>NC_134366.1:53950017-54253047 GCF_035582795.1 Mycteria americana
GAAAAACTCCACTAAAGTAGCTTATGAGCTGAATATGCCACTTGGAAATGTGTTGTTTAAATAGCTTCTCTTGTTAAGCTTGTGGTCTAATTGACTTGATTTTCCGCTTGCCTTTCAAGAGGTTAAGTTTGACATCTGAAGAGTTAATGTTAACTAACGTCCTTCTGGAGATTCATTAATGTTCACAAAGCCATTTGAAGATGCTTGCCACTTACGCAGTGCATTATGGTGATGATCTCAGATAAATACACTAACGAGCACTGAGGTTCAATGTTTCCCGAGCAGCTTGCACCCTACCACATCACTGTTTTCCTTTTCTGTGAGTAGCAATTACTCAGTTTGGTCTATGTTAAAAGAGTATGCTTCAGCAGTTTTATTTTTGTTCTGCCAGTCTGACTTCGGGACTCTAGCCCAGATAGTTAAAAACATAATTTACAGATTAAGACAATTTGTGGGGGGAGAAAGCAATTTAGGCAGTTGTGGTTAGATAACTGAGATGCACTTTTCACAGTGAGTTTATGACCTTCGCCTCAGCAAGTCCAACTGGGTTCCAACAGTGACTGAGTTCGCGAGGAGAGGGCAGATTTGTATTTCCCCACAGATCACTAGGTTGTCGCTGCATGGCACTGCTGGTTGCCTACGGCATACCAAGAAGAGAATAGCAGGTGGGCTATAGACATGCTAGTGTGTTGCCAGCCTGGGGTATATTGCACAGGGTTTTGCCTGTGCAAACTTGTATCCAGTGGCCAGTTTCTTCTTTCTCACATTTTACATTCACGAAAGGGAGGGAAAAAGTTATTTGGCAATTTGGCACATATATGTATAAATACGCATATGTTAAAGGAGGTACATAGTTTGTAGGGATGCAGAAGGGGAGGGAGGAGAGGTGTTAATGCTCAGGTGGGTTGTCCTGAATGGAGCTGTAGTAGTGGTGGTACTGCACGTATTTTCAAAGGAGTCAAGGAAAGCTAGTAGGTGTGCATCTCCTGGTTCTTGAGCAAGCAATGTAGTTTCAGCCCAGTTCAGAACCAGATCTGAAATGAAAGATGAGCTGCCATCGCTCTAGGATGTGTGATACACTGAATTCCCTCACCTTAGGCAATAATTTTTTTTACTGATATTGATGTCATCTTTCCCTGTGTCTCATTCTGTTACCTTGTTTGGCATTTTGAGTGTATCTGGGATTGACTCAAAGCACATTGTTGAATTTAGAGTGCTTTTGTTCTGTTGCCTTTTCTATGATGGCAGAGGAGCTAGCCTAAGTTTAGCTGTTACTCACTTACTTGCTAGATAACTGGTCATTTGTCCTCCCAGCTTTAGCACTTCAGGAGCTAGCCTGGCTGATTAGGCAGAGGTATCAGGCAGCCAGCCTGCCTGATACCCCGCCACAAAGGCAGCCTAACAGCCTGTCACAAAAGTGCACCAAAGGAGGCATCTCGTATATGGACGCCTCTAATGGTAAGTACAGAGGGTTTGTGGCTGGTCTGCGCCAGGTCTGCATGGGTAACTCAGTTGTAACCTTTTTTTCTAATAGGGGAATGACTTGGTACCAGGAAAAAGATTCTTTCCCTTCCTGGCTTGACTGCTGGTTGGTTGGCTTCTCCATCTGCTCATTTGTTTTTCTTCCTTGCAGTTCTCCTGCTGTTGCTCACTTGTAAGATCAAACACCAAAAAAAAAAAAAAAAAGTGTTTTCCACCAGTTGTCTTACACAATGACCACGTAATTTCTTTGCACTATAATTTTAAACATTTGATTTTAATGAGGAGGTCTGTGTGAGGGAAGGGGGAGTGGGAGCTGCTTAGGTAGCAAGGGGGGACCTAAAAAATCTATAGACTTCCCAGGTTACTGTTTGCAGTGTTTTTCCTGCAGGGTTTTCATAGGCTCCTTTAAGTTTTGCTTACAGATGGAGCCCTAGCCAGCCTATTTAAAGCAGAATTAATTTTCAGTGACAGCTCCTCTCTTGTGAATCGAAACAGCACGGTCTGTATTTCAAATAGTAACCAGAGTATATTCTTGATGAAGTATCTCACAGACGGTCTTTGGAGAGACGCGAGCTATAACCCGTAATACAGTCTATGTAACTTCCTAATAAAGAAAATGGGTAATTAGAGGTAAGAGTGTGCTTTTTAGCAAGAATCCCTTCAGGAGGAGAGGCAATAAGGTGGTGCTCTCTAGAACAGTCAGAGTAAGAAGAGAAAAGTCAGCAATCCTGCCATGAAAGGTAGTTTCTCGGTGTACTGCTCGTGGAAGGAGACATCAAGGAGATGCACAGGCAAAGGCAGAGCAAGTGCCCATTTCTTCTGCACCCAGGAACTTCTGACTCCAGCCCTCAGTGTTCTGGGTCTGTGGTGCTGCAACAGTTAATAGAAAATGTGCCAGAGTATAGCATTTAGCAATAAACTTTGCCGATGGGTGTTGTAGGGCTAAAAAGAGTGGTTACGCAGTGTGACTGCCTTTATGCTGCTCTTTATAAATGCTGAGAATATCTACCTCCCCCGTTACTACTGTCATTCTTCCTGATTTGTCTGGCGATACGGTTAAGACTAGGGCTTAGGAGAGAAAGGATGCAACAGGGAAGGGACTAGGGTATCAACGTGTAACAGATGTGATAAGGTGTTTCCCTTGATAGGTCTGAACTTAGCTGGCCTTCTGTCAATGCCACTATCTGTGTCAGTCGGATTTCAAGTAGACAGACAGTCTGTGGGCTTAGAAATTGCCAGAAATGCTTTTTTATATGTTTGGGATTTTTTTTTTTTTAAGCTTTCATGTAGCCATCATTGCCTTGCGTGCTTTGCAAGGTGTCAGGAACCTGACAGAGCAGCAGTGTTATCTTTTGTAAGAAGGTTTTGCATAGTATGTTTACTTGTTAAACAAGCTTCTGTAGGTGCTGCTTTATTATGTGTAATTCCTTCTTATTCTATATGTTTACTAGAAGTGACCGTAAAGACTTCATAGTCCCTAAGCAAATTTATCAAATTAATTGGTTAACATTCTTTTATATTGTTATTCAGGGATACTGTAAATATGCTGGAGCGTAATCACAGATCTGTGCTTGCAGATCTATGTCTTTTTTTCACAAAAAACATTCCTTTTTGATACGACGAATACAAGCCCTTGTTTTTTCATACCATTTCCACTTTCATGGAGTTTTCTCCTAGAAGTGCATGACTAATTCGAATGAAGTGCTCTCTCACCTCTGAAAATGATACTCCAATTTATCCATCAGGTTTTAAAACTGCATTTTCTTGTTGTTATTGATCACTGGTTTTTTTTATACTGGGAGTAGTGGAGGAGTGAAGAGGGAAGCAGAGTACTTTCCTGTTTGCCCAACAGTGTGCTGTGACACATTGTAGAGGCAGTTCAAAGTTATTTATATCTGGCACCTGTTTTATCACAAATAAAAATAGGCTGCTTTTGAAGGAGATGGGGAACCCTTATCATCACGATGCTGACTTTTTGTAATCTTTTTCATTTCCTTGTTGCATACAAAAGCCTTTTTAGTAACTCTCCTCTCTTTGCACTTTGGCTTTCTGTTTGCATTTCCAAACCACAATGTTCAGTCTTCAGCTCCGTTCTAAGTAGGAGAGGTGCAGTGAAGTGTCCATATTTACTGAGAGCTGCAAAAGGAGTTATTTTTACAAAGTCAGCCTGCTTGTGTGGACACTACTGGCTTCACTGGTTTCTTTCAGTTCACCATCAGCTCTGGATGTGGCAGGGTGAGTCTGCCCGGATATTGTTCTTCAGCTGCCTCCTTATGGATGTAGCACAGGTGCCACTTCTGAACCGCTGGATCTGTTGGTAGTGATGAGTGTGGGGCTTTACTGACTTATGCTGCAAAAGTCAGGGTTCTTCTTCCAGCACTTTTATTTGGGACAGCAATAGAGGCAGATTTTTAAATAGTGGCTCCTTTATTTAACAGTATCTTGGGGAGGGGAGGTGTGTTTCTGACACAGCAGCAGTCACCTTCAAAGTGAATCTGGGTAAGTTAGTGAAGAGCTTGGGGCTGCATGTGCCATAAACATCCTAATTCTGCCTGTCTGGTCAGGCTTGAGACTTCATGGAATCCTTGTTTTTCATTGCATAGTGAAATTTATTCTCAGCCTTGAAAAAGGAAAGCTTACAGACTGTAGGAAGCCTTTTATGTGTACTTTTCTTCCAGTTTCCCTGTATAGCTCCCCCAATGAGAAGTCTCATTGGTTCAGAGAAATGTTGCCTTATGTCTTTATGAGGAGTTTGAGTTGGTAAGTTGTGCTGCATGTTTAGCAATTTCATATCGTTTCTATTCCAACTAAACATGTAATCAGGTAAGGTAAGTTGTTGAAGGTCTCTTGTAGCCGTGTATTGCTGGGTAATTCTGGTGCTCTGGAAACGCTACATACCAGGTTAAAGAGGGGGCATTTTTGCCCTACTTTACATTGTTTATTGCTTTCCTGAGTAATTGTGTGTGTGCTTTTGGTGCAGAAATTTTGGATTTGGATTCACTCCTGATATCCTTGTCTGGGATTACATTTTCTGAGACACACACACGCGCCCACACCCGTGGGGAAACCAGTGGCACATCTTGCACAGTTCAGCGGTGCAGTGAGCTTCGTTATCCCCTTTTTGTTTCAAAGCAGGCGAAACAAAACCCTCGCATAATTCACCTAGATTTGGAATTTAACAAATGCGGCTTAGCTTTTTGCATTGTTTTGCTGTGTCTTGAAGCTTAGTTGGTTGTATCTTACTCTCTCAATCAAATTAAAAAGGATGAGTGGCTTTTGTTCTAATACCAGTTTGAGCCTTCTAAACAGCACTGTTCCCTAGGAAAGAAAATTACACAATTGACAGCAATATTACTACTTCATTACTGCACTGCTATTGCTAGTGACCTTCCTTGCCTTAAATTATACTGTTTCCCTATCATGTGCCAGAAAGGTAGCCAAAGGTTTTCTCTCAAATTATTGCCAGCAGACTACAGGGATCAGTGGTGTAGATAACTTGGCAATCGCTGTATTCCTGCAGTATTAGGTGCGCTTTTTCTTAGGTACTGTATATGTTACTGAGAGAATTTTTGATTGCGTATATAAAAATGGTCATGGCAGTAGTTATTTTTACTGTATCACATCTTCAGGGAGAAGCTGAAATTACAGTGTTGCTTCTCCTGAGAGCTAGTGAGAATTAGTTGCTCTTTGGTTGTCTTCTGTTATTGGCAAATAATAATCCCAGGGGAGGCCATGCCAAGTGGAGATAATATTTCCCAGGTCCATATTGCACCCTTCATTTGTGGATCTTGCTGCACTTCAGAAAGTGCAATGGATCTTTCCACCCACCTCCTCTCTGATCAAATATTATCATCTTCAATCTGTGAAATTGGGGAAAACAACAGAGGGGATAAATGACTCACCCAGAATTAAGCAGCAGCTCAGTAATAGAAAACACAGATCTCTCTGAAGATTGGATCGCATGGATCCCAGGTACTTTTCAGACAGGCAGATGTTTTCGAACCCCTCTCTCCCTGGGGCTTTGCAACCCAGTTTCCCAGGGCTCTGCATCGCTGCTTCCCTCATCTCAAATTGTGCTGATGCAATTTCAAGATGCTTTTCTTGATGAGTTTCATGGTGCACAGGATCCATTAATACCACCCGCAGCACAGAGGCTTACTCCTCACCACAGGTGTCTGTCTGTCCCTTTATGTGTGACAGCATTAATGCCAGGTGACCATATTTATATGGCTGACTGAATAATTTGATTGATTTAAGCTGTCTGCCTGCCCTTGAAATATTTGAGAATACACAGCAACGTTATCACTTTTATTTATTATCTACTTAATCAAATCTATTCTAGTTGTATTTTGTAGACCAATTGTACATGGCTGACATCCATGAATTAGGTGGCTCATTTGTGATTAGTGAATTGTCTTTGATATGCATTCCCAATGTGATGCGTTCAAGCCTTAAATTTACAGAAAAATGACTGTTTAAATCACCTCAACTTGTCCCCCTATAGCATCGTGAATGGATTTTGAAAATAATGGATTGGGCAGTTCCTAATTTCAAACATTCGTCTTCATGATAGATACAGCTATTTATTATTTTGCTTTCACACCAGTACAACCTTTTTCATTTCTTGAATTCAAGAACTTCACAATGGAGGTTAGAATGACCATATGCCATTTTAAAGATGTGGTGGGGAATGAGTATCTAGTATCAACATAGGAGTTTAGCAGAATCAGGAAGAAAGCAGAGGTTTCTTCAGATCAAGGGCAGTACCTTGCCTAGAGAGGTGTATTACTGTGTCTCTGTCTGCTGTTGTAGCTTTGGGGGGAGGGAGGGGTTATCTCTGTGTTACTTCCAAGTATTGCACAAAATAAATTCTAAGATAAAAAAATTGTATTCATATTTTTTTTCCCTTTCCAAGTGGAAAGTAGCTATAGATATCTACACATAGCCTACTTTTTAAGGTGGGGGAAAGATAATAATCATCACTTCCAGCTATCAACCACCTTCTTTTGAACTGGTGACCTTTTGTTCGTACTGGTTTGGACAGTGAGGTAACACACCACCCTGGTGTCTGGTCTGGTGTGCACTTGTCCTTTCCTGGAGTCTGTCTTACATGCAGAAATGACTATTGTCTGTATTCAGTTCACCACAGCAACTTTGAAATTTAAATGTCTGCTGTACTTCAAGTCAAACAGTTATTGAAATATCATCATGTAATCTGTGCCCTTCCAAGACAGGCTTATGCAAATATGCAAATACTTAACTGTTCTCGACACAGCTAGAAGAAATTCGGCCCTGATGATGATGTTTCTCATGGGAAAAGGCATTTAGACATGGGGTAAAAATGAAGGTATAACTCTTTTCTTCTTTCTCAATTTGTTTTCTTTTTCCTGTTGTTTTCTACTAATCCACAGAGGAACAACATAACATACCGAATCTGTTTACCGCTCGAACAGTCTGGGATGCTTGAATGTCTTTGTTATAATTTAGGAAATGAACTGACAGACAAAATTGTGTTGGGTAGTCACTAAAAATATACACTGAAGGAACCATGTAAACTCCCAGGTAGAAATTAGCTCTTTTTTTGCCAGTGCAATTTATGATGAGAAATGAACTAAGCTTCTTCCTCAAAGTCACAGCTATAGATCAGCTAGAAGCTTGAAGGACTACTTGAATCCTGAGAGGTGGCACATTGATCTACAGTTCTGAGAATTGTGCCAAGAAAGGAAAATCAACAAGATCTTCACCTGATTTATGTAGGCCAGACATCTGTGACTTGCCTTTCGAAGGTGATCTCACAGAGGCGTAATTAAAACTTGATGATGTTATTAAATAATCATGATGATTTGTGTCCCTGTGTTGCAGCCATGTGTGTGTTTTTGTGTGGTTATAAATGTGGTTAGTCCCTGCTCGTGAAAATGAAGGTTAGAGAGTGCTGGGCTTAAGGGCAGGAATTTTGCATGCAGCTCTTATGTAGAATGTCTCCAAATTATTCTAATGCTGGAGCTCTGTTTCAGTTTGCAACTAGTCAAATTGCAAGTTAGTGAAAAAATAAATCCAAGAAGTTTTTACTTAGTAAACCTGAGCAGCCTCTAAATTTGCCCACTCTGCAAAGAGAGGCAGTACTCTGATATTGGAGATGCTGACTTGGGGCTGGAGAGAGTGGGGTAAGACTGCAGGTTGTGACTCGGTCTTACTCTCATCTGGAAACCACTGGTAACAGAGTATTGCCTTTTCCTTCATCCTCATCTTACCTGTCAAAAGGAGAAAGAAAGTATTGGGACAAGGGTTGTCTGTCATTAGATATTTAAACACTCTGAGCAGAACATAGACATGACCTGAGCTGCAGCCTATAGATATGCTATAATATAAAATACTGCTGATATGCTTCATTTGTGATTTTTCCATTGAATTGTATTATTTTGGATAGAATTTTCAAGACATACAAAAAGCTGCCTTTGAAGTCGAGCGTGGATATTTTTTTTTCCTCTACTATCTGGATGCTGGTGGGAATTTTGAAGAAGCTGTTTATCATTTGATTTTGAATTTTTCTTAGGATTTGTTTTGTGCTTTAAGACATTGATCCTGCTTTCTAACAGGCCTGACTTTCTCCATTTATATCAATAACAGTGATTTTTACTCTTTTATTTTCAGACTGAAAAGACATAAAACACAGTATGTTGCCTAGTTATAAAAGAAAAAAAAGGCGGGAGGGAGGTGGCACCTCTGATTCTGCATGCAGAACAGTCAACACAGTAGATACGTTTTGGGGCTGATTATCATAAGAAGCATGAGTTAGAACTGATGATCAAGGTTCTGAGGATCCCTAGCCTTTCCATTAATTTTGATTTATTGATTTTTATGAGCAGGAGCAGTGATAAGCTCAGGCTCTGAGGAGGATCAGAAAGGCCAGTGTGTGTCAAGGGTTATTGCCTTGTTTCATGCTGTGATTTATACAGCGAAGGTACTGGCTGCATTCTTCTGCTTGGTGTTATTTTATTTCTTCTCATCATTATAGTATTTCATGACTTAAAGACAAGTGCCCTCTGAGAATCTGTTCTGTTGTGTCTCTGACATTATTACAGACTGAAGGTCTGATTATTGGAAGTGCTGAGCCCTTGCAGCTCCAGTGGAATGAATGGAAGCTGAAGGTGCTCTGAAAATCATGCCTGAGGCATTTTATTCTTTTAAAGGGATTGAGTCGTGCCTCATAAATATAGGTCTCTGCTTTGACTAATTCCCCCTTGACTGCACATCCTTTGAAGTAAATGGAGTTTATTTGATTAGAATGAAACCTGTGCTCCAAAATTAACTCTCATTCTAGCTACGTAGCCGAGGAATTGATTAGATCTTAGTAAATCCGATGTTAAAATTAAGCTTCAAATTTACAATTAAGCTTCAGAGTTTTGCTTTATGATTGGAATACTGCATGTTGGGAAAGATCAGAAACCCTTTTTCTTTGAGGGTTCAGGTGATTCTAAGAACAACTCATGTTCCTATGGCAGAGCTACTGGTACCGCAGAGGTAACTAAACACACTGAAAGGGTGGTTTTGTGGGTAGAAGGGGTACTGGGCCCAGGTGTTTGCAGTTGATGCAGGGATTCAGCCTGCCTGAGCCATTCACATTCTCCTGCAGAGTCTTAATTCTAATTTCTCCAGTTCCACTGAGAGAAAGCAGATGTCAGACAGTGATCCAGCCTCAGGAAAAGGAACTGGATTTATCCCAATGCTTGATAATTCTGCTGTTCTTGCAGAGGAGGAAGCTTGCCTAAACAGTGGCTGTTTGGTCCTGAAGTAAGGGAAGATGCTACTGTACAGGCATGGGAGTGACTGCTGGAAAAGTCCAAAGGAGCACTCATGCAGAGGTGAAAGCTGAAGCTGAGAGATTTGGGGACTACATATATGAAGAAAGGCTTAGTCAACTTGACTTTTTTTGTTAGTTTTTTAAGAACATAAATATACAACCTACTGAGGTGGCCCTGCAAGTCATGGCAAGGATTAAGGGTCCTTTTCAGTCCTTGGCTAAAGCCCCTTCTGTTCCCAGGTTGCTCAGATGTGCCCAGAGGTCAGCATTGCTTCAGCCCTTATTTTTTGAAAATCCATTCTTTGCTGAGGGAGATTCACAGCAGTCTTGCCAAATTGTACTTTTCCTTTTTGGGATCATCATTATAGTATTCTTCTATTTTTTTTCCTTCCTTAAAGCCAGTACTTGATTAAAAAAAGAAAATTTGGGTTTGGGGTTTTTTTTCCCCATCTTAGATGAGGGACAGATGACAGAAGATCCATTCCTTTTTTTTCCAGTTATTTTCAAAGACAGATTTAATCAGTTACATTCTTGTCTATATGTCTGTCTAGATTTCTCTGGTTACCTCTGTGGTATATCCATGTACAATATGGTAGATCATCTGCTGTGTCAGCAGAGCTTCTCATTTCAATGTGTACATTGATCTAATACTATTTTGTGACTGATGAGGTTTGGTGTTTGGTTCTCAGCAGGCAATATGGTACATGCTGTTAGCAGTGGGGAAGGCTGTTGTTTTGATGAGGAGACTTGTGCTTCTTCCCTGTGTCTCTCTGTCCCGTCCTGAACAACAAAACTTGGCACAAACCAAACACCCTTTGAGAGACTATTCAGGCAAACAGGTAGTTGCTTCCTCTTGTTCTTGCTGCTGGTCTCCTGCAGACAGGCTCTATACGGTGTTTCATTGTCTTTAAGACTGTAGACCAAGGCAGGCTTTTTGGGATAATGTTTTGACATCCTTTGCTACTAGAACTGAGGGATCCCTCTCAATTAGTGTTTTCTAAATTTTGTGGCTGATTGTATTTTATGTTTATTTTTTGAAGCTCCTGCCTGTATGTGTTTTATTCCACCCTCCTTGTTTTTCTGTTTTTAGCCAGTGAGACCTGCAACGATTTCCATCCCATGTTCTTCACCCATGACAGATCGTTTGAGGAGTTCTTCTGTATCTGCATTCAGCTCTTGAACAAGACATGGAAGGAAATGAGGGCAACTTCAGAGGACTTTAACAAGGCAAGAAAAAGGGTGGGGTGGAAATAACTGGGCAGGATGGTGAAACAAGGCCATGTATTCTTCCCTGGAGGCACAGGGGTTTACTGATCCCACTTCTGCTGAATGCTATGGAGTTTCATCTGTTCAGATTCTTTGCATATCAGAGGGTCAGCGTTTAGAGAGTGGGGGTAGGGGATGGGATGTATAAGGGAGGTTCACAGACCTTTTTCCATCATGTTGCACTGCAGACTGTGAAACTAAAAACGTGGCTTGAGAGGAAATTGTGCCTTTTTATGTTAGCAATATTATGCTGAAGTGCTGCAGCCTCTAAGGTTGTAAATAATGCAAAGAGAGTACTGCAGTGGTAATTCTGTGCATCCCTTTCATTTCATATGAGCACTAAAGTGATAAAATATTCAAGAGTGGACACAATCCTGACAAAGTGCTGTGCAGTTTAGCCTGCTAAAACAAAAAAAACCAAACCAAACAAAAAAACCCCCTCAGTATTGCACCGTTTTTGTTGTAAGACAGAGTTCTGGAAGTTTCAACCAATCTCCTGACTATCAGCAAAGCTATGGAGAACAGGACTTTCTGTCTTAATGGTCCCTAGATTTACTGTTTTAACTGTCTAACTTACCAGGAGGCTAAAATTTTGTAAGAATGACAAACTTGTGCTTTTGTGGCCACCTGGCATCCTTATCTTTGTTGGGATCCTTTGACTGGATCTTGAGCCTCTCCCTGAAACTAGATGTTGGTTATAGAGCTGTTGGCTGAGAATGAAAAGTGAGACTGTTGCACTGTGTCAGCCTGTGCCATACAAGTTCTCTGAAGTCACCAGACTCTAATGTTATGTGAGAGCTAGTAAGAATGATTGTGCTTGACTTATAACTGGAACCGTCTATCATTGAAGTGGTCTAAATGTCCAGTTTCCACTGCAGAGCGAAGGTGAATCATTAGGACACAGTGTTGAATAACCTTTGTTGAGTTCTTTTAGGTAAGATAGTTAGCAGCAGTACCAGAGCCCAGGCAGAAGAGAGAAGGGAAAGTCCAAAATGCGTGCTGTTGTAGCTAGATGACCTTAGAGGCTTGTTCTTGCATGGAATTTCTGACATGCTTCTCTTACCTAATGGTTCAGGAGTGCAGAAGGAGCAATAGCAAGATAATTCACCAAACAGTATAGAAACCTAAAATCAGGGGCTTAAAAAATCAACAACTTTTTTGAGACTACTTCATAATATGTGGTTGTTTTAAACAAATGTATTAACATTAACTGCCTATTACTTACAGGCCTTTTGTCTCAGTAGAAGAAAAACTTGTGTACATAATTTCTCACAACTTGAGTTAGAGTATTACTGGTAATCCTAGGGGATTCAGGAAAAGAATGGTCCTGTTTCTGGCAACAGCCCAGATCACCCTAAAAAGAAAACAAAGAAATTTACTTTTCAGTGTTAGGCATTGCTCTGTGGATCTTCATGGAAGATCAGGTAGTTTCTTCTCTGATCTGACTCGTTTGCTATTTGTGTTTTCTGTTACTGAAAATCCTGCAACTTCAACCAGCAGCTCTTTCAGGTTCAGCAAGGCAGGCAGTAGGTCCTACTGCATGTGTCATTGAAGACATAGGTGATCCTTAATTCCATGGGGCAAATCTGAAACATTTGCCATCATGCTACCAGGATTTGTGTCTGGTGGTGGCACTATGGTGCATGAAAGATGAACCCAGGATCTCTGCCTGCGGGAATCACTCTTGATTTTCTAACGGTTTTTGTAAAGGGGAGGGAATACTAAATTCTTGTGACTCTCATTTCTAGCAGTTCAGTAATTATGTTCTGCTTATCTAAATCCTTTCTTTTAGTCATAAGGAGATTTTTGTGCTCTTATCCACTTCAAATGACATGTGGTGGTAATGTGCATTACTCAGCTGATAAATGTCTAAAGGGATCTGTGAGTGAAGCAAACTGTGTTGTGTGGGTTTGTGAAGCACTGCTGGATTTGTGGGGGATGATACATTATATAGTGGTACCCAAGGTTTACCCATCTGGTTGGTGGGTGACAGCTGCCAGTGCTGATGGCTTTACCAAACTAAACAACACCATTTTTAATCCTTACCTGGCAAGAGGCTTTGGTGATCACGGCATGTTAGTATTCTTTCTGCATCTTTCCTGTCTGCTGAAGGGTACCTGTTTCTATGCAGTTACTTTTGAAAACTTGGCAGGCGAAGGCCATGTGGACCCAGGGAGCATTTAGCCCCTACTTTCAGGAATGAATGGGAAGAAAGGAGGCCTCACAAGATGTAGTAGCTTAGTTACTGTGGAAAAATTCTCCTTTATCCTCTCCCTGTGTTACTGTTTTTCAGTTTCAATAACTTGATTGTCATGGTAATGTGTGTAGCACCACTTTGCTACTGTTTGCTACCCACCTGGCTGATGGGATCATTCATTTTCTTCCTTCTTACCTTCCTCCCCCAAAATCTCCAAAACAAAATTGGACACTCTCAGTATATTGGATGGTAAGTCTTGAGACCTGGAGATTCTGCTAAAAAGCTAATCCGCTTGCTTTGATCTTTAATCATAATTGAAGAAAAGGAGCTTTTTGTTTAATTTTAAACTATTGATTAATCACAATAGTGTGTACATTGAGGGGCTGTAGGAGGTCTGCGTGCACATATAGAGATTTATTTCTTCCTCTCTTGAATCAGAGAATGATAGGCGCTGAAAGAAATGAGGTGATTGAATACTTCCCCTGAGGTTTCAGTGCCAGTTCTCAAGGGTTTTTTAAGCATCAGATTAAGACTTTCTTTTGATGGCAAAATGGCATACTGTGCCATCGTGGTTCCTCTCTCCATGTTATGGAGATTTCATATAGGTTTGTTCATTTTTAAAGATTAAAAAAAATAATTAAAACAGCCCTTTGCTCATAGTTGGAAAAAATTTATGGTGTTTTAGTGAAACATTTATGATCTCATGCTTTGTCTCTCTGATTCTCATTCATCAAAACAGACACCTTTTGTCAACTCTTGCATTAGAAAAACTCCTTGGATCTCTATGGTGATAGTATGATACTGTCAGACCTAAAACATTTTTTTACAGTCTCTCAATATACTGGTAGATGTCTGAATAGAATAATTCAGTCAGGCAGCTAAGCTTATATTATGCCTTTATAACATTTTAAGACATACATAATTCATGTCTGGTGAGTTTTCTAGAGAAATTAAGATGCAGTTAGATAGACAGACATGCAAGTGGCAACAATTCCATTTGAAACCTTTTTGTTTTCCTTTGAGCCTACAGATGATCAAAGGACACTTTACAAGCTCTGTCCTCCACAGTCATTTGTGAGCAGACGGCATGGTTTATGACTTCGAAAATATAATCTTGTCTCCAAGCTTTACATAATTCTATGTGTTTTATTGCAGCAGAAGAAAGCATTGTGTATTGATTTTTGGAGTCAATGCTGACTGTAAGAAAGCTGGACTGAGTTCTCTCACACTCTAGCATCTAGAAACCTTCCTCACCAGCCTGCCCATTTAAATACATGCCCATCAGTCAGTCTTCCCTCACACAGGGACCACCTACACTCTGCTCAGGGTAATCAGGCCTGGCTGCCACACAGACTAAGATGTACTTAAATTGGTTGGGGGTTTTTTGTTTATTTTTAACATGATGCTAGGTGGAATTCAAGGTAACTGCACCACTGTAAAATTCCTTCCATGAGGCCAAATGAAAGCAATGGAAAATTTTTTGTTGATCCCCACTAGTTGTACTTAAGTTAATGCACCTGTGTTGCCCTAATGAGGATTTACATTGAGATCTCTATCTTGTTAGTGATCTTCTTTTAAAATAGACATATTATTTCTCATGAGACAAAGAGACCACGGACAGGACATTATGTAGGGGACAACATTATCCTCATACCTCTGTTCTCCAGAGATTTAAGTCTGCTAATTTTTGTAGATTTGAAGTTCACATGCTAATAGGAAGAAGGGTGAGCAAATGGATTATTTTAATTGCAGGGCCAGCCATAGTTGTCTTATTAGACCTGTAGAACAATATGAACAACTTGCTAATTCTGTGTCTAGTGTAGTGCCATCTTAAAAAAAAAAAAAAATTAAGAAAAAATTACTGCTTCCAGTCCCAGTGTGGAAGGAAAAAGATGAAATTATTTGATTCACCCACCAAGGTTTTGAACCCACTTTGTAGAGAATGGGCAAAATGATAGCTGCTTTTAGGTTTTTAGATGGCCAAAACTGACTAGTCACAACAACAGATTATCATTTGTACATGACTAAAGTTAAGTAGGGGATGCCAAAACTGAAAAACTTTGAAAGTCCTGTGGTGTACGGCACTTGAAATCAAAATCTACTGCATTCACTACTACAGGTTTAAGGAAAAGGAAGGTGGAATGAGGTTGGCTAATGATGCTACTGATGCATTTTTCTCGTTACTGAGAACTCTAGTTAATTTATTTTGCCTGCTGGCCATGTCTTTGAGATCATCATAGTATAAACCACCAGCTTTTAAATGTTCTATGAAAATTCATTTTGTACTAAGAAAAACATTCTCAGAAAACTCAAAAAACTCTGGTTTCAGCATTTTGGCAAAGCTAGCATTCATTTCACAGTGGCAGACCTGGGTACCCTGCGCAACTGCACTGGTGGTATTTGGCTATTTCAGTGACACAGCAAGCCGCAGCAGTGGATCCCCGTGCAGGAGTGGGGTCTGCTCAGCAAGTTGATAATATATGTCGCTGACAGGTATACACATAACAAACTGTCTTGCGTGGTAATCAGTAGAGCAGACATTGTTCACACTGGCAGCAGATGCAAACAATAAATGCCCTACGTGAGTCCTGTAATTAAATAGCAAAGCAAACACTGAGGCATTTGATAACCACAAAAGATGTTTATTGCTCATGCTCAGACCCTGTGAACATTTTTCCTTGCTCTGTGACAAGATAACAGAAAAGGTAACCAAGCATAACATAAAAATGAAAAACACCATTTCCTTGCTTGCTGACGGTTTGGAAATGCCATGCCACAGGTTTCTCAGCTTCTCTAGTGTTGTCACGCTTTCGGCAGCTGTAGGATGAATAATTGTGTAAGGCTAGGTTCAAAATATGACGAAGTGTTCAAGGGCAGGCTTTTAAGGAGCGTACTTGTGTGAGTGGTGCTTTGTGTGGAAACGTGTTATGGGCCAACACCACCATCAGGTAATGCGAGTTACCCATAAGGAAGCAAAGGTATAGAGGGTCATTTGGAAAGGGTCAGAGCAGCAATGTGGCAGAGGAGCTGTCACCAGCTTTGCCAGGTGTTCTGCAAATCAGGGAGCCTCCAGGAGCAGACTGTGCACAGATCCTGGCCGAGATGCTCCCCCCCGGGCTGCAACCTTGTTGTCCTAGCGCTAGTCCTTGTCATGGCAGCTCCGTGCCCGACCTGGAAGTGGCAGGGCTTTGCCGCACACCTGGAGGAGGAGCAGGCCTCCTAGCATGCTCAAGTGATCCCCTCTAGTGGCACTAACAATATTCTGCACTTTGCTGCTCGTTGCAGAATTGGCCGAGTCTTGATAAACCCTTTTTTACAGGAAGGAGGCAAAGGCACCCAGAGCTCAAGTGCCTCGGCAGTGAAGTAGCGGCAGGGCCAACAGCAGAACCAGGATGTCTGTCTGTTTGCTCCAGCCGCCTCCATCACCCTGTCACAGCTCCAAGCTGCAGCAGCCCCAAAGGTGGTGCTTTCCTCTGTGTCTGTGCCCCTTTCCTCTGTGTCTGTGCCCCTTTCCTCTGTGTCTGTGCCCCTCTTTCCCATCCCCTCACAGGGATGCTTGGAGGAGGATGGCAAATGATAGCTTCGGGAGCGTGAAAGAACCATTACCTCAAACAGGAGAAAAATTAATTCAAACAAACTTGAAAGTAAAATCCATTGGTCCGTCTGTAAATCTGTCGGTCACCTGCTTTTCCTTTCAATGATGAGGAGGGAAAGGGATGATAAATAGCTCTTCACAGATGCTCTCCAAAGCATTTATTGTTTTCTTATGGGTGTTTTTTCAACAGTCTGCAGCAGATGAATTTAACTTCTTTTGAGAAAAGCTTTGGAAGGCTGTTCTGTTTGCATTTTACCTGTGGGAAACGCCAGGCTAGTGGAATGATTGCACCTCTCTGTTAGCTTTATTGCACCTTCCCTTGGCAGTGCTTTGTTTGTATCAGTCAGGGATACCGCAAATAAATTATTCTCACGTAGAATGAATTCAGTATTCCCCAGGCTTAGGCAGATTAGCACAAATTAAATTCCACATTTTCACACCTGAGGCCATTAGCACTTTATTAACTTTTATTTGAAACAGATAATTGCTATAAATATATTGTATTGTTAATTGTATAATGCATGAATTTATTAAAAAAATGTATAGCAATTAACATTTTGCAAGTCTGCTGCATAGCTTACACAGAAAATGAGACTTTTTAATTGAAGAAAACAACCACCCTCCAAATACAATGGGAATCTCCTAGAAGAGCATAATTTGGGTGCAGGAAGGTTGTCAGGTCTGTTCCGTTAGCAACCACTTCCTTAAGAAGGGTCTGTTTTAAGCAGTGCAATTTAATGTGATGTAGGGAGAGCCTGTTTAAGACCTTTCCCTAGCATTTGGTTGGTGTTCTCTCTATGCTTTTTGTGGCCTGGATATTGCAAGTTTATTCTTTCATCAGCCGCTCATTTAGGAATGGGTCTGTTTAGTCTTCTCCATCTCTGTGCATTTGTCTACACCTGTCAGATCTCCAAATGTGTCCCACTGCGTTTGTCAAAGCCAGTTTATTACTTGTTTGCTGCTTCTGGCTGCAGGAACCTGAGGAGGGGTGTTTAAGACACTGAAGATGCAGTCTTCCACTTACTGAGGCATCAGTCTGTAAAAATCAGATCTAAATTTAAATATTCATACCCCAAAGGTTGGGACTGTCAAGCTCAAAGGAACTGAACAAGAGTATTGCATTTTTAAATCTAGTTGGTTGCTTCCTTTTGAAAATTTTTCAGTCCTAACTAGCATTGTCAAGAATGCAAATACATTTTAAAAAAATTAATTTGTGAAATATTAGTGCTTAGACTGGATAGTGAAGCAGTAAGGAGCAACACTTGCCCTTGCTCTGCACTTTGTAGCTTATGAACTATTTTTCTAGTTCAAAGATTTTTTTTCATTAAAAATAGTATCTTTACTATTTTCTGTCTTTGCCAGAAGGCTATTATCCTAGCTGAACTACCCTTCTCCAGTGATCACATATGCAATGATTTCATGGAGGGCATAAGCTTAAAAGGAAAAGCATTTTAAAGCTGAAATTCTGCCTATGTATATGCCAGGATAGGTATGCTAAAAAAGAGATGGATTCTTCAAGCAAAAAGCAAGGAAAGGAAGAGGTGTCTCAACAAAACTCTGTTATTTAAAAAAAAAAAAAAAAAAAGAGTATTTTAGTATAATCCATTCCTCGGTCAGAAACTTGTTTTATCCTTTCCCCAGTGATGAAAGTCAGTGTTGGTTTCAGCAGTGAAGTCTTTTATTTGTGAAAAACCTAGCCGTCATTGGCAGAGTGGATTTTATCGCCCAGCTTTCTAATGAAGTCTGTGTGTTACTGTAGAATGCATATGGGTCTGCTTAACACCCTGGAGATGGCAATTTTTAAAACTGTTGGTACTTCATATTTTCAAAGCGCTCTTCATTTTCGTCTCTGTGGGTGCTAATCAAACCAATAAACATCTCAGCCTTCAAAAAGATGATTGATTAGAAAGCCTCATAACCAGAGGAGAAACACTGTGTGTAGGTTATCTGTGCTAACCGCTTTTTTTTGTACGCTGTAGAAACCTTTTGCACTGGGGAAGAATTCCTCACTTGCACGTAGAGTGTGTTAGTCACTAAGGGAAATGATATAACCTAACTGGAACTGTCACCAAAACAGCGTATTTTGTGATGTTGCCTCTGTCATTCCTGTCTTAAAGTGTGGATAATAATCAGATCCCAGGAACCACTCTTGTCTCTGTATTTTTATTTCTTCTTTCTAGGATATGTTTTTGTAGTACAGTTAAATCAGAGGTGCATGGCATATGGCTTTTTGCTGCATGAATTGCTGCTGATGTGAATGTCAGTGGGCATATAATACCAGATTTTCATTTTGTGAATCACAATGCATGGAATTCAGCCCGAGAGCTCCCTAGACTATAGACCTTATTATAGGCAAATAAAAAAGGGAAGGAAGGGGGGGGGGGGGAGGTGATGTCTCAGAGATTTTGTTTCAGTTGAAATGAGGTTATCGTGATGAATGATGCAGCTGACAGTGAGATTTTTATAGCGTCTCTTAGAGTAGCAGAAGAGCTCGTATTATTGTTGGTTCGCTTTAAGTAATTGTAATCTAAATAGCACCGTGGTTGAAAAGAGCAGCAGAAATCTTTCATACGTGTCTCATAAGCAAAGCCAGGGAGCTTTGTTGTTTTTGTCTCATCTGTCCTTATACAAATGTCCTTCATTGTTTGCCATTTACATCTCGCGTATTGTCTTGATTGAATACGTCAGTCACCATTAAAAAGGCGTTTGCCAGTCAGTCGCTGCTGCTGCGTGTCTCTATTTTTAGCACATGAGGTAACTGGCCAGCATCTGACAAAATGATCCCGCTACCCGATGTGCCGGTGTAGATTGAGACCGGCTGTGACAGAGGCGTATGGGAGGGGAGGGCTGCTGGGAGCCAGAGTGGGAGGAAGAGGTGGTGCACGGGTGCGGATGGGCTCTCCTCTCCTTTACGCACACCAGCTATTACAAGCCACGTCTGCACTGAGCACACGGGGCCAACAGAGGTACCTGCCTCTGCTGGCTTTCCGTAGGTTACCTTGGGCACTGAGAGCAGGGCAGCTATAGCAGAGTTAGTCCTACGTGGGCTGCGCAAAGCTTTCTTAAGTGATCACAGGTTAAAGTGGGCCTTGGTGTGCTAACATGAACTGTCCTCAAGTTCCCAGAGACTGGATGAGTGGGGAAAATGGAGGAGGATGGGGGGTGAGGAATTCAGCATGTACTTTCTGAAGGAAGTGTTAGGTTTTGCCCCACAGAATATTTGGGCTTGAGACCACAGCAGGGGCAGTTGTTACTTGGGAATGGTAGTGAAGCTGAGATGTGTGAACTTGGGTCTCACCACTTTTCCATTGAGAGCAAAATAGCTTACTGGAGAATGGAAGAAGTGTTGTGTGTGCCTCTGAAAGTGGTAAGGCCCTTTTTTCTTTGCCCTTTCACCTCTACACTGTCAATTTGAATAGCCATACAAAACATGTTGTGGATTTATTGATGACTGAAAGATAATTTATTGATAGGCTCCCTCCCAGTTCCTCAAGTTACCTTTATATGTTGGTCCTGGCACACAGAGAAGCAAGGCCCCTAGTAATACATATGAAAGCTGAGTAGTATCACCTTAGGAGGACCTTAATATCACTTAGAAGTGCAGGAATGGAGAGCGATTTGATACCATGCAAGTATATTAACCCAAACACTGAGACAGGTGAAGAAATACATACCAAATTCTTTGTCAGAATCCTTGAAAAAGACATTAGTGCAGCTGACTAAAGATCTTGCCATGTTAGTTGAAGATATTCCTGCCATGACCATTAAACTGAAATGCTCGAGAACCGTCCTTGCATCAAGAATGTCAAGTCTGCATCTAGAAGAGTGGAAGCGTCTGGGGAAATAGCTTCCACACATGCTTTGAATTTTATGGTAATTTTTCTCTCTGGAGATGTATCTTCAGATTTCAAGCATCAGTTTTCTGTCTCAGGGAAACTGGCTGATCTTTGTTGTGTTGCTGATAGGAGAACCTCAGCAGCAAGAACTTAAAAATTGCAGTTGTATCCATTTTGCTTGAATAGTAAAGGCTGCCTAGAACTTTTTGGTTGAAGCAAGAGTCCAAAGGAAACTACAGATCTCACTGTATCATTATTACACTGTCAGCCTCTTAAGAAGCAATTGATCAGCCCTTCGTAGTGAACATAGCATCTCAAAAGTCACCAAGTAAATGGAAAATGGAACATCCTTATTTTTGTAAAATCAGATGTGTGAGATGAAGGGTGTAATCTCATAGCTGTCAAGATTTTCAGATTCCTTCCAAGAACTCTTTTCTATCTAAGCTAGGGATTTGGAAGTTGTTAAAGGGCTGTTTTTCTTCCTGGTGAATTTTTTTTTTTTTTGAAATCTGAATTGATCTGATTGTCATATAACTGATACTTATTCTGCATTTTAAGGCATGTATGTGATTTTTTTAAAAGCACATATATGAACTAGTGACTGGATGTAGAAATCTCACTGGATTTCTCTCTCTAAGTAAAGCTTCTTTTAGTCTCTCTCCCTGTTCAATACTTTGACCTCCAACAAGATTTATTCCCCCAGTCTTTCCTTCTGCCTATCCTCTTTCCTTGGAGCAACGGCATGGCTCATACAGTGCTTCCATCCGTCTTAAAGAGGCTGTTAATGACTTTTCTCACTTTCTATAGATGGGGTACCTGCTGACTACTTTGCACAGCCACATCTTCTGTCAAGAGATCAGAAAAGACCCTTTGAGGTTGTAGAATATTGGAAGCCGGTTTGTGAAGCCAGGATGGGGGTTACTGGCAGCTACGTATTTTCAGCAGTGGTAGAAATCTGAAGGACACTGTTAAAATTGTAAAGTCAAAATTACATGCACAGACATGTTTCTTATTCCTAAAAGTGTAGCTATATGGACAAAAAAAGTCTTCCCTCATGAGTAACGGCATAAATACAACATTTTAATAATGATGGCAGAGAACTGCATATTCTTTTATCTAGCCTAATTCTGCATACAGTGGGCTGCAAAGTTTAATTTACTTAGAGAAAAGAACTATCTCCACCAATCTGGGAGATAAACCTCAGTTAGAAGATATTGTATGTGTATAGCTTGCAAATGGCTTCAGTTATATACATGGCCTAAATGGCCCTTTGCTGTGTAAAATCTTTAAGGTACCAGCTAAAGCAAAATCTTTAAACTGGTGGTTCTACTTGGGGAGAAAGGAAAGAAAATATCTCCATAAAACTTATTTAGCTTTGTATGGGTTAGGGGTTTTTTATTGCCTTGTTGCTTTTCAGCTCCAGAGAACAGGATGTTTCATAGCTGCTCAATTTGCTTTAGTTATTATCATTTGAAAGAATTTGATGATTCTAATTTCCTTCTCTACGCTTCTTGATTTTAGTACTAGAGTAACACTTCAGTATCTAGTATTGATTTTTATGATGGCCAGGGCTTTGATATTAATTTCTGCACCACAGCAAGCTGAGGACAGGTGATTGCCAATGCAAACTGAGGACTCAGAAAGACTAATTTCATCTTTTACAAATATAATTGTAGGTGTTTGCTTGTAGGATGGTCGCTGTGTTGATGAATCAGCGGTGCACCTATATGCGATGTGGACTAACTGCACTCTGGGTTGCGTTAGCTAAAGTGTAGCTAGCAGGTCAAATGAAGGGATTATTCCCCCCAACTTGGCACTTGTGAGGCAGCAGCTGGAGGTCTGTGTCCAGTTTTGTGCCCCAGTAAGGGGGAGAGATTGATGAAATGGAGCTAGGCCAGCAAAGGCCCACCAAGATCATTAAGGTGAATGGACCACGTGATGTTCAAAGGGGAATGTGAAGGAACTAGATTTGTTCATCCTGGAAAAGGCTGGGGGGAGGAGAGTGGATCCAGTTGTATCTTCTTCCACTACCTGAACAAGAAGCTGTAGAGAAGATGCATACCCTTCTCAGAAGTACACAGTGAAAGAAGAAAAGACAAGTTGCAGTGAAGGAAACTGGTAGGATGTAAGGATAAAATATTCCCATCTACTGGTGCAGCACTGGAACAGGTTGCACAGAGAGGTTATGGAAACTTCATCCTTGGAGAAACTCAAAACTTGCCCAGACAAGGCCCTGAGCAACGTGACTTAAGCTTGAGGTTAGCTCTGCTGTGTCTGCAGGACTTGATGACGCCTAGAGCTTTCTAGCAACCTGAATTATTCTGTAGTTTTATGTGTAAAATCTACTTTCTTATCCAGTATGAAACAGGGAGAAACAGTAATTCATATCATTAATCATCATTAAAACAAACACAGATGCAGCATCAACCAGTCTCATAAATTTTTTCTAATGTTAAAGAAAGTGCAAAAGATCCTTGTGATGGATGCAGTAGCCACTTTTAAGAAGTCAGGCTTTCCCCATTAACTGCAGCGACCCCTTTAAAGCGGTTTTAACTTGTTTTAGCTCTGGCAGCTGAGCTGTTATTACTCAGAGGCGTTCAAGCTCCTTCAGAAATGTGAGGTCTAAAGCATTTCCTCAAAATGTTCTTGCTAACATTTAGGTAAGTATGTTTTACTAAATATTTACCACTGGCTACTACTGCAGCTCTGCTGATGTAACTTTTCTAACCACTAGCTCATTAGTGTATTTGAGCCCTAATGCTTAAAGCAGGCAATGCGTGCAGCAATTGCAGAGCGATGTTTGGCTACTAGTGGATTGTTTTTTGGGGTGTGCGCTGGTTTGGCGGGGGGGAGGATTGTTTGTTTTTGTGGGTTTTTTGTTTTTGTTTTTGGTTTTTTTTAACGTGCTTCTCTTGTACACAGGCTTCTGTTTTAGCTAAAGCTCCATTGCTTACAGGTTCCAGTTCCATGTGCAAGCTGTCACTCCATCATCCTGGGAATTTTCAGGTTTTTCTTTTAAGCACAGGTTTCTGACCAAAGGAGACCGCCATTTAAATTGACAGAACATACAAAGGATAAAAAAGGAGAAAGGAAAGGTGATGTTAACTAATTTTTAATAACAAGATAACAAGATGTGCCTATCTTGGGATAACAAGATAACAGATATACATATCTTTTGGATAACAAGAATACATAAATGATGTTTTGCGGCATGTTGTGGTTTTCCAAACTAGTGGTAGAGATGGGAACTTAGGCCACACCTCACTTGTCAGTGCTTTAATGACAAGACAACCCTATCTTGGTTTCTTTTCTCTTGCCCTGATACATGATTCTGTTAGCAAGGAGACGTGTTTTTTTTCCCCATGGTGGAAGCACCTTCCACATTTAAGCAAAATATTTTCCCTTTGTTTACATCCTTTAAAGGTTAAAGTAATGACGTGGTTAGATGCAGTGTTTGCTACATTTTTGATGTAAATGGCTGAAATGAAAATGTGTTGCAATTTGGGACAGTAATGAGAAGGATGAGGAAAAAATTAAGAGATGGCATTCGCACTGTCTTTCTGTGCACGATCTCTCATGCACAGCGTTAGTAAGCAGTAAAAATTAGAGAGCAATGACAAGAGAACCAGAGCTGTCAGAAATTAAATTTTTCTCTCTCTCTCTCTCTCTTTTCAAGCAACCAGGAAGACTATAGTCGTAAATGGCAGATTTAATAATCAACCAGCATCTATCAGTGTGTGCGTACATGAGCACAGCATATGCAATGCTTGCTGTGATTACCAAGGCAAACTAGGACAAGCTGTACTCACGGCAAACCCAGCACTGCAGCTGGCTTTGGGTGGGTGGGCTTCTGCGGCTGCCACAGATGTTACAGATGCTCTGTGTTGGGCAGAAAATCCACGTGTGAGACTGGGACCTTGAATGTAGAAACCTGTACATTCACGTTGCCTGGCTTCAGTACAAGCAGCGGTGCTGTTATTGCCAAGCAGAGACTATGCCTCAGCCTTTCTGGAAAAAAGTTCCTCGCTGTCCGGATGTGAAAATTAGTTTCAGGCTAACACAGAAATATTGAGCTCCACTAGACAGCACAACAGCTCAGGTGTGGAAGGCAGCCAGACCTCACTGTGGGCTGTGGCTCCTATAGAAAGGTTGTCTACAGTGACCGTATCAAAAAAGAGTGATATTGGAAGCTTTGCATACTACAAAGCAAAGCTATTCTGATTAAACTGATGATTTTAAAATAAAAGGGCTGCAGAGGAACCAAGATAACTAGCAAATCAATTCTTTCTGTTTTTCCAAATAGTACAAAGTGTTGTTAAAAAAAAAAAAGAGGCTGTTAAAAATATACTCAGGAATCAAAGGAAGAAAAGCAGGCAGAAAAATTGTGCAAGCACCATTAAGCTGCGGAAATTTTCCTTGGACAAGTTGCAGTACCTTTTCAAAGCAGCATATGGGGTTTATTCTGGTGACTCTAATTTTAACATGAATGGGAGTCACGTGGAATACTCCTGGCATACTGCTTTGAAAATATATCCCTGCATGATTAAGGAAGACTGAAATCTTTTTAAACCTCTATTTTTAAAAAAAAAAAAACAATTCTGAAATGTTTCTAAAGGAAAGCATTAATGGGATGAAAATGGTCCAACCCTGAATAAAGTGGCAATGTAACAGGTAGAAATACTACTGGCTTAGCACTATAAATATGTTTGTGCTTCAGAGGCTGGGGAGTGAAGGGAGAAGAAAACTTGGAGTTTGTACCCACACTTGCAACTGCCTCTGCATTGCTTGACCTTTATAAATTTGTCTCTTCACTTGGAAGATGAAGTAATCATTCCACCTACCATGTGCAAAGAGCAGAGAGCTCAATGAAGAGAGTGAGTACAAGGCGGGATTTGCCTCTGAGATGGCAAGCATGGCTACGCTGCAGTATTGACAGCATCTTTAGCTCGTGGATGATTGAGACTGAAGAAATATGTACTCTGAAGTTCAATTAGAGAGACACTTATTAGTGGGAAGGAAGTTCTGAGCAGATGCAACAGCCCTGACAAAATGAGCCAGAACACTGATAGAGCTGGGCCTGGTGTGTGGGCTGAATGTGAAGTAGGGTTGCTGGAGGGAGGTTCAGAGAGTCCCTTCTGACAGCTGGTCCTTCCTACCCATCTTCAGACAAAACAGTCTTAACAGTTTCTTGAAATGTTTTGAAAAGGATAAGACAGAAAATGTCCATAAAACCATATTGATGAATACAGACATGAGCATAGTGAGAAGTATGGACATTAATCTGGTGTCCTTCCAAAGATGCAGAGAAAGAGGGGAAAGTTACTTTTCCTTTTCTAATACTTTTTTCCTTTTGTTTTTGTTTTTGTTTTTTTTTTTCAAGTGAGAATGTAAGGTTTATTTTTATAACTTTGGTTTTGTGTAGGCTGCTGCTTTAGTGCTTGAGGATCTCCTCTGATTGTTTGCGACTTCTTATTGCCTGTCTTACTATTATTTATCTGATATCACAGAGACACACACAAAAAAAAGTTGTCTGCCTTTTCTCATTTTCACAAAATCTTCACCAGTGATATGTTAGATCATGATGCTGAGCTCACCTGTCCTTCATATCTGTTGACTTTCAGAGAGGGGTGTTAATATGCTTTTGCTGGGGTTTCTCCAGTCGCTCCAACATGGTTGCCACTTTCCAGACTTAAACATGAGATGCAACAGGCAGCATAAAAGAAAGCATATTTATGTCAGCCTTATTTAAGCAAGACTTCGTTTAAGCAAGCCTATTTATATAGCGAGGTTATTTATACTACATTTGGCTGTGAATGGGCGTGTGTGGGCATGCTTCTGTTGTGCATGCAACACGTGTTTGGGGTATTTATATTTGGCTGCACATTTCCATGTACATGGATTGAAAAAGTGGCTGTTAATGACTTTGAGAAGGGGATGTTTGCAAAGCCAGCTTAACCTAGGGAGGCTCTGAAGTCCATGGGAACAGACACGCGCTGCCAGAGACTGACACAGAATAGGAGTGTCAGTAGCTCATTTTATGTGCTCCGAATTGCCCTATGAGGGTATGGAGGGTATTGCTCTTTCTACCTAAAGCTAAGTATCCACTTAGTAAACTGCTCCTCTTAGAGTATACTTGCAAAAAAATAACTACGTGGTAAACAGCCTTAACTGTTCATTCAGCTTGTGTGAGCATTAATTTCACTTTCATGCCTGCGTGAGGTGGAAGCAGGCAGAGCTTGTTCTTCTCAAGGAAGTTTGTTGTGCACTTTCTGTATCTGGAGACCAGACTTGTGTTTTCTGTTCTTCTCATTAACTGTGGTCTTGCAGTCCCTTTCTGCACCTCCAGAGCCTTCTGACGCTTGCCCTTTCCTGCGAGCCTGTGATGCAAAAGTAGCGTGAATTGAATGTGATAAATGGTGGATAGGCCACCATCAACAGCTATTAAAATAATGGTCTAGAGGTCCTTCAACAGCAGCTGGGAAGGTGAACCAAGGCAAAGATAACTCTGTAATTGAGCTGTTTTCAGTACGCTCTTTCTAAACATCATGAACCAGCATTGTCATTCTGGTCTTAAAGGTGCATAATCACACTAATACAGTTCCTCTAAAGGCTGCTGGGCCGTCTTGATTGTTACTCTTAAATAACACAGAGCAGAAGCTTTTGAAATTAAAACACACACACAGGAAACTCTCCTGAATAAAAATCCTATTTCTTTTTCCACAATGCCTAGGCAAGTATACAGGGTTTTTAGAAATCCAGAGATGTTTGCTAGTGTCATCCATTGTGCCAGTCTTAAGGGCCTGTGGGATAAAACCCAAAGCCCCTGCTTCAGGTCTCACACTACTAACCTCTTCCCCATTAGCAAGAGAGAGCATGAGTTTTGTGTGAACAGATTTAATCTTCCTGTGCAGCAGATGTGCTGACACATGGGCTTCTACAGTCAATGGGGTAAATAATCTCCTGTTTAAGTAGTTCCTAAGTACCTATTTATGTAATTAACATATTAAAAAAAAAAGCATGCATCATTATTTAAGCAGTGAACCATGACAGCATCAGAGTAAGTTCAGATATCTGAGACAGATGAATTTTTCCTTTATTTTGTCCCTCCTATTGTTCTTTGGTTTTGTTAAAAGCAGAAAAGTAAAATAAATCATTCTGTTGCCATTTCATGTGATCCA
Organism: Mycteria americana; assembly: GCF_035582795.1. NCBI lineage: Eukaryota > Metazoa > Chordata > Aves > Ciconiiformes > Ciconiidae > Mycteria > Mycteria americana. The sequence goes on from NC_134366.1 coordinate 53,977,373, forward strand.
GTAGAGGTTTAATGTGCGTTTTCCAGAAGAAGAAAACTGAAATGCACTAATGAATAAGATGGAGGGAAATGTACACACAGGTAAGAGAGGCAACACCAAATACATACATGGCGTAATCTGTTTCAACAGTGTTAGTAGTACAACGTACATTCCTCAGTTCCCGTCCTATGGAGATCAAGCATTAAAGAGAATTCTCAGACTGTTTGGACTGCAGATAAATCCAGCTTGTGTTGCTTGTTTGGCAGTCTGTGCAAAGCATGAGCTGGAGAAGTAGCTAAAGGTAGAAGAATATTGCAGGTAAAATGCTGCAGTAATGTGAAATTGTTCTGTCCTGGCCACGTGTGCTCAAAACCAAGTGAGTGAATGAGAAAACTGAGATTAAGATGACATGGCTGAGAATTCATGGGGTTTTGGTACGAAATTATGATATGCATTTGAACAAAGTGGGCAAAGGAGGGAGGAGGGAAATCCTAACCTGAACCGCAGGTCATGAATATGTGATAGATTTGGCAGATAGCGCTCATATAGGGTTGTAAAACTCACAAGGTGATTTCTGTGGCCCTTGCAGTTGTGTACTTAAGAGTGCTACGTAAAGAACCTTGAAGTCATTGATGTGTACTGTGAAACCTTTTTCTGTCCACTGTCTGGATTTATTATAATTGATTTGAAATTCTTCAGTGCCCTCTCATGCTATATGACTGCTATGTATGTTTGAAATGGCAAAACTTAAAGGTTGCAGACAGCTGCAGGGGCTTGTATATTTTAAGCGGGTTTTTTATATGATAGCTATACAAAGACAAACTAACTATGATTTTATATGACACTTCCTCCAAACCTAAACATCACTTGAGGTTGTTTGTCAGATAGGGCTCTGTTGTTTCCATTGTCAAGGTTAGAAATAAGTTTCTTACTTTGTGTGTGTGTATCAAAATCTATCCAACTTCAAATCTATTCACTGTGACAGAATAGTCTTCCTCTAAGCAACCCAGTTTCTCTTTCTTCTTTTTTTTTACACCAGGTTTCTTATGTGTGGTTGTAGTGGCTTTCTTCTTTTTGTTTGTTTTTTGGTTTTTTTAAAATGGGGATATTTTGGTTCTGCATTAAACATGAGGCATTTTAGATCTTCTTGGAGTTAACACTGGAGGTGGAAATGGAGCCTACAGTCGTGCTGTCTAGACTAGGAAGTCTCCTTTCACCACCCAGACTACGTGTAATCGTTTAGCAATAGGAAAACTGAGAAATATTCATGTCAGTTCCTGTAGCCAATTTCAGGATTGTTTGTAGGCTGTCTTTGGCTTAGCTGAAGAACTTCAGTTGTCAGAGAAGATGAATTATTGCAGATTCAACACCCCTAGACAGTCATCATGCAGACTGCTGTTGTCTATGTCCAAGACTGTTGTATGAAACTCTATAAAGCTCTAATTTCATTTGTATAAGAGGAGTGGAGATTTTCTTTAATGCACCTCCTTGCATCTCGAAGGCATTTAAAATATGTTTGCATCCTCAGAAGGGGGCCAACTTGCCTGGTGGTGCAGGAAGAGACTTGAATGCTCCCTGTACTTGAAGTACAGGAGAAGGTAGTGAATGTTGAACATGCACATTTGTGCTTGGATGGTGGAAATCAAACCCATCCATGCTTTGCAGAATGAAAGGTTCTGTGTTTTTGTAATTCATATAGACCTTCCTGGGTGCTGTGGTGGCTCTGAAGGTCATGTCTAATCTGATTTGCAAAGCTGTGTTCCTGACCGTTTTCAGCAGCTTATACATCACTTGGTGTTCCTAGTCAGATAAGCTCTGTGGTTTGTAGTAAGGCTGTCTTAAGTGGCAGAAAGGATAGATATCTCTTTATGCTGTGGCCCAGCAATTTCATTTTAATTTGTGTTTATGTGTTGGTATCCAAAAACTGCTTTCAGATGCAGTAATATTAGAAAAAAACAAACAAACAAAAACCCTCAAACCTGTTTGTTTGAAATAAAGTGTAGGGGGCTTCTGATAAAGGAGGCATAAGGTTTTCTGAAATTAGGATTTGGGGAAAACTAAACTAAATGTGAAATGTGGCCTTGAAAGTCTCTGAAATACTTGTTTGTATTATCTACAGCCTAGGTCTTAATTGCCACTTCAGGAATACAGATGTGGAAGAGAAATCTGTAGGTATTCCTGGAATAAATGAATAGGACTGGTGGGATAGTTCCTGGTGGAAATTAGCTGCTTCTACAAATGGACTGTTGAAAGGGATGGAAAGTTTACTGAGAATTGGCAGGTAATTTATGGCACTGGAAGAGAAGTCACTGGGCGCCAACCAGCGAGTCTGTGACTTGGGAAGTGTTAGTAGGTTAACCATCTTCACCATGTAGGTATCTAGGCTAAAAAAAGTAAAACCCACGATCTAGAAGGATGAGTAAGCATTATATCACCATTGATTGTTCCTCAGCTCCCACACACAAACAGGTCTTAGCCTATGACAGCATACTGCCGAGAGCTGCTGTCGGATTGGCAAGTAGCAGCTTCGGTGTGAAGCCTTCCTGGAAATCTTTGATCCTTTTGGTTGAACAACATCATTTTATCCTGCTGTCTTAGAAGATTTTTCACAAATCTCGTTTATTATGTTGCTTTGAAATTGCCTGGATTTTTCTAGCCTTGAATTTTTGATCTCCCTTAAAAGCTTTATTAGGTATTTGTGCCCTGTCCTGCTTTAGAGTGCAGCAAAATTCTTAGTCTGTTTATTCTCACACTACGACCTCGGGAGGAGAAGAAATGCAATTTACAGGGGAGATTACTAAGAAAAGAAGGTGACAAAGGGTGAGGTTTCTTAAAGTTAAATCTAACAGCTTGCTGCCGTCAGAAGTAGAGATCTCTGTCACTTCTATTCCTTTCCTATGGCAGGAAAAAACCTTAAAAATGGGTGGTCTTAGTTCTTGACTGGTTGCCCTAATCTGGGACACAGTCTTCTCCCTGTCAGTGGGTGAAATGCAGATGAAGAGTTTTGGAAACTGGGCTGAAGGAAGGTTTCTACAGATACTTCAAAGTTGTACTGATAATCATTACATTTGCTTGCAGCAGTGCTTTGTTTAACAAAGCACAGCCTAATGGAGGGTTTTGAACTCTGTGTATCATACAACAGAAAGGAACAATTTATTTGATTAGGAAGCTCTCCAATTTAATATTGGCTTAAAAAAAACTTCAGTATAGAGACCCACTAGGAATGTGACAGTTGTTTTACATTGTCCAGTAGCATTTTGTATATTTATTTATGGTTTGCGTGACTGTTTTAAGCTCTACGTACTGACAATGCTTCCAGTCCATAAGACATGACAATAACAGCTAGCAAAATGAACATTGGAAGTGCTGAGCTGCTTCATCATTCACACGCAATTGACGGGGTATGCTCCACACCCTCAGTCCACCCTCTCCCCTGTGTGATTTAGGTGGAAGGAGGGATGGGGGAGGGATGGAACTGGATAGATTGCTTTTTTTTCTGCAAGTCCTATCAGCAAATCCAGGCTTTTGAACTAGCCCCCCCCTTCCCCTAAAATGCACATCAAACATCGTTCCACCGTTTAATGTTTCAGAACTAAAAGAGTGACCGCAAAAGCCTGCAAGCTCGGGGTAATGATTATAGTGATGGTGCTGCAGGAAGTAGGAGGTGGTGCTGCTCTAAAGGAAAATGAAAAGCCGGAAGAAGTACAGCATTGCAAGAACTGAATCCTTATGGCGTCCTGAGCCATTAAAAAATACAGTTCTCTTAAAAGCTTGTTTCTCTATCAAAATGGTAATTGAGTGACAGATGCCCTGAAAAGCCAGATCTCCTGGTGTAGTGCTCTGTTCTTGGCCTTGCTCTTGAGCACTAGACAAACAGGCTCCAAAGACCTTCCTGGACTCTGGGTTAGGCCCACAGAACGCTGGTAGAAGACGTTTAACCAGGAGTGGCCTTTATTATACAAGGAGATCTGGGAATCTACCTGCAAGACTCTATCAGGATGCGTTTTAAAATGCCACTATTTACAATGGCTAATGCAGTGGACATCTGTTAATAGAGCAAATACAGGAATTTTTTTTTTTCAGAGGGGCCCTCATTTTCAATTCTTCTTTTAGTTAAATAAATGAAAGTAAGTGTTCATGAAAAAGGAACTTGTCCTCCTTTTTTCCATCTGAAGTTCTTCTCTAGCACCATTACAATAGTATGTCAGTGTCTCATAGTCTGTCTGGGCTTATCTTTGTAATATAAATGGATGCATTTAGGTGTTCTCCCCATTCTGCAGTTTCAGTAACAGAAGCATGGAGAGGATGAAAGATTTTTTCAGGTGTCCCAGAGGAAGTCTGAGGAGCAGCCAGAAAGTACCCCAAACTGCCAAGTCCCTTTGCTTTCTTTCCTCTTCTGACCTAGTCATCTCTCCTTTCTTGTCTTGGCAAAGGGTAGCACAGAGACTTATACCCATGGATAACAACCCTTTTGCGCATGAAGTTTTCCTGGTGGCATGTTTCATCAAGCCCTGGGCAGAATAGGGAACATCCGGTGTAGAATTAGTTGCCTGAAGGCTCCGGTCACCATCCGTGGGTGCCAGATATAATTTTGGAAGCCCACTAGCAAAACAGCAGGTTGCTTAGGAAGTTTCGTAATAGTCGTATCAGATTTTGACCCCATTTTGGACAGATGCAATTTATGGAACTGGAAAGTGAAATGTAGTATTTTGACGGCCCATACAGCAGCCTTGTCTTGTGCTGGTCCATTACTCAAAGTTGAAATACAAGTAATGTGTATTACTTGGGTACACGGGGAGTGTACCTCCACGGCAAATGCATGCATACGAGTGAATACTTCTCACGTACGTATGTTCATATACGTACGCGACGTGTTTGCGCAGGGAGAAAGTCACCGTGTGCACAGCTCTGTCTGCGTGTACTTTCCCAGTGTGCATGAAAAGAGAAAGCAAACTCGCCATCAAATAAGCAGTGAGAGCAGAGGAAAAAAAAGATGAGATTGCAGTTGATTATGAGCCTGGCAGCAGATGTGCTACACAAATCCAGCCCGCTGCATCCAGGCTGTTTCCATGGCGATGGAGCGAGTAATTGTGGAGCTCCGCCGCGCTCCCCCGCGGCCCCCACCAAGGTGGACGCGGGCGCTGGGTCCCCACCGGCGCTGCCTCGCTCCCTCGGGCGAGCGCCGGGCCCTGGGAAAAAACTAGCAGGCGGAGAGGGGGAGACCCAGAGATGGGGGGCTCTGATTTATTTATTCCCCCCCCGTCTGATGGTAGGATGTTAGGGGAGCGGCGCTCTTCCTCAGAAATATGGTCTCCCAAGATGCTAAATAAATGGGCAGGAGTTTCCCCGAAATGGGAGCGGGCTGCGATTGGCTGCCGCCGCCCGGCCGTGCCAATGGGAGCCCGACTGGCCGTCGGGTACCCGCAACATAAGCAAAGCTACATGCTCGCCCCGGCGGCGCGGGGACCGGAGGGCAGGCAAAGGTGCGCAAAGGAGGGGGTCTGCTCCTCTCACATGGCTACGCCGAGGAGGGATCTCGTTAGAGAGCTTCGTCGGAGACCATCTGCCGCTCGCACACGTTGTGCCTTCCGCAAAAAGCAGCATTAAGTCATTCGCTCGCTGTCGTGTGGGAGGCGAATTTGTCATCGGGAACGATGGAGCTACGGGATCTCTGTAAGTAAATCTGTGTACTTTATCCTGCTATTTCAGCCCGGGCACAGGTCAATAAATGGTGTTGAGGAATGGCGAAAGCAAATTAGCGACAACTGCAAATAGTGCAAAGGTTTTCTCGGTTTTGTTTCGCACGTAGTGAGATGTGTTCTTCCTAATGGTTTCAGGCATCGGACAAACTAGTTAGCTGTTTGCATTGCCTTGGGTGGTTGTTTAGCCTAATTAAGATTAGTCTGTGGAAGGATGCTGTATTCTCCGAGGCATTTCAGAACGCCTCTGTGTTTGAAAAGGAAAGCAAACCACATGGAGCAGAATATCGCAGGCACAAAAGTCCGAGGTGCCCCTGTGTAGTCACCAGCGTTTGTGGTGTTGGTATAATAACAAGCACGTTATTACCATGGTTTGTCAAACACTTGTTCAGACCCTGAGCCAAGAAAACACGAGTTGCTCATCATTCATCATTGTGCTCAGCACAGAGAATCATCGCTTTTCTGCCCTTTATGTTCTTTTTTCTTTTAATTAATTTCTTCTTTGGAGGAGGCTTTTAAAAAACACATTAATTCGAAAGCTTTCCTGTTTGTTGATGAAACAGGTGAGTACATGAAAAGTGTGGAGAGTTTTCTTTTTCACCATTGCGGGGCATGAGTTAGAAGTTGATTCCTTTGCCTGTCGGGACTCTGCTTTTGATTCTGTAAAGCAGAAACAGTATATTTGGGCAGGGGGGTGTGTGTGTGTGCAAATTTGTCCCTCTGTAACCCTCCGGGGTTACTTGATGCCATGAATTTGGCTCAGCATTGTTCATGTTTTATCAGGTATTTGCCATTAGACTGGGAGCTTTGCTGCACGGAGCTTGTGAGTGACTCTCTGCTTAACCCTCTCAGAGGCTGTAGACATCTTATCTGGTTTGTGAAAGTACATAGGCAAAAGGACAGAAATAGGAACAAAAAGATATAGAAAAAGCTTTCTGTATTTTCACTCTGTGCCTAAGCTAGTCATGTGTATTAGGAATTTTATAGTAACCAAACTAGATGCAAATATCATATGAAGCTGGCTGCTTTTTAGGGATCCATTTTTGGTGCCTTGTGTTCATTTTAGAGCTAAACACACAACTTCCTTCCCCAGTGTTGGGAGCTGCTGGGAAGTTACATTGCTGCCTGGGAATCTCAGGCTGAGGGTGTGAATTTTTTTTTTTTTTTTTTTTTAAGATATGGCTTAACTGGTCAGCTTTGCTTTTGAGATACCACCTTGCAAGTTGTGGCAGGAAGGTGTGTCCGTGGAGCTTATCCCTTCAGTTAAAGGAATCAGCGTCGCCTCAGAGTTGATGCTGAAAAGAATTGCCAGTGTTTTCAAGAACTGTTTGATCAAAATAAATTAGAAAAATACAGAACGTAGAATTCAGTGCATCAATACAGTGAGAGTGTCTGTTGGTGAAGGCTGTATTAAGCTCGTCTGTGTACTTTTGAGTATTTAACCCGCTGTATCACAAATGCAGGAAGACCCCTCATTAAGCTTGAATTATTGCCTTTTCTGAAGACATAGATGTAAGTCACTTTTCCCTGTGTTTCCCAGGGATGTTTGGGTCGCCTTTTATTGAAATGATGGCCCCAGGCATCCTATGGCACTAGGCTTAAAAACAACGTAGTTTTCTTAATCTATGCAAAAAAAGAGATAACTGTTAGCTCTTTTGCAATACTTATTTTTGTTCAGCAGTGATGCAAGTGCCAAGAATGAAATTTTTTAAATGAAGCAGATATTTAGCTGCTATGTCACCTTTCTCAGGGGCTTGTATCATTCATTTGTATTTACTTAGCACTGATGTAGCTGAAAATCCCATCACGTACGACAAAAAGATGTGGCAAAAAGGTGTGCCCACTCCCCATCGTGGGGGTGGATGCTTTGATCTAGGCTGAGATATTCCATAAAAAGCTGAGGGAGAGCTTGGACTCTTGCATACCTGGGCATGGTTTGTTCCTGGCTCCAGGCTGGTCATTTTGAACACCTTTGGGCTGCATCGGAATGAAGCTGCATTACACCTTTTGGGGTTTTTAATCCTATACCTACTACCTTCTGCTTTGTTTTCTGATTGGTAATGTGAAAGCCTAGGAGAACATTGTCGTTTAAGGTCACTGCAACTCTTAAGATGATATTTTAGTTCTTGTCGGTGCTCCAGGGATATAGTTCAAACAACATAAACCTCTCAAGTTTAGTCACTAGCATTAGGCAAATGCTGTGTGACTGATAGAGTTCCTATATCTCCCATAACCTTGTTTGAAGGGATTTGTTTGCTTGTCTATCCCTGTGCATTAGCAGATAAAAGGAGGGGGACGGGGAGGGAGAGAGACAGCCTATAACTGCTAAGCTTTGGATGGTGGATTGGATCAGTCAAACCACAGTGGTGCCTGAGGTAGAAAAATTTGTGTTGCAGTCAAAGGCACACTTGCATTAGATTTGTGACCTGATGGTGCAGAGAACAGTTGCTTGTCGTTAGTGCTTGGGGATGATCTATGTGGGAGAGGCATTTTGGATTCCCAGGCTATAAGAGTTCCAGCAACAGAGGAGTGAGTAGGCTTCAGTGAGAGCTGTGGCATGCTGGCAGCAGTTGGGAGGATGCAGAAGCTGAAAAATGCTATCTTCGGGTAGCTTTAATTGGTTGCATTGGAAACCACTTGGTTTGATGGGCTCATATGTCTTCTAAAACGCTTGGTGCCAGACCAAATTGGCATACCTCCATTGACTTACACGAGAAGCCACCAGACATTGATCTGAACTTCAATTTTATGCTTACGTTTTTCTTGGAAGAGCAAGATTTTTACAAAGGCAGCAGGTTATTTTTCCTCTCCATCTGCCTCAGCAGCAGTAATATTGAAAACCTGAGAAGAACAGGCATTCCACAGGTTTTGACTTGTTTCCGTGGGCTTTAAACTTAATAGGTTATCCTTTGTCTGCTTGCAGAGCCTTATTCTCATAGCCTTATTCTCATATCTTAGTCTATACTGGAAGCATAGAGCAGAAATCCAGAAGGGAGGCTTTATACGTATCCAGAAATACTAAATTTGAATATTTCATTCTTTCCCTGGCTCTTAACCCTCTTTCAGTTTCAGTAGAAACATTGTGGTCATTCATGTTCTAGGTAAACAGATGCTAGAGCCACCAGTCTTCAGTTTTGCCTCAGTTGTATTTTTGTTTTCACCCCATTATTCAAGTAAGTAGGTACAACTTTTACGCAAACTATAAACCAAATACTCTTCTTTAGGTGGCTCTGATGTGTTTACATCGAAATGAATTGCAGACAGTCATAACTCCAAATGCGACTAACAGCTCAAATGAGAACAGTTCCTTATTTTTGTGCCTGGAAAAAAACATTTTTAGGAAAAGATACTCCATGCTAGGACTTGGCTTGCATAGAGCATCACGCTAACTCACAGAAAGCTCTCGCTCCCTGTTCAGTACATGCACACTCGCATCTCAAAGGGCAAGTGCACACAACAAAGCAACACCAAGCACAGAATAAAAATGGAACAGCAGTAAAACAAAGACAAGCGAATCGTGAAAAGCCCATTGATTTGCTTGACACCCATTTTGTTCAACATTGTGCAGTGCTAATCTGAAAACTCCTGTGCGTCACAAAAAGTTTTCAGAACAATAAGAACTGTCAATTCCAGCAGATTTTACAGACCTGTCATTATTCTTCCATTGTCTTGAAGCACTAAGTGGCATGCAGACGGATTTTTGGCAGGAGTTCAGGAGTGGTCTCATAAAGAGGAATCGTGTGTCACCACCTCACGTATGTTATCATTTGCAATTAGAGTTTAGTCCAGCGCAGGCCCCTAGAAGCATGTCTGCCCCCATCAGAGTGTGCTACTTTTATGGTGCCCACTTATTTTATCTCTTAAAAAACCCACAACCACAAACCACCGCTTTTTACTGTTCTTAACTGCAAAAATGTGAAAGCAAGAAATTATAGATGTCTTTCTACATTTTTACTTGATGTCTTCCAGAGAACTAGAATACTGTAATAAATTAATATCCTGCCCCACCTGCTGCTCCTTCAGAAAGGTGGGAACAGCAGCAGTGACAGCTACAAGCAGAATTTTTTATTAACTCCCTTTCTCTTGAGATGGTATCACTGGTACTTCTCTTGGAAGTGAGTGAGAGCACCCTGTGAGGAGAAGCACGATGGGAAGAAAGATTGGCTTTGTATCAGGGAGACTCAATTTTAAGTTCTTTATCCAGAATCAGAGGCCATGTAACTGGACATTGTTTTGTCTTCCATACGTACTCTTCCCTGTGTAGCATCATCCACATACATACCTCACCCAAATTAAATAAAGTTCCAATACAGTAAGGTCATGACATTCACTCTGAAAATGAAAATATGAATTGACTTATGCGTCCTTGGTATTGGTAACTTGCAGAACCCACACGTATTGCAATAAATCTGCAGCATTTTGAAAATTCTGCAGGGCATAGATCCCTTTTTTGGGGACTTCACACAAATTCTGGCAGGTTTCACTACTTAAGAATGTAGTGGTTTCAAAAAAACATGTGAAAGTCAGACCTCAGAGGACACATATGACCTTCATATAAATTAGAACTTTGATTAACTGTAGTTTGGGCGTTTTAAACTCCTCTGTAATGCACAAAATCAATCTTGTAATGGGGTGAAAAAGGAGATCTTCGTATTAATGCTAGCACACTGTCAAATTAATACATCAAATAATATACTCTTATCCTGAATTGGTGGACTGCTTTTATCAGTACTTTTGATGTGGCAAAGAAAGTGCTTGCTCCATAGCTACAAACCCAGCTCTCTTCGTCTTCCCTTCTCTTTGAACTTCAGTTTTCTTAAGACTTGGAACATCATGATACAGAGAGCAGCTTTCACAGCTAGGTATTTCAAGATTCGCATCCAAAGGCATATTAGAAGCCACACGAAGGGATTTTCTTTTAAACGAGGTTTTCAAATATTTGTAACCTTCTGGCTTGACCTCTGGATCCACTCCCAGTCTGCATTTCAAGAAAAAGAATCTACCCACATATGGTTATCTCCAGTAAGATTAAAGCTGTCACTGTATTCTGACACCTGTGAGAATGAAATGGATATAAAAAAAAAAAGTGGGGGAAATGGTGAAAAGATTTGAATGAGTTCACATTTATAAAAGACACGCACCCACGGATCTTGGAAACGAAGGGAAGACCTTCAGGATTAGCTGCAGCTCTTCTGTTCAGAAGCAGCAGAACGTTTCTTTATTTGTTAGCCTCACCAAGGTAATTAAACAGACTTGAAAACATAAACAAAAATAGATTTTCTAGATCTCTACAAATATAGCTCTGCAAGCGCTTTGCCGTGAAAGTTAATAAGGTTCTAACTTTAGACTAGGTTTACTGCCTGGTGCCTACCAGAAGCCACTGCAAAGGACAGTGTTATTTTATGCTGACTTTGGAGCCCCTCATGAAGGTGGGGTGTTTTCCCCAGGTTCCACCCTTCTCTGGCAAAGGTGTAAATTGTCATAGATTTATCCCAGCTCCAGTGAATACTTCCTGAAGGACTGCCATGGCTGTCCCAGTGAGTATCTGCAGAGCAAGAAATGCAGCTCTGTTCATCTGCTTGTGTTTCCTGCTGTCCTGTGTGAAAGCAGCAGAGTGACTTTGCGGAACCTGTCTGCCCTCTGTGTAGATAGATCATGGGCATAAGGCACAGGGGAGTCAAGGTGTGCATTTTGCTGCGTTGTGCCTTTGCCTCAGCACAACAAGCCACAGCAGAGCCCTTGGCTTTGAGCTAGCTGTGATGTGCCAGCATGTGCTGGAGCTACTGCCCTGAACCCCCTCCAAGGGAAGCATGTCCCAGTTTTTGTCACCCCCACAAGGTTATCACCTCTGCATCTGATAATTCAGCATGATGCTGTGAGGAACGTTGTGGCTGGAAGAACCTTGCTCTGCAAGAAAACTAATTCACGGTCTGTGTATTCAACACAAGGAGTTAAAATGTACCTGTGGCACTAGCCACAGGGAAGGGAAGGACCATAGATCAACTAGTCTTGTCTCCTGACACTCTCTGTGCCTTCACAAGGGACCTTCTCCTCTCCCCCTCCCCATACTCACCTTTTGTAGGGTGGAATTAAGCCATTTGGCTGACAGAAGCTCTGCTGAGCTTTGGGAAGGGGGAGCCTCCGTGATGTGAGACTCTTTATTATCTGTTCAAGCTCTTGGGGTCATGCTTTGAAACAGCTACAGCTGCAAAGAAGTACATGATGCCTGTGAAACCTCTCACTTTTAAACCACTAGTTGCTTTGGTGCATAGAGCAAATAGGCAAGAGCTTGAGTTAGAAATACCTCTGATACTTTGTAACTGCACTGAGTAGTTGGTCTTGAATTTTTCTGCCTTTAAATGCTATTATAACCCAGTTAAAATTTTAATAGAAGAGTGGAAAGTCTATTCACAGTTGTTTGACAAATAAATTCCTTTGTTCTCACTTCCCAACTTACCTTTTAAAATCCCCTGTTCAAATTAACACCCTATCTCAAACAACACTACAATGTTTTGGGGTTATGCTTACAATGTCTTAAGTCCCATTTTTCAATTGCAAGTGGAATTATGCTCATTTCTAATGGTACAGAAAAGGTACAAGTGAATCTCAAAATAAGTTCTGCTTGTTCATGCATGGAATTATATATCAGCCTACCTCTGCGTGCAGGATTTCCATCATTTGAAAGTCATGGGCCTCTACTTTAGACTGAACTTTGCACCAATCCCAATAACAGTTTTCACTGCTAAAGGTTCTAGCCCAGCGAATTTCAAGGCTTTGAATTTTTATTATATATTTAAGGTATAAGCTAGAAACTTCTACCCAAGAATTTCTTTGGTGGAGTAAATATCAACTGTTTCAGACATACAGATCTGAGCATTAGCATTTATCATTGATTTGGTAAGACAAATAATTGCTGGATGTCTGTCAGATTTTTTGGATCATTAAAGCACTTTGCTGTCAGGTTTCAACCAAAAAGAAAATAGTCACCTTTCTAATTCTGTTAAGTGTTATTGGGTATTGCTAATTGAATGAAATTCGGTTTTTTTCAGTCAAAGAGATACATGACAGATTTGTAATGTGAAAAGTATAGGAAAGCCCCACAGCTAATTATATGATTTATAACCTAAACACCAGAGCTCAGATGCTGCTTGTTCCAGAAGTTTGCCTGAGCTATGATTTAAAGGCTTTATTGCACCAAAATCCCAGAGGTTGTTGCAGTTTGCAATAGTGGGCTGCCAAAAGATAATCACAGTGTGTAGTTCTTGTGATTGTAAAGAAATGTGCACATTTCATCATGATCTCCTGCACAGGCAGACACCTGGGCCTGAATCCAGATCCTTTCAGACCATGCCCTTGGTCTGGTGTCCTCATCATTGCCTCTGCATCATTAATGCTGGCAAACCACGTAACCTAATGAGGGGATTGTGCATCTCTGATGCTACAGCCCATTTGGAGCATCTATCTGTGGCCGATGCCACAGCGCACCTATGAAAGGTGAATGCAGTAGGTTGTGTGGGAGTTTTGGTGCAGAGCACAGCGCAATTCCAGTCGCCTCAGCAGTATTCGTTGCTTATATGAACATTGTGCTTAGGGTGCAAACTCAGGAGCTGCTTAAAAGGAACACCAGGGCAGAAGGCGAAACCTTGGCTGTGTTGGAGTGAGTGAAGTGGTAAAATTGTACTGTGAAGTCAGTCAAAAGGCACCTCCTCCTAAAGAAGATGAAAGATGTCAAAGAGCTCTATGTGAGTCAGTCACAAAACAAGCAACAATTTTGATTACCGATATATCAAAAAGAGAGTTTGTTCCACCAGGGATAACAGCTTGGTACTTGCTTTGCGCTCAGGATGCAGAGAGAAAGGAAGAGAAAGAAAGTACTTGTAGCCAAGTTGCCTGCTACAGTCCAGCAGCACAGTCAATCAAATTGTTTCATGATTCCAAGTCATTCTGTAATCGCGCTGATTTATCTCGCTGCTGTGCAGTTGTCCCCTGTTGGTAATTCTAGTTTTGTCAAGATGGCAGAGATCTTGCTGAAAACCTGCAAGCTCCTCTTACTGGCAGCAAACAGTAGGAGAGCAGAGTAAGACTTCCTCCTTTTCATTGATGCTTATAAATAGTGCATGCTAACCCTAACAGCCTTAAAGACATAGGGAATCTTTTTTAAAAAAGAATCCGCTATTTTTAAAACCACGTTGACTCAGCAGAAGTAGACGTGTGCGTTTTAGATCATGATAGGTTGATAATCAAGCCCTGCTGTGCATGCTTAGCTCTTTAATTCTGGCTATAACATTTTACATTTATTTTAACTCTGCAGAGGACTGGCACAAGTCTTGATATAATGGCCAGAAAGTAGCCATTATTGTATACACTATTGTATATATTAAAAAAAAGTCTTAGTTACAGTTTTTACAATTTAGTTTTCTGTCTCTTCAGTTTTCTCTGTGTATGAGAGAAAGAGAGCAGATAATTAACCAAAGTGCATTTAATTTATATCTAGGAACAGGTTGCTTAATAATAAGTTCTGTAGTTTTCCGTTGTGCTAAGCAGAACTAGTCACAGGAGCCATTTTACGGATTTCAGTGGGATTACTCCAATATGCAAGTGCTATCCAAACATGATTTGAGCTACTTTGAAAAGTATATGAGGTTTCTTAGGAACGCTGAGTCCCTTGGTCTTGGGGACAGGAGGGGTTTTTTAATATGACACTAGTATGCATGCATCCAATTAGAAATTATTAGAAAATCCAATTTTTTGTAATAGGAGGAGATAACCAGGATGCTTGGCATTGCTGATGTAAGAAGAAAAATGGTTTGCTCTGTGTGTGTAGATGTTATAAATAATCTAGGAATACTTCACCTTTTGGTTTGCCCTGTAGTCCCAGAAGACTTCTTACTAATACAATTCATGGGCTCATCACTGGAAATGTAAATTTCTGCAGAACATGCAGATCTCTGTATTGCCAGGTTATTTTTATTTTTCCTGTGATTCTAGGCAGGCTTAAAAGGCATCTTAAAAAAAAATGTAGCTAAATTAATACGTATACCACACTGACAAATGTATAAGTGAAACAAGGCTGTACAACAGCCTAAAGATGTTACCTACCATTCAAGTTATTTTCTTGCTGGTATCAGTCTTGAGGAGGAGTTGACTTCTGAAAATATTTTACCCGTAAAAAGATCTTTGGTATGAGTTTGAAAAGGAACAAAAAGAGCAGATTTCTACGGTTTTATGCATATTTTTCAGGTTTGATAGAGGGGAAGATTAAACTGTGTGTTTGACAGCAGCATTTGATCACTGGAGTGAGATTCTGTCTGCTCTGCTCTTAATCCTGTGGTAATTCGGGATCCTTAACCACCGATTTCTAAACATGATAATCCAAACACTCTGCAGTCAGTTGTGTTGGTCTCATCAAGAGCCACACTGGAATTTCTGGTCTTTAAATAGGAAGTAGCTTAACCTAGCAGCCAGTTAAGCGTTGTTAAATTTTTCTTTTAAATGAGTTTCACCGGTCTAGCAGTTGGTTTCAGTGTACTGCTTAGATGTCATTCTTCTCTTTGGGTCTTTTGAGGATGGCCTTACTGCAGTAATGATGAAAATTATTCCTGCTTAGGAATCCCACCTCTGGCAAAACTGCAGTTAGCATCATAAAAAAGAGCTTTCCTGTACAGGCTGTTCGCTTTGCTCACTGATCTGGCAGTCCACCGTTTCCCCGAGTGCTTTGCTTTAGTAAGGCTTGCCTTGCCACAGAGAGGATACCTCACGGTAACCATCAAAGATTTTATTGAAATATCAGCATGAGCTGGCTACGACACCTCCAGTGCAGATACGCTACCCTACGTGTTCTAGATTGCTATTAGGAAAAAATAGAAGGGGAGCCGGTTCTTAGGCATATTGCTGTGCAAACCCTTCCTCCCCCAAATGCTGTTAATAAACCTTCAGAATTAGGTGACTCTCTTTTTAAATACTAAATTGTATCACCTTACATTCCTCTCAGTTTTATTTTAGAAATTCATTCCTAAGATAAAGAAATTTAGAAGCAAAAATACCAGGATAATGCTATAAAACCAGTGGTCCTGTTTTCAACAGTGCGAGTATCCGGAATTAGTCTGTAGGTGTTTATAGATGCCATCCAGTAGCTTTTCATTGACATCAGTGGGCACTCAGGTTTGCTCCAGCTTACTGTTAGAGAGGTATAGTAAATTCTATATTGGCCAAATTGATCTTCACTCAGAAGCTATCCTCCAAGCATATCATAGGAACAAGCTGCAGACCCACACACGATACTAGCTACCAAGCTAGCTACCTATTAGATATATGCTAATTTAACATACATAACTGCTGCTTTCTTCTATCACGTAGAGTGGCAAGAAGGTCACCTCTTCTGGAGATCTTTAGTATGCTTACTTAAAACCAGGGAAACTAATAAAGGGACTTGTCTCTAAAGCTCTGGAAAGGTGAATCAAAGTTGCTTTGAGTGTTACCAGAGCAGAATGATGGCCAGAAAGTACTCAGCAAAATCCAAGAGAGGAAAGCAGGGTGCAAGTCATTGCAGCATTTGAGGGCAAAGAAGAGTGAACAGTGGGAAGAGCAGAACTGTAAGCCAAGATTTGTTGTAGCTGGCAGTCTTGCGTTGTGAAGGGAAGAGAGAACATTTATGCCATATCCAGAATGGAAATACCAAGACCAACCTTGAACAAGGAGGTATTCTTTGTATTTGGCAGGCATGCTGTCTCGGAGAAGCAGCAAAGGAGAAAGTACCGTCTCATGGTGCAGTTGGTGACTAAGTCAGACTGACACAGTCTGCTTCAGTTCCTCCATCCACGACAGATTTGTTGTGCCACCCTGAAACAAGCACGAGAACTTCACTCTTGCTCCCTGGCTTTCCGCCTCTGACACACGTGAGCAGTAACACTGTCCTGACTTAATGGGATGTTGCAGGTATAAAATATACTGAAGATTCAATGCTGTGGTTCAGAGCAAGCAAAAATAGACTTGAGCCTGTAGGGTTACGGTTTCCTTGCAAAGGGCCTGCAATAAAGTATATGGATGTAAACCCACTTTATTATCCAAGGACACCTTTGAAGTTAAAGCACCAAGATTCTTATTTCTTAAAGGAGATGTGAAATTTCCTTTAACAAAAGTGGTTTTGTAGAGAAGCAAGAATAACCAGTGCTTTGTGCTAACCCTGATGCTGTTCCTGATGTTCAGTTAAACTTACTTCTGGCTCACTGGGTCCAAATGAGGGCTATCTTTCTTTAAAATTCAAATTTATCGGTGTTAGAGCCAAATTTGGTCTGAAAGAGCTAAAATGTGAATAAATATACTTTATAGCATGTGTGAAAATACATGATAGGCAATAGCTGAGCACTGTTAAGGTTTAGACTAGACCAGTGATGCCAGCTTGGTTGTTGGTTGAGCAATGTTGGGTCAAGTAAAAGCTCAAGGTCATGGGCTGCTTCACTGTTGCATGATTGGGGTGGCACTGCACCATGACCAGAGCCAATGCATCCTCCTTCAGTGCATGTACCCTTTCTCAGAACAAGATGTAGGCCTGCTGTGTCACGGGAAGGCTTTCAGGTTGGCTTCTTGGGGAGGGAGGAATGAGGGAACCCTCAAAAAAAGGAGAGGGAGGGAGGAAGAGAGAGAGAACAGGCCATATGAATTATTTTGGATGCAGTAAGTAGGTCACCTTCAGTTAGGTGCCCATTACAGAGGCCTTTTCCATGTTGTTTCTACAAGTGCTGGGGTTGGAAAAGGTATTTGAGTAAATCCTGTATCATTTACATTTTCCAGTGCTTCCAGTTACATTGGGATGCTTCAGTTCATCAAAATAAATAAAAGACAATGTAGCATCTTCACTGTGTTGGCCAAATAACAATCATCTTCAAGGAAGAAAAGATGGGACATATAACAATAGGCTACCAAAAATATGCCCCGGGGTATAAAAAAATGCTGAGTCCTAGGATGTGTGTGATGTTAATGCTTTGCCTCTCCACCCCCTTTTTTGTTTTTCTAGCCTAATAGTGGCAGCTGAGACAACAATGGGCTACTGCACAGTTTTACACCTAAGGTACACAGTCACATTTAGAACCTGACAGTGTTCTCTTTCTGGAATAGGAACACTGCTTGCAGCCCACAACTGAAACAATTAGCTATAAAACAGAAAGCAGCTTCATTAAAAAAAAAAAAAAATAGTTCTCTGGCTTACAGATACATTTTAAGAATTTGTTAAAAGAAAACAAAAGAAAAAATTCAAGTAGACAGGTGAACAAGCCTCAGAGTACTTAACCAGATCTTACGAGTTTTGAGAATATAAATGATTTAAATTAAAAGTCATTTGAGAATATATAATAGAAGAAAGGGCTCTGACAACAGCAGAGGGAGCAGAATAGAAATGGTAATGTTACTATATGTACCCGCTTGCACTAAAAACAGCAACTGAAAGGAGGAATTTGAACTAAACTCTATGAACGTGTATCCTTACAGCTCTTATTAATGGTTGTTCTGTTCCTCTCCCAGTTTCTCTTGACCCTTTTCTGAGGGTTAAATTAATCCCTTGTGCAGCTCAGCTGAGGATAATGAAGTTGCCCCGGGGTACAAATGGAGCCCTTGGGTTTGACCTACAGAAGGCTAAGCCTCTATTCTTCACTATGTTTTCAGGCAGTTTTGTTTATGTTGGACTAATTAAAAATACTGTCTCCATTCCCCAGGCTTATATGTTCTCCTGCGCAGAATAAAGGAGGTTCCGGTGCCTGGCCTCTCTCAGCCTATCCATGCCTATGCAGAGACAGTGGAAGGCGCTGCTAATGAGGGGAACTGAATGACGCTGATCATGTTTGTGAGCAAAAAGGCTCATGTTCTGATAGAGACGATGTGGGCAACGTTCATGATGTGAGGGACAGTTTGGATTCCTACAGGCTGTTGCTTGTGTTTCTGGAGCCATAGGTATTGCTTGCATTTGGCCAGTAAGGCAGAGTCTTGTTTGCTGGAGTTGAAAGCAAGGCATTAAACCATGTGGTCATCTGGAATTTGACCTAGGGTAGATAGACTGAAATGCCTGTTCCAGTTCCTATGTATTAGATTTTTAAAAGGTTTCAAAACAGATGCTTTTCTCTTAACATTTAAATACATCACTGTCCATGAATAGTACCAGTTTTGGGTCCAAAATCTGGCTTTATCCAGTGTGAGAAACAGAGTGGAATCTGGTCCAAAGTCACCCCGTTGTTCTGAGAATTTTGACTGCAGTAACTTTTCTCTTTCTTTTCTTCCTTTGACACACTTTTCTACATCACTTACCTTTTACTCCCACATTCTTTTTTCTAACATGCCAGTGTGCAGGTACCACATAGTGGCCAAGCAGAGACTGGTGCTTTGCTGTGAGTCTTCAAAAGCAAAATAGCACTGAGAGAGAGGAAGTTGCCCTCACAAGAGCAGAGCAAGAAAGCATTTGGATCCTTTACCGCAGTGCCATGAAAGCTAGGTGGAGCCAGCCAAATCTGTCCTTGGCCTCCCCTTTTTCTTCTTTAACCCTCTGAATTGTCTGACAACTTGGAACTCTCCAGAGCTATTGAGAGCACCATTGTACTGAAATTTGAGAAAGGTTAACTTTTCCTTATGGCCAAAACCAACCTGTGAACACCAAAAGGGAATTTACAGGAGGTGCTTAACACATACCAGTGATGTTTCTGATGGCCAGGCTGTTTGCTGGTCCTTTGCTGCTGTAAATGTTTGATTACTTGGCTACCATCTGTCAAGAGGGTATTTTCAGACAAAGGAAAGAGTGGTGGGCTAAGAAAGACTTCTTTCAAGGTCTGTAGTTGTGTTGGATTTGTTTTGCACTGATTCTAGAGAATGCTGATTAATATAAATCATCTTGTATTGCGACACTTGACCAAGGCCTATAATCATGCCACTACTTCAGCTGTGTCTGATTGAGAAGTCCCCAGATTAAGCAGAGTACTTACGGTGAGGAGTCCCCTCTTTGCCAGCTGGGAGGTTGAAACCAGCTGCATTCTGAAATTTGAAAGAAGGAAAGAAT
The DNA here is from genome assembly GCF_035582795.1 of Mycteria americana. Lineage (NCBI taxonomy): Eukaryota > Metazoa > Chordata > Aves > Ciconiiformes > Ciconiidae > Mycteria > Mycteria americana. The sequence goes on from NC_134366.1 coordinate 53,997,086, forward strand.
CTGTGAACTGCTTTATAAAATGGTCTCTTCCTTATTACCCTAATCACATAAGTATGCTGAAGGCTGCAATCAGCTTTTCTTTTTTCCTTTTAAATCAGGCACAAGAAAGGAAAAGACTAATGAACATGGAACTGAAAAGGATCACTTGGGTCATCCAGGTCCCATCCTTGGAACTCAGTAATAGACATTAGAGCAGAGGAGACCATTAAACTTCTATTCTGTCTGTCTTGTTGCATGCTTCAGGACACAACATTTCCCAATGCCCTTTAAGACACGTAGATCTGCATGGAGACTGAAGCGGCCTGTATAATGTGCCATAGTATAGATCAAGGGGACTGCTTATCTCAGGATTTCATTTCTTAAATGAAATAGTCTCATATCTGAAAATTACATTTCTTAGATGAAGTTATGAGGTAATGCAGACGAAAGCAAAAATACCCAACATTTTCAGTTGCCCTACTGGATCTTGTTCTCCTAGCCCAAAGTGGCATTGGTTTAATCCCTGAGTGTGTGAGCAAGGCTCATCAATGAGCACACGAGAGATACTAATACTACTTGTAGCATTAGCTTCTCCTGTCCATTCTCTTAGATGTAGTAGTTGCCAGTCTTCAGTGCTGGGGAGTAAGATAAAAGGAGAATGAACGCATGGAAGGATTAAATGATATGTCCAAGGTCATACAAAGGCACCTGTGGCAGTCAGCAGTTAGATCCATGCAACCTAAATATTGACACAGTGCATAAATTAAAGGGATGGCCTTCTTTCAGTTGTTTTTTTGGTATTTTAAGTGAGAAAAGAACCTTCAAGTAGTATCCAGACTATGGTCCTTGCCAAGTTTTTAACCCACCTTTATTCAAGTAGTGCAAATTGGTAATATCATGCCACCTGTGCTTAAGCAGAATTTCTGGGTATCCACAAACATGTCAAACTCCAGTCTCGTACTTAAACTCAGCCTGTATTTTCTCATTATTATTTCCATGAGGTTTCTCATCTTTTTAAGGAGTGTTCTTATTGTTGTGACCTCTGTCAACGCTTAAAAAATGAGGCATGGCTTCACCAGCAAAGGCTTGGGACAGGGGCACTGTTTGCTTTCTGGTAGGACAGGACAAACATTTATCTGATCAACACAGAGCAATAGCACAGTGGTAGCTAGACCAGATCTGGCAAAGCACAATAGAAGCATTGATATTGCAAATATAAAACTTGGTTAATAATGAAGTGGAATGAAGAGTACCATGTTCTGGCTATGGACTGATCTGAGTGCAGAAGAACTTTGAGCCCTAGAGCTCCAGATGTATATGTTAAGGAAAAGAAGGATTAAGCAGTTGTGGATATAGTGCACATGTGACAAGAGCCTTTATCACCAGTAGACTGATCCTGTGAGATCCTGAGCATTATCAGCTCTCAACATTTTTGTTGTCCGTTGTAAAGAATAAAAATGGACTCCTAGTGCAGGAGACAAGACCAGAAAATTCCCCCCCCCCCCAAAAAAAAAAAAAAAAAAAAATCTAAGAGCCTTTTGTTTTGGAGGAATGTCTGTGTTAAAAATGTTACTTTTCACAATTGGGTATCTCTGCCTTGCATGTAACATCCCCACTTTGCACACCAGATGAAAGTCACATCTGTGGCTCCATTTGTCTAACAAGCAGCTTTCCTGCAGGCTCTCTAATACTTACCCTGGGGGGAGTTTGTAGACCTTATCTAAGAGGAGGAATTACTTTGTTGTGGCTTTGACATGCTCTTTAAACAATATTCAAAAACCATCTGAAACCACATTATATAAAGAGGATCCTTTTTGTGGGTCTCAGTGGAGAAAAGAAGAGTGAGAAATTTCCCTGTTCCATTTTCTGGCTTTACTCTGTTTCCTAGCCAAGGGCTAAGAAGCTGTTTAAGTCGTAGGGCTCACTAATTAATATTAAAACAAACAAAAGCAAATCTAAAAGACTTTCTGCTGCTCTTCAGTGTCCTTATTCGCCTGTTCCCCTCATCATTTAGATGGCTCCCAGACTGGCACATATTTAAGCGATGTCCTACTTCCATTGGTATTTGCTGTACGGGTCACAGAATACATTCCTCATCTGACAGAATAACTTAATCCTTGTTCTTTAAACCACTTATCGAAAAATGCTTCTACTGCTCCTGCTTTAAGCCCTGCCCTGCTTTCTCCAGCCCTGTCCTGTGAGCTTGCAGGATATGTAAGGTTGCTGGCCGGTGATGTGGCAGAGTGCTGACCTACTGGGATCTGATAGCTCCTTTAGCGTTGAACCCAAGGTGCTCTCAGGAGCTGGTTTTGAACCCTGAGCCTCTCAGTGATTTACGGCAGCAGTTACACTCTTGCATTGGATGAAATGGAAAGTGATATAGATTTATGATGCTGGGTTTGATTGCCATTTTCTTTAGGACTTTATCTCTCATTAAAGAAGGACTCTTATTTTCAGAAAATTAACCATGGAAAGCTCTGTGAGAATAGTCCTAGGGAGTGACAGCCTTTGAGTAGCCACCCAAAGGTACTGGCAGAATCCAGTCCCACTACCTCGCACTGTCCTAGCAGTGCAACCCAGCCTCTGACCTGAAGAAACCAGAGGTTAGTTCCTCCTTCTTGTCACCTTCGGGCATGCCTGTAGTTTGGTGATGTAAATGTCAGCCAGTAAGGAGCCAGGCTTGAGATCACCTGTGCGTTTCATTCATGGGACTTAGCTGTAGAATTTGAGTTCACTTTTAAAGTCAAATACATTGAAATGTCATGTTAAAACTTCTCCCTTGCTTGCAAATCATGGTTATGTTTACAACAATAAACAGCAGCAGCCAAATTTTCAAAAAGGAAACCTTTTTGTTGTTGTTGTTGTTGTTGGGGGGGTGGTGGTTTTTTTGTACCATTAAGTGTCAGCTTGGCCTTGGCAGGGAAACGCCATGCTGTTGCGGCTGGAACAAGACAGAGAAATGGGTTCCTTAGGTTTGCCATCCCTTTAGCTTTCTGGTGTTCTGGAGGATCCCCAAGGCCCCATGGAAACCAGATGCATTCCTGCTGCAACAATTAACGTAACCGACCCTTGCAGGAAGGGAACATTTACGGGGGGGAAACATTACAGTATTTTCTTTTGGAAAATTCCACTATTGACATGAAAAACAGCAGGGTAACAGCAAAGATGGATTGCAGATTTTGACAGCACCGACAGGTAAATATTGGCTTTGTGCAAACAAGTTTCTATAAATAACCCGTCTGCTCCAGAAACTCCACAGATGGCAGCAGGGCTGCCGGGGTATTGATTTACCCACTGTGCTCAGTGCAGAAAAGCACAGCTGTCAGCTTTGCTGTTCTTCTTGTTCTGAGTGTTGCTTCTGCTCCTGCTGAGAGCTGCGTGCCTTGTTCACCATTTTTCTTTGGCAAGTAGAGATGAAGATTAAGAGCCCAAAAGAAATAATTTGAAAGAAAAACCTGCCAAAACAACGAAGAATAAATGAACAAATGCAGAGAGTAACTATAGAGAATGCTGTATATATGTATTCCACACACTAAAAGCCAGCAAGAACCAGTCTGTCTTGCTCAGTCTGTATCAGGTAATTTAATACAGCTCACAGGAGTGGTCTGTAGTAGAGGTCCAGGAGACCATGAGGAGCTTGAAGGGCAAGGAAAGCTTGTGAGGAAACAATAGTTTGTACATCCTGGGGAGTAACAGGCAGAGGTTGGAGTTGAGGAGTAGAACCTGGTGCTATCTTTTGGGAGACCTTACATGCAAATGGAAGTTCTGCCAAAAATCCCTAGCAGCTGGAGGTGACTTACAAATAAATGCCAGCCAAATAGGCAAACGCTTAAAATTGTCGTGATTAGGTTTTTGGCTTGTATGACCCATTTGAGGGCAGTCTAAATCTCAGGATTATGATTTTCAGGCAGTAGAGTCAGCCAGTGCAACCACCGTCTCATTAACAAAAATGTTGATTTACAGGCGTAATATCTGAAATTGCTGTTTAAAGGAACATCTTAGATAGACTTCATAATCTCAGTTCCGTAAAAATGTTTGCCTGTGGTGCAGGTTTGCTCCAAGGGCTCATCAGTAGCAAAACTGTATCTCCTGGGGCCCACATAGCGTATGCCATTTGAAGGCATTTTTCTGCTGGTTTTCTCTGTAATTTCTGTGTAGTTACAAAATCAACCCAGACAATGAAAGTTCCTCTGTCGTTACAGCTACATCTGCATCGGGGATTTTGCCCAGAATTACTGGGTGCAGCTTTTTGGTGTCATTTTGTCTTGTGTGATGGCTTTGGGCTTTTTTTGTTTGTTTAGTTTGGGGTTTTTTTTACAGTTAGCTTACATAACTAAAGTGGCAAAAATTAAGAAGTCGAGATCTGGCCTAGTTGAACTAGATGGTTACTAGATGGTTTTTTGGTTTTTTTTTAATTTATTTGTTTATTTTGTGGACTTTAAGTTTGGGTGGTGCGAGCTGCTTTTCAGTTCTCCTCCTGAACTTGCTGTGAACCCTGCAGAAGAGCTGTCCTCTGGTTTTCAGCAGAGTTCCTCCTGGTGCTTGCAGTTAATGGCACCTTTAAGTGCTTGCCTGGATGGAGGCCTAAATCGGTTCATTTGTCCTATTTCTGCCTGAATTTTAAATGATTACAGGAAAAGACAATTCAATCAACAAAAAGTATAAATTAAAAGTTATGTGCTTACATAAAATTCAAACTTGATGCGATTCTGTCTCAATTTTGGAAAAAATGAGAGTTGCTAAATGAGAAAGGATTTTTCTCAAGATAGACCAAGAATCTTTTATAGGAGAAGAACATGAAAAAACAGGGCTGTGAAAAGGACCGTGCAAATACCTTAGAATTTTTTGAGATAATTGGCATTACTTTAACTACTGTTCAAAGTAATTACTATACAAACTAGATAATTCATAAGTAGTAGGATATAAGAAGTTGTCAAGCGGAGACTTCTGTGTGAGTTACAGAATGTTACTGGGCTGAAGGAGCTAGATGCTAGCCATCTCTGGAAAGGCTGCATATCTATTGCCCTCATTTTTTTTAAAGCATTTTTAAGTATTGAGTAAGGAATCTCATGTGTATTGTAGAAGAAGTTACATTGTTCCATCCAAAGCTGTTCTTTTCCCATACTGAAATTCTGCCTTGATTTGCTGAAACAACAGGCAGAAAGAATCTTGGCTTCTGAGTTGTAGGTCAGTAAATTCACAAATAGAAGGACAGGTCAACAAGCTTGCTTTGTGCGTGGGTGTGTGTGCTGTTGCCCATTGTGGTTGTAACTGAGCCCCACACAACTCATCCTGACACTAAGATACCAGTCCTACTGCCATCCCTGTCAGCTTCTCCAGAGCTTTGTGAGTTTAGATGCTGCATTCCTCATCTTTCACAGCTAGGTGCATGTGGTGAGGTATGCAAACTACAAACTGATCTGAATATGGTGCGCTAAAGGTTTCAATGCTGAATACCTTTCAAGTGTTTTGTTAGATTTTTCTCTCTCATGTTATATAAACATATTGCTTTAATATAAATACTTAATCTCAAGCTGTCCCTGAAATCGGAGTCCACTGTCTATTTTGAAATCTCAGTTCTCACGTCACAGGTTCAGAAGGGGAATAAAATACCAATTTGTGTCTGCTCAGAGAAGGAGGAGGGGGAAAAAAGGGCATCCTGTAAGAGTATAATACAATGTGATGTTAGTTGCCACTGCCTTGTACTACTTAGAGGTTTAGTGACCTGTGAGCTACCGTTTCCTTACTCTCTCATTTGAAGTACAGTTCACGACATTTTCATTGTACTGTTATTGCCGTCTTTTTTCTTAAACCTGACCTGGGGGAAGAGAGGGAAGAGTTATGTGTTCAAAGAAAGCAACATCAAAGTATTCCCAGCAGCCAGTCAGAACTTAAGCTGGTATTAATTCTAATAACTCTGTGGTTGGTGATGTGGGCTGTTTACATGGGCTAGCCACCTGCCTGTCTCAGAATGTTCATGGATAATTGCAGACTTCTCTGAGGTCTTTTTTGTCTTCTTTTTTTTTTTTTTTAGGAGATATGTTTGTGTTTTCTCATAGATGTTAGTCAACAATACAGAGCTAGCACCATTGGATGCAGTGTTATCGTAATAGCTCTATCGGCAGTCATTTGGAATTAAAACAGCAAAGTTGATAGGAGCCTCGTAAATGTTGGGCAAGAACATTAAATAAAATTAAAAGGTAGAAAGTGATCCTCTACACTGGATGTAGTCACCTAAAGAACCTTAAAAGACTGTCCGTAATATATATGCCTACGCTAGCGCAGAGCAGTTATTAGATTTAAATTAATGTCATTGTTTTTTTCAACTTTATGTTCCTTTTTTAAGTCACTAAAGTTGCTCCTAGTTTATGATTGTGAGATCAGAATAACTAAAAGAGAATAAAGTGGATAATTTTCATTGTGATTAATTTTAAGTCAAACTCTCACAATTAAAGGGAATGTCTAAATTGCCAATTAAAAAAAATACAAATATTATCCGTTGATAATAGAAGCAAGCATATTGCATGAATGGACATTTAAATTGCAGTGTGTACGGAGCCTACATGTATGTGCAGTAGTGTACATGTATATACATTAGCAACAGATCTGTACATCTTCTGTAGTATTTTCTTGGGACAATGAGTTTTCATATCTCTCTGTCAAAACATGTCGTGTTACAGTAAGCTAATGTTTTCCTAGGTTAATCACTAATCTGCCTGTGTATCGGTAAATATGTTGCCATGGGCACTGTAATAGCAGAACTGAGAGATGAGCTTTCGCCTGGTTGGAGCTGAAAAATGCCTATTTTTACGTTGGATACCCACTTGCTCAATCACAAATGAGGATAAGAGGATAAAGAAGCATGTTCCACCGCCTCTTTAAAATTTAATTATAGAAGCCTTTTTCATATGTACTTTCAATATGCAGATAATATTTACTATATGTTCATTACTTGTAATGTTTGGACAAAGCTCTTTTTTTGTTGGGCTTCACATTTCTTCACCAGATTGTTTTACAAAGTGCAGTCTCCTACGTATGATCAGCTAGGAGAAATCACGTACCTTTCTTCACTCCAATGTGAACAACACCCATTTTGGGTATTGCCGAGTCCCATTATTTAACATTTAATTCCTTCCCTAAAGTACACCATGCTTCCAGAATGCTGCATAAGTTGTTACTTAGTTGTGCAGATTTAAATGCCAGACTGACTCTTGTCCCTTATTTGCTTTTTTTGAAAGAAAGAAGATTATGTAAATGGACCATCATTATGGTTTATTTTGTTAGCATGTGCGGTGACGAGTCTTTGACCTACATTTCTGGTGTGTAGTGTGCTCTTGCCCTATATCTGGGTAATGAATGACAGAAACATTGGTGTGGGTTGACCTCTTTTTGACATAGTTTTTGGTCTTTTTTTTATACATAAGGGAAATACTAGGATACGAATCTTCAGTTGAATCCTAATAAAATCCAAACAAAAAATCACTGAAGAAAAGATTTAGGCACAATGTCTGATACATGAAGTTATTTGGAAAGTACATGAAGGGAAAATCTGGAGTTTGCTTTTAAGTCTTTTGGGTTTTTTATGTAATAGATGCTCATGGATAGGATTATGCAACCAGAAGTTGCATCCTACAGTCTGTATCTATTTCAAAAGATGATTTTATCAAATTTGAGCTGAGTTAACAAATCATCCTCGGAAGCTGACTTTCTCTGGATGCTCCAGAAAGTCAAGCTAAGTCTCTGTGCGTGAGTCTTCAGCCTATTACTGTTCTGAAGACACTGGCCTCCAAGAAATGCATGCAAAAACATAGGCACTACACTCCTTTGTGATGGCCTGCCTTTCCCTGACAGTGGTGCTGTACTGATGTCTTGAGGGAAGTGGGTGTATGTAGCCTCTATTAATACTAATGCTCTTTATGGTTCCATAGGAGAATATAGGCCTGTAGGACTCGGTGGCATAGTTTGCCTCGCTGATATCACTGTCAAAACTACACATTTTCCCCCTTGAAAATTACTGCCTAGGAAAACAGATTTTTGAGAAAACTTATCTAAACTAACATAAATGAGTTACTTCTGATTGTTTTGATGTAGTTTGTTACACAGTAGGTCCAGGCACTGTAAGCACAACATGGAAGAAAAAAATTATTGAAGATATTTAGTATTGAAACCAATATGATACTTTAATTCCATTATTTCTTTGAAAGTCTGATGTCAATAGTGATATATAATTAAAAAAAAAAAATTGAAAGAGGGAGCCTTTCTAGAGGAGGAAATAACAATGTCCCTTTGTCCTTTAGCAATCTGTTTTCAGATTGCTGTCCAACCAAGCTCCAAGGTTTTAGTATTTCTAGAAACCCCTACTGCGTATAACTTACTCTAAATTGGCACATATATCAACAGTACGAAAAAATGTTCACACCTCTGGGAAACTGAGCTAAAAGGTCACTTTTTCGACAAATTCATAAGCTGGCAAAAACAAACCTAGCTTTCCTCTGAATTTTTAATAGCATTCCTTTTTCTGTGTGAAGTCCAGAGGGCAATACTGTGTAGTATAAAGGCACCATCTGAACGATCCAGTGAGTGTTTCACACAGATTGGCGTGCATTTGTTCATCTGCTTAAGTTTAGGTTTGTTTGAATTTGCATGTCATGGGTTTGATAGGTATGTTCAGCAGCTCTACTTATTTTTAATCCTATGTCATTTGTACAGTATTTGAAGGCTTTTCATGAGGCTTTTATTCTGCAAGAGGAAAACACCTTGAAGGGCTTCAGTTAAAGACTGAAAACATTAGGAAAGGCAGTGGGACATACATATTTGGACGGCAATATGGGGCCTCGGGAAAAGGTTATTTAATAAAAAATTTTAGATGAGAGGCAGCTAGTAGGAATTTTAGCATAACTGGAAACCAATGTAAGTTATCCCTCAGGTGTCAGAAAACTTTTGTCCCTTTGTTCACAGGAAAATGTGCAGCTCAATTTTTTTCTTTCCGTTCTAAGTATAATGTTTGCAAAACTCCTTGAACAGTAAATTATATAGTCATACATAAGTCACAAAGACTTTTTCTTGTGCTGCAGCATGGAGAAGTTAACAGGTGATCAGACATTTCTTTCAGCTTTTCTTTTCCCCTTTGTTTCTAGTACAGCCTTTGTCAAGGCATTGAGGTGCTAATACACGAGTTTTTAAAACATCCTGAAAAACCTGCTGTGTTCAATAACCCCTGTAGGATGGATGACTGCAATCAGCAGTGACTTCTCCAGCCTCACTTTCTCTCTTGCTCATATTCTTTCTGAGGCATGGGGGAGGTTTTTCAGATTGGTCTTTCAGAAGCTAGGTCCTAGCTTCTAGAGGGCTTTAACTACCAGGACCAGGATTTCAGATGGGTGAAGCTTTAAATCAGGAGCTGAGACAATTGAGTTGATTCTTGTCTACCAGCTTCTTTGAGAAGCCAAGTGAATGGTGCCCAACTTTAATACTCATTTCTTCCTACTGCAGCCAGCAGACCTCATACTTGGTGGATAGTAGAGATGGTTCTTCCCTCTCTCCTCCCTCTCCCCTTTTCTTTTTTTACACTGCTGCTTTTTGGAGAAATAATTGGAAATGGAGAAATCACTATTCTGTGTTAATTTTCTTGATTGAACTTGGCATGTTTGGAATCTCAAGGCAAAGGGGTGTGGGATTTTCACAAGGACATACCTTATTTTGTGTTGCCTTGTGAAGCCTAAGGGAGGCCTGGATGGAGATAACTCTTCACAACATTTTTGCAATAAGAAATACAGATTTGTGTTTTTATTCAAAGTTTAAATAACAGAGTCATGGATAAAGCCAGCAGGCAGGTTAAATTATTTGATTTCAAATAATAATTCCATGTACTGCTTCCAGTTCTGGTTCACCCATTTAAATTACTTTTGCCCAAGATACTGATAGGACTATAATGGAAACAGGTTTATAATAGAAACAGCTGAAAACATTTTGTTTTATTTTAAACACACCTCACAGTATGGTTCCTCATGTTCCTCTCTGGAGTGACTAACTTCCTATTTACCAGGATATGTGATTTTTTTTGATGGATGAGTAAATAATGTGTTCAGGGTTCTCATGGCAGGGGGTTTAAATATTCTCTCATTTCACACAAATATGACCACTTTTAAATGTGAACTCAGGCATTTGAATTAAAATGGTTTGATGGAACTAAGGTGACCTAAAGGTGGCCAATTAGCCCCTCTGCATCTCTGGTAAACTGAGCCAAATTTTTTGTATATATTCCTAAAATGGACTGGGGAGCAGGGTCTTTGGCACTTGTCATCTGTTGCCTCTGACCTATTTCTGTGTGCTGCAAGTTATCATAATTTTCATGCATGGAAAGAAACAGGTGAGTACAGAGTTCAGTACTTAACAAAAGCTCATTACAACCAGTGAAAACTGGGTTGGGATGGAGCCTGTACACAGTTGTGCCAAATTAATTATTTAGTTGCTGTGATTTTCTATTGATTCAGTTAAATGGTTCCAGTTGCTACTCTGAACTTTTAAATGGTATACACTGATACTACAAATTCTTGTCCGTGGGAGGGTATTAAATTACCGCTACAAATCCCCTTTATATCTGAATACCTTCCCCCTCACTGATTTAACCTACTCATTATACCTCTTCTTCAGGAGCATGGTAGCCAACCATTCAGTCTATGGGTAACCAAGGTAGACGATGAAATTTCTTTTCAATCACCTAGGGCAAGGAGGTGCTTGAAATACTATAGTATCTGCTGGATAAGAAATCCCAGAATAAGATGACTCTTGGGATATGATCCCAAGATTGTTTTGAAGATGTTTGTATTTTTGCAGGATACCTCATGTGCAGTGGGATTCTTTTTTTTTTAGGGTTGCTTTCAAGTGAGAGTTGTTGTATAACACTTTTATAAGATGAGGACATTTGTAGTACTGTATTATGCCACCACACTCTGCTTTGGTTCTGGGTTTTCAAAGGGCTGGTAGGCTTCCGTGGAAGCCACTTTTATTGCAGAGGATGTGTCTCCTTTCTAGACCCCCTGAGTACTGTTGGAGTCATTGTGGGAGCTAATCAGGTGCCTAAACTTTGGTGTCCAGTGTCATGTCCAGCTCCACAGGGAATCCACAACATCTGCACAGGCCTAGCAGATGTGTCATAGGTTCTGCAGGTGCTCCTAATCCTCCCATGGTGGCAGCTGGAAGTCACAGGCAGATTATGTGAGTCCTATAAACTCTTGAAACCTAACACTTTTAACAGTATCTCCTGGATTGTTCAGGAGAAAAGGTGAATGGTGTATTTTGTGTATTTTCTCTGTAGAGACACGTACTCTTGCCAATATGAGTATTTGTTTATGCTGTCCTTAGCACACCTAGTCTCCAGACTCACCTGGCATTATCATCAATAAGATCATCTCTGGAGCACTAGTACTACTGCTCCTATGATTACTCTGTAGGACAAATACAGGTTTATTCAATAGTAAACTCAAGAGATATAGATTGTTGTCTCTTGTAGTCATTCATGGATTGACCTACTGACTGTCATATTCTTGAGGAAAGAAGAGGTACAAAAATTAGATTAACAACTGACATGTTGACAACTAAAAGTTAACTGTAGGGAATCTGTCACTGCCAGGCTGCAGGGAATTAGCTGACATCTAAGGTTAGAAGAAAACTTTCCTATAATTACTTAGAGCATGATGAACTCTTCCATCAAGGATTGGCATAAGAGACAGGCAACTACACAGACTCCCTGGCACATGGTTTGCTTTATATGGTGACTTTATGAGGTGAGAAGTCATTTTGAATTAATGCTTTTCTATGCTATTTATAAGTATGTTGTGATGATTACTGCCTGAGTCATTCTTGCGATAACATGCTTCTGCAGGTTCTAGGTCATCTATTCTTAAAGGATTGCTCGTACCCTTTAACAAAGCCTGGACCTCTTCTTTTACCTACAGAAAATAGTACCATGTGTCCACATCTCCAGGCTGACAGATTAATTTTTGGATGACTGTTTCATCTTGCTGAGGAGCAGGAAAATCTGGAAAATGTGATATGGTCATTTTCTGTAATTTAGCGAGGATTACTAGACGCAATTGTATCAGAATCTAAATGCTTCTGGGAGATTGCTGAAGTGCAGCAGCCATCCACCACCTCTTTTCCAGTCCGAGGTGATAACAAGGCAAGGGTTTCCATATGGTAGTGGAACAGTACTTGCAACTACTTGGAAAGTTGCTTGTTCTGATAAGTACCCATACCAACTAAGTGAGGAGGCCATTAAAAACAAGATTTAAAAAGACCTCAAATAGCAACAGAATATGATAGCAATGAAAAATGCACCATTGTGCTTAAAATCACCCATTCTGTTGGTCAGGTATTTCATATATGCACTTTTCCTGTAGTGTCATTTAGTGGTTATAAAACTTCAGGATTGTAGAATTTTACTGTGATGTAGCACAATTACTTGGTCTTAGCTAAATGCGTCCCCATTAAGTTGAATTTATGCTAATTCTGTCCCAGTTAAACAGCAGACGATGTTATTGGCTGCACTACTAAATTGCTTTCCTAGGAGACATCCTATTAAATAAGTGATGCACCCAGAGTGGAATATAATGAATTACATTTTTACTTGAGCTTAATATGTTTTACATCTGTAATCACGATAGAATTATGTGCACTGTGGATGACAAAAGACTTCTTGGGTCATGTTGTCCAGTCCTCAGTGACCATGGAACTTATTATGTGATTTGTCCAGCTAATTTTTAAATAGCCTAGGCTATTCCTTCCATTTGTGTTCAAAGGTAATTCCACAGCCTGACATTATTTTTCCAATATTTAGCTGAAATGTTGCTTTCTCCTGTTTTCATTTACATCCTCCCAGTTATTCTCCTCACAGACTGCTTACGTGCCAAGAGCATTTGGGCACCAATCCATTCAAATAAACTCCTTTCATTATCTGGATAGTCTTACTAAAACCAGAATGGCTGGGTGAATTTGACTGCAAAATTTGCCCTTTTGTTCATTACGGACTTTAGTTCCTTGTTTCAGGTCACACATTCCCTCCATTCTATAACAGCTCTTTATGCCAGCTGGATCCAGGAGGAACATTGTCCTCTACTCTCATTTCAGGTATTGGCAGCACTCATTGGGAGGAGAAGAAGGAAGCAGAAGGTCTCTTACCAATGTGAAGGCTGCCCTCCAGCATGGTGTATTAAGTCTGTGTTCAGTGACATTTGAAGCAGATCAGCATCTCAAGTAACCTGGATGTGAAAAATACTCCCATTTCCCAGCAGGCCGATCTTGGTTATAATTCATGTAGTAATAGAGTGAATTGTAATGATGATGCTTTTAGGGACAGAGGTTTAGTTCCTCCAAAGTTCTGTTGATCTGGTTTTGTAAGCAAAACAGCTTACAAATGTGTTCATATGTTTGAGTGCAGGCTATGGAGTCGTGGGGAACTATACGGAGCCAGTAAGTGTGGCTTAGAGACCAGAGAGCTGCAGGGCAGAACTCCTCAAATTGGCAGATAAGGAGTCTTTGCTAATCTGCTTCACATGCCAAAAGAGATGGGCAGCATGGAGCACTAGATTGGATATCAGGCTATGTAAAGGACTTTGAATAAGAGAGTCATTGTCTGTGAAGAAAGGTAAAAGTTTTCAAGCCACTTGTACCCTAGTCACTAAGAAAGAAACACAGCTATCAGGTGCAGAACCAGCACATGCTTTCCATTCATGCTGTCTGAAGAGCAGTCAAACAACTATTCCTAGGCATCCTAGAACTGGGAGCACAATAGAAAGCCATCGTATGCAATCCATGTCAATTGTAAGCTCTATCCACAAAATCTTTTCAAGAGTAGCAAGAAACATAGTGATGCTTAGTTGGTTTCTGGAGTGTGACAGTAGGGATCTTCCCCAGTGAAACTGAAAGTAATACAAGTTTAGTAAGTAAGAATTCTTCAAGAAGATAAATAAGTAAGAAAGATTTCTTTGCATCTCATCTTCCCTTCGTACTGATTTTTAATCCTTCATAGCAATTTGGGAAGTTGACCTTTTGAAAGGCTAGTTGTTGGCCTTGAGAGGTGATTCACTGGAGGTGAAGCTGTACTCTAGTGACTGATGGGTGGCAGCATGTGCTACACTGAGTGTGGGCAAAAACAGTGGTTCAAGGGCTCTCCTCACCTGTTTGCCCAAATAAGTACATTTTTGATAGCTGGTATTCTGTAGTTTCCATATTTTCATAAACTGAAACCTGTTCTCTTTAATATTTGTAATGAGTTTATGGTCAGAACTGGCAAGACTCCACAGAATTCAGTCTTCTGAGTGGTTGAACATTTGCTGGGCTCCTACGAGAACTCTATGAGAAACAGCGGCTTCTATAATATCCCACGTGTAGAAGGAGAGGCATAATAGTCAAGAGGTCAGGACCAAGGACTGTGCCTCAGGGGCAGTCCAGTCCAACTTGCGTGGAGCTGCTGTACAGCCTTGTGAGTTCTCTTTCCTCATGAGCATAAAGTTCCACTTTATCATTTGCCTTACCTAAACTACAAGTCTTTGCAGCGTGGAAGTATCTTGCTTACATGGTGATCAGCACATGTGGCAACATACCATTGCATAAATAACAAGATTATGGTAGGGAGGGTTCTCTCATTCTCATGTCTTCAGTCTAGATGACAGAACTGGGAAGAGAGGTTGTGCACCCATCTTCCTGGGAAGCTTGTGGAATAGACTTTGAGCTGTTAAATACAATACATGGCTGAAAATGTCAAGGAGTGAGTTACTTGGCAGCACAGCATGGCATTCTTTTTTGGATTCCATCAGCTCCAGAAACAGTCTTGGAAAGCTCAATTGAGGAAGAAGGGGTGAGATTATAGACAGTAGGTTTGATATCTGAAGAGTGAAAATCACGCTACAAAAGTAATAATAGAAAAAAGAAAAAAAAAGACAACTAGAGTACATATGACAAGGGTAGATGCAGGGATAGCATATTTTAATGTGGCAGATTGGATGTCATACCTACATTAGGGAATACAAATACGTATGTACCTTTTTTGTTTCTGGACATTTTAAGCATTTGACAAATCATGGCTGGGAATTGGCAAGAGCCTTCATTGTTTTGTTATTTTGTTAGTTGTCAGGGAAGGAAGTCAGCATTCATTCAAGCTCTGTCTAAACAGAGCACCACAGTTCAAGCACATCATTATGCCGTCAAGCTCAGGACCTACGTTCTTCCATATGCAATTTCAAATGTCCTCTGCCAGTCACGTTATTAACATTCTCTGACTTGGCTCACACCACCACTTAATGCATTTGCAGACGGGTAGAGAAAAATTGCAGCTAGCTCAATTTTGGATTTTGAACTTCATTTTACAATCCTCCAAAACCCCAGCAACTAGCTAACCTGAGAAAACATATCTTGCACTTTTGTGGCAAAGACTAGGGAGGAGAATGTTGTAGGGCAGGCTTGGAGCAGACATGAGAAGCATGTGTGAGCCTGCATTACTCTATCTCAGCACCTTACATCCATGCAGATTGATCCAAGTGTTGGCAAAGAAGGATTTGCGTGGGAAGAAAGGCTGCCTAAGCCAGCATCTGTATCTTGAATATGTTCCCACAGTAATACCACGCTTTCAGCATGAATGCACTCCCACCTATGGCTAAGACTTAAAAGCATCTAAATTGGGCCTTGTATATTATATGTGCATGCGTCTAGGTATGCATTAATTCCTTTCTGATGATCACTTCTATAATTTGTACTGTAGGCAAATGTCTTTATCTGGGTGTATTTCCTACATTCAGAATAAAAGTTAATGAGTTTCAGTAGCCAACAGTACAGCCTGGCATTAATTGTCTTTTTAAAAAAAAAAGCTCTGCCCAATAATCGCTTTTAAGATGATTTCGGGTTAGTTATTCTATTGCACATATGGTAAGGAAAGTGATATTATAAATAAGGCCTGTTGCAGTTCTGTAGCCACAAAATGATGCACCTTTTCTCATAGAAGATTAAGTCTGTTCTTCTTGCAGGCAGTTATGACTAGGGAGGAGGGAATTCTTCAGAAATTGCCTCATGTACAACTTGGGACGTGGAGCCGGCTCTAAGATAACGATAGCTGTTGTCTTGACCTTGTCTAGTGGAGGATATATGAGTCCATATGTAGATACATATGGATGAGAGATGGATCTTAAACAGAGAAGGAGGGAATTTTGGTTAGCAGCATTAGACCTCTTCCCCAGTCCTTTAGCGAGAATGTGAAGTTTGTTCTATTTTGTTATAATTTCCCCAATTTTCATGCATTTTTGCCAATTTGCTTCTGTTGGATACAGTTGCTGAAGGCCCATTGTAGGTTGTTAAGGGTTATTTCTAAAATCAAATGAATGGAGATATAAAGACTGATAAACTAGTCACCCTGAGGGATGGATTCCCTACCTCTCAGGGTCCGCCAATCTTAGCCAGATGCTAGTCAGAGTTGGTTTAGAGATCTGTAACTTACTGACATCAATGTACATGTAACTCTGCAGAATATAGTGGCCTTTGCTGGGGAATGGTTCAGACTAGTTGATCTAACGGTCCCATCTGAGCTGAAAGGCTCTGAATCTTGCATGTCAAATTACTAAGACTGAAGAAAGTGAAATGAGTTTATTGCAGCTGTTATAATACATAAAAAAAATAAGTAAAAAAGGTTTAGTAGGCATTGCACTCTGTTTTTCTCAAGCTAGAGAGCAAAATTTGGACACTGTCCTGTAATAGAGATGGCCAATTGTCCTTTGGCCACAGCACTCTGCAATATTGGCCATAGCTGGACAATAATAGTAGCTGCAAAAGGAGATGCTCACCTCATTGATCTGTCGGGAACAATCTCAGTTCGGACAAGGATAAAAAGAACTCATGACAAGCTATATTTGATGCAGCATTCCTGTTAAAAGCATAAAGGTAAAACATGGTTCTGAGGCCTATTCCCTAGAGTTTTTCCTCAGCGTGGTTGCGCATAATGTAACAAAACCTCTATAAAGTAGATCGTGTATAACTTAGCTCATCCAGATATAAGCTGGCCAAAACTTTGTTGGAATAAATTAATGCCATTAATAGTACTCAATGGAGCTAAGCTTATTTACCCCAAAAGAGAGTTTTGCCAGATGTATTACAGCAGTTGCAGTAGAAAACATTAGCAATTAGGGCAGTCCTGCTCTAAAATGTGCTTTAACATTGCACCGTCTTACCCAGTGGATGTCTGTCTGTGCTGTGGGTACTTGTTTACTAATGTGATTTTCCTTTACTTTTTACTCCTGTTTCTGTGCTTCTGGGTGAGAGGACTGCACAATTCTGGTTTGTATATAATGTGTATAATTGCTAGTAAGCATCAGATTTTGGAGCTTCTGGCTCAGTAGCAAGTCTGCTCTGCTCAGGAGAGATTTCAGAGCATGAAAGCAAGGGAATCAACCAGAGCCAACTGCCCCTACCAGTGTCCATTGATATGCTTGTTAATGTGACCTTTACGATGATAAATATACAGACTTCCAAGCTCCCTGTCACATTTACAAAGCCACATTCCCAAGTTCCAGATTAGCTCCTATGTGAATGGAACTATTTTGCTATTGCAGATATTTCTGGTGACCGCAATAAAATAAGCATGTCTACCAAATACCTGAGATGATAGATACCGTCATCACTGGGCAAAAATCCATGTGTGCTACTGGTTATAGAAAGTGTAACAGAACCTTTCACGGTGGTGGTTTGCGTTTCCTGTTTTACCAAACTGCTGGGAACTACCAAAAATAATACAACACGATAAGCCTGAAATAGCATTATTTATTTCACTGCTCTGACACATTTGAGGTTGCACAGAAAGAACTGATCCGTGCATTCCTTTCCTTCCTGAGGAACTCTAACAGCTTTCTCACAGTAAAAATGGATGTAAAATCCTTTTTAAATTAGAGTGCTCTGGACATGTCTGAAAAATACCTTATTTTCATTTAAATGATAATAGCAATTTAGTACTTACTTTTTTTTAAAAAAAGCAAAGACGGAGGCACAGCAAACTGGCAGATGAACATTGTAAAAGCCCACAGGATGGGTTCTGTATTGACAGAAACAAGCATCTCTATTCCCGTCATCGGCTGTGAACAGCTATTTAGCAAGTTGTGAATCCTGATCAATCTCATCTTCCTCACCCCAAAGAGTAAAAAAGCAGCAAAAAACCTTTCCTTTCTGAGCTGTGTGTGTACTGTGATCCTCTCTGCCCAGACCCAGGTTCTTTCTGTTATTGGGAGGATTGAGAAGGATACTTCTTTTTGCTAATACTTTCTTAACACCCAGTGACGAGCAAAAGACTATTTCTCTTTTAACAGAAAATAATTTCTCAGCTTTCAACTAGAAGTCAAGCAGAATTCATAACCAATCTCACTGTGATAGTTTTGTGTAGCAGTGCCTTGCAGGGAGTATTCTGCAACCAAATTAGCCAGTTGTATGCTCCCCAGATCTCTTGCCAAATGGGTATCCCAAAGAGTATGTGGAAAAACCTTTTAATTAGCTCTTCCCTGAGTAGGTCTTCCTTGATTAGTCTTATCTGAACATCACGTTTTAGAAAGAAAAATCTGTTTAGAAAGGGGCAAGAGTATACTATAAAATTAATAACTGTCCCTTGCATCCAAGTGGGAGTTCAGTTCAGAAGAGGCCAATATGAACCCAGATGATGTAGTAGCAGCCAGAGTGGAGAAGGCATTGGTGGGAGTCTTGATATTGATGAGGTTAATTTGTTATGTACTGTGGGACAAAAGGAGAAAAAAATCATGCTGACCTAGCTAAGGCAATACTTATACATATGTGTATTTGTGTGGCAGGGGACAGCAGTGGGAGGAAAGCTGAGGAAGAAGCAAGAATAAGTAAAACAAGATTGATTTATCGGCTCTGAATTGTTCATCTGTATTCCATTCTTCACTATGCTGCAGAGGAGGAGAGCAGCTCTGGCACTGTGGTTGGGGAACAGAGCAAGAGAGGGGAGGAAGGTGGTATCTATCACAGGCACTAAAAGTGTTTAATTTTCCAGGGGCTCTGATTAAACAAATGTTGCTGCTGCCTGGCAGCCCTTGCAGACGTTTGTTGGGACAGAATTAATCAGGAGGTAATTTGTCTGCTGCAATGAGCAGGGTGGCTTGGCAGCACAGTCTTGATGGAGACTGTTTTTTCTGAGTTTCCGGGAGCAGCCATATTTCCCAAACTTCCTTCTGTGCCCAAGGTAATGCCGCCAACTTTCCTAAGGATAGGGATTTGCTATTGATGGGCCCAGGTGGGGTAAATGACAGCCACAAATAATGATGTATGACCATCATTAAGTTGATTATGGAGCCCTGGTAATTATGAGGGAGGAAGTCAAAAGGAGTGGCCCATGGGGCTGATCTAAGGACTGCTCTTGTGCAGAACTAAATGGTGCTGAAAGGGATTAGGCTCTGCCCCATGCATGAATGGGGAAACGATTTCACTGCTGATGCTATCTCATGTAAGTGGGAGCTGAAGGGGCCAAGAGAGAAGTACCTTGCACTTACGAATAGCGCATGGTGTCTGGTCATGAGCAAGGTAGGAACTGGGTAACCAGCATAGACATACCAGGACTGTGTGTAGACAAGGTTGTCTGTATTTCATCTGTTTGCCTAATTAGGTTTACCTGTACTTATAGTCACCGTCAAACTGTAATTAACCCCTTTAGTGACCTTTTCGGTTCACCCCTGTGCAACTACAAGGGCAACACAGCAGAGTGCAGGTTGCCCCAGCAATTGAGGGAAGCTCCAGCACAGATGAGGATGGAAGCTGCTCTTGCATGTGGTATTTTTGGAACTTCGTAAGCACATGGAAAAGGAGTCATGGGAAATGATTACTGTGTCCTGAAAGGTATAAATCTGTCTATATTTATTGACTTTTATTCTCATGTTATACAGTGGCTGAATGGGCCCCATAGCAGTGGTGCAGCTATAGGTGAGCAAGCAAATCAGCACCTAAGTTAGCTGAACTCACTTTGGCCTTTTCCTTTCACCTCTTCTCTTCTTACATATTCTGTGTGATTCTACCTTCTACTGTCCATGTGTTGTGGGTGTAAAAGATAAGTGACAGTACAGCAAATAAGTGGTCTGTATGAGCTTGCAATGGCCCCACTGTCCAGGAGGGATGAAGGCAGAGTTTAATTATGCAGACCGCTCATAGGAGTGATTATAAAATCTTAATACCACTCTGTGAAGGGCAGAGGTATTATAAAAATCTTATTTCTACAGTGAATTAGGAAGTTTAAAAATACATTCCTGCAACTAAAAGGCAGTCTGCCTAATTAACCTTTCATCCAAACGTCCAGGCCTCATGGGGAAAGAAAGATTAATTCTAACGGATGTAGAACAGCTACGAAATGACTTAACATTCCTAATGGTGAAACTGCTGTCCTTTTAACACTTCTTGACTCTGCGTGGCTTGAGGTAAGCACTGTCAGCGCTTAAAAGATAGGAATCTAACTCTTGCAATGTCCTTGACCTCCTTGTTTCCAGGCCTGTGGAGCTATGAGATAAGATGGGACCTTAAAGCGCTGATATTCTGTTGTCTAGGAAACCTGTTACTAGCCCAAGTCTGAGTCTTTGCCTCTCTCGGGATGGACTTAGGCTTCATGTTTAATTTTGTTTGTTTGGGGATTTCACTCCTTTCTAGTGGAAATGAAAGAAAATATTATTGTTTATTGTTTCAGTAAAGATACTGGCAATATTGCTTAGTCTTCTCCATAAAATAAAACAGGAGTTGCTTGCTGCAGTACCTGTGGAATTGGGATGGATGGATAAAGTCACGGAGATTTATGAGCAGGAGACAAGTGGTATCATCAAAGCCGATTCTTCTTGTGCCTCTCGCATAGCTACCATCTTGGCTTCTGTAGGGCACAGCTACAAATGGGGAGAAAAATGTGCTTGCACAGAACAGAATTCCCCCTCGGCTGTACTTAGACACATTTGCATTGTACTCAGAAGTCTAAAGGAAGAAGTGGTCTCAGCTGGCCAAATCTTTGAGCATCTGTGCCGGTTTTGACTGGATAGAGTTAATTTTCTTCATAGTAGCTAGCATGGGGCTATGTTTTGGATTTGTGCTGGAAACAGTGTTGATAATTCAGGGATGTTTTAGTTATTGCTGAGCAGTGCTTGCGCAGAGTCAAGGCCTTTTCTGCTCCTCACCCCACCCCACCAGCGAGTAGGCTGGGGGTGCACGAGAAGCTGGGAGGGGGCACAGCCAGGACAGCTGACCCCAGCTGGCCAAAGGGATATCCCATACCATATGGTGTCATGCTCAGCATATAAAGCTGGGGGAAGAAGAAGGACGGGGGGGACGTTCAGAGTGACGGTGTTTGTCTTCCCAAGTAACCATTACGCGTGATGGAGCCCTGCTTTCCTGGAGATGGCTGAACACCTGCCTGCCCATGGGAAGTAGTGAATGAATTCCTTGTTTTGCTTTGCTTGTGTGCGTGGCTTTTGCTTTACCTATTAAACTGTCTTTAGCTCAACCCTTGAGTTTTCTTACTTTTGCTCTTCCAATTCTCTCCCCATCCCACCATGGGGGGAGTGAGCGAGCGGCTGCGTGGTGCTTAGTTGCTGGCTGGGGTTAAACCACAACACACTACCATCATTCAGAATAGCAGCTTGCCTTTTCTGATATTAAAGAAGGAGAAAAGAACAGCAGGAAGGAGAATTACAGGGGCACCGTTATTATACGTGTGCCATGTTTCAAGCATGGCTCTTGCTCAAGGATAAGCAAAGCATCTCTGGAAAAGCACAGTGCCAAAGGAGGACAAGGGAAGTAAAAGGGGCCCAACAAACCCAGCTAGCTTTAGATAACAGGTGACATTAGGCTGGCCTGCGTAAGGGAGGGCTGCTTATGGGAGCCCATAGCTCTTTTTTGGCCCACTGGCAGAGGTTGACCCACAGTGCCTCCATACTCTGCTGCCCTGCAAGAAGTGCTTGCTGTCTGTGAGCACGCAGGTGCTTTTCTGTTCCTTTGAACCAGACCCTCCGTTGCAATGAGGAACGTGCAGCGATCCCTTTGCTCCAGCTGACATCCATCCCTTTTACACCTCAAGTCTTCAGCATCCTTCTGAGCAACGGAAAGTCCCTCTCCCTCTTTTCCCAGCTAGGGGAAGGTGTTGAGGGAATAGAGTATTTATTAAGCAGTTGCAATAAAATTGGTAATCTGGGAAGAATGAGGTTGACAGAGGTGCTGGAGGTGCTTACTGTAATATCTTAAATCCTTGGAGTGGGAGGAGGGGGTTGGGACTGGGGGAGAAGCAGTGAGTAGAGGCGGTTTGATCGGGCAGGCTGAGTTCCAGCAGGAGGCTGACCCTAGGTTTTATCTCTGACTAAGGGGGAGTGGTTGTCAGGTGCCCCCTTAGAGATGCTGGCAGTCACGGTGCTGGGAAGAAATGTATGGAGGGCACCCGCTGGCTCTGCTGCTGCCTGCCCCATTCGGATGTAAATGATCCGGGGGCTGGCGGGGCCTCGGGGATGCTACAGCTGTGGCATCCCGACCCTCGCAGGCTCGCTTTGCGCTGGCGCTGGAAAGGATGCGCTTCCTGAAGAGGCACTGTGCCCTAATAATAATAATAATATTCGTCGGCAATAAAAACGCACTTGTTTTATGTACTCGGAGCCCAAGATTAGTCTGACCCAGTTATACCCTCCACCAGCGGGCTTCTTAAATCAGACACAAAGAACATAGAGGGAAAAATATGATAATTTACATCCTCTATATTCCCCACCATAGGCACATCACAATAGGGCTCCTGTTCCCTCTCGGTGCCTTCCCTTCCCCGAGCAAAGCGAGGTTCCTCCCACCTGCCCACAGCCCTTCAGCGAGCGTGAGCACAACTCCCACATGAGTCTCCCTGCCAGAGTTTCAGCTGCTGGTGCTGCTTCCATGCGCAGGCTGCTCTGGTTGCTGGGCTCAGAGGGTTGATTTTTAAGCTGTCTGTTGAGATTTTTTTTTTTTCCCCTTCTCGCCTAGCTGCATTTGGCTATTGATTTGTGCTCCCTCCTCGGCACCCGGGTCCCAGTTTGGGGCATCAAGTGATGCCTAAACACAGAGGGAAGCTGAAAGCAGAAGGAGCTTCTTGGTGGGGTGAGAAGTTTGCATGGTCGGTGGCCTCTGTCCCCAGTCCCAGGGGCCACATCCACTTTCCTGCCAGATTGTCCTTTGGTGGTCATCCCATATTCATCTAGTCTGAACCCACACCTGAGTGCCCCTGACTCCCTAAAGTCTATTGGGAGCTGAGGGCATTTTAACTTCACAGGCTTGTACATCGTGGGTATGTTTGGTGGGTATCACCCACCACTCTGGAGATGTTTCCTACCGTAGGAAGTCTCTTATCCACATGCAGATTTTGCTACTCAGTTTCACCTCTTTCCCCTACTTGCCACAATTAATAATAAATAGGACATGTATCCTAATAAATAGGATATGCAATAATAAATAGGATATGTGTTGTCATTGGCAGCTCTCTGCGGACTGGTGTATGAAACCCATTAGAAATTGATTATTTGGATTATTAATTTTTTTTCCAGCCCACCCTATATCTGATGTTCTATTGTTAATTTGTTGCTGATTCTCTTCAGTAGCTCTAGTCTTCAAATGAGGAAGTATTCCTGATGCCTTCTTTTTACTGATGATTCCTTGTTCATGGCTTCCTTTATTTTAAGAAGTGGGTCTGGAGGCACAAGCAGGAAAAGAAAACAGATTAAAATGACAAATTAACCAAAAAGATGAAAATGACAAATAATATGTGGGCTGCAGTCTTCCAAAAATCCAAGAATAAATAAAGCTTCTGTTAAAGTGCTTTGAGGAGGAGGTTGATGATAATTTTTTATCTATTTTTTTCAAAGTGAGATCTCTAACTTCTTTAGATAAATGTTTTCAATGTCCTAAAATCTAGCCCCTGTTAACAAAAGCACCTCAAAATAGATTTTACTGGACTATTTTTGTGAACAGGAGGTTGAGATAAGGAAAAAAAAAATCCAAATGAATTGATAATGCCTGTGGTAGATATATTATTGCAATAACAATCCAGATTCAAGCGTCTTTCATGCTAGACCTATACATACATGTAGAAAGGCTTATTTGCAATAGTCCCTGCTGATTGATGGTTTTTCAGCCACTGCCTGCTGTCTCTTAGAATGTATTGACTTCTGATTGGAGTGGTTACCAGGTCCTTACGTAAAGTCTGGTGTTCAGTGGGACTTCTCAGATGTTTCTATCTAAACATAAATACTTCTTTTCAGTCCTCTGATCTGTTTCTCTCTCCTCAAGTTTTATCCCACTTTGTGGAGGGGGCAGGAAGAACTTAAGTTTTGAGGAACCTGAATTGTTTCCCAGTCTCACTCAGCTTGATTACAGTAACACCGGGCTGAGTTTGGCCCCCTGTTTTCTCTTTTTGTTATCTCATTTTGATAGGCACCCTATGGCAGTGGAAAGCAGTCCTGGCAATGGGTGTAAACTAGGGATTCTTTTGCTGGGAAGTATGTGAACTTAAGCCCAGATGAAGACTCCCCACGTGCACGGGGAGCTGTACTGTTGTTCTTTCGCTTGGTGAAGTTAGGCTTGCATTGCTGCCTGAGCAAAACCTGTTAGAGCGGCGGCACTTCCCTTATCTTTACTCAAGCCCTCTTAAATGTCTGCCTTTTTCCTTTGCAGCCACTGGACCTTATTGTGCAGGCAGTGAAAAGCTGGCCTGATTTTGAGCAGCCGTTTTCTCTGCAGCCTTGGCCTCCTGCGACTGCCAACCATGCTGCAGGGCACCCGGGACCAGGGTCCGCGTGGCAGCCGAGCACCCAGGAGCTCCGGGGACAGTATGCTATTAGGGAATTTGCTGGCTTCTTTTCCCCTCGATACCTTCCTCAACAGAAAGCGCTGCATCTCGGCTAATAGAGGTTTTCCTACTGAGCAGCTCCATTGGTTGTATTTTTAACATCCTATTAGGAAGTGCTCGCATCCAAACCTGCTGTGTTGCTATCTCTGTCAGTAATGCCAGCTGGTTATTTGGAGAAATGTTTAGTTGCCACCTGTGTTTTTTATGTGGGTACCACCGACTTAGGATCTGTGAGTTCTATGAGCAATGTACTGCAGACGCCTGAAGAGCGCTGGTTCAGAGAGGGCAGGCGGCTGGTCATTTGGGAAGGGAAGGACCTTGGCGTTGTACTTGGCAACTGAAGGACCCTCCATCAATTGTCCTTGTTGCAGTGCAGGCCTGAATCTATATCAAGAGCTATGCCAGGTATATTTGCTGTGAACGCTCAATAAGAATATATTGTTTTCATTGGGAAATATTTACCAATCTTTGGGTTCTATCTTGCTATTTGTGGAGATGTCTGTGTCAAATAGCAATTCTGAGGACTTGGGTTTACATAGATGGCAACAAGCAATTGGCTGACCCTTGTGCTTTCACCTCAAG
The DNA here is from genome assembly GCF_035582795.1 of Mycteria americana. Lineage (NCBI taxonomy): Eukaryota > Metazoa > Chordata > Aves > Ciconiiformes > Ciconiidae > Mycteria > Mycteria americana. Next base: position 54,022,512 of record NC_134366.1, read on the forward strand.
TATCTTTTCTTTTAAAAATGATGCTACATAGCCCAGATTTCTATTGGAATAGTTTAATGCCTTCCCAAGGAGCTCTAATAGGTAGCTTTTTCCCCTCCTATATCCTTCTGACAACTTTCGGAAATGGGAACAAAGCTAATATGTAGGTGCAAAACACCATTAAGTCGTTTTATCTGATGAACTCTGGTGTGCATTATAAATGTTGGAAGGGTCTTATAGCCTTGCCGTGAGCTAAATATAATATATACTTTTCTACCCATTCTACAGCAGAGACAATGTGACACGAGGCAAGTGCGCACTGCTTTCCCAAGACCAAACATTGGTTTATATGGTGCAAGGGAGCTTCATGGGGTGTCAGAATTAATTTCACTCCAATAATATTCTAATGCGTAGCAAATATGTGCCCCACTTATATGTTGATGCATGACTCGGATACAGTGATGTACAGTGCTGGATCGGGATAGCAGCTTCTTATTTTCACCTGTACAAAAAATAATGGTAATTGTCTGAACCCTGCTCTCCATAGGCTGTCTCTCCAGCAACCGTCGCTTTGTCTGCTCGGTAGGTAAGGGCTGTGAGTTGCAACACCAGCTCTGCTAAGGTCACATTTAGTTTGGCAAAGATTCATGATGTGCAAAAGAAGTTTGTAGGGCCTCTATGCAGAACTGAGGGTGCCAAAAGCCACAGATCAGTCAGCTTTGGGATCGTGTTGTTTTGCTGGATTTTTTTTTATTCATTTAAAGCTCAACCCTAGCATTTTGTGTTCCTGTAAATCACTGAAACCCACCAAACAAGACACAGCACAATGTATTCTGAGCTGTGGTCCTCCCCCAGAAGAGACGGGACGGAGGAAGCTGAAGTTGTAAGCCAATTTGAACCAAGCCCCCTGAAGACGCGGGTGCTGATGGCAGGAGGTACGTCTCCTCCTCGTGCCAGAGGCCAGCAGCGATGCCTCCTGCGAGCCATTTCTCTTGCCTCCCTGGCTCACTCCTCCATGGAAACCAGCCGTCCGGCACTCGCTGCCCCTCGCCACTGGGCCCCTGGGCACTTCGCCCGGTTCACAGCTGCCGTGGGGATCTGCTATTTTTCTCTCTCCTACTATAATAGCATCCTTATGAGGCTTCCCCCGGCCTGTCTCTCCTCTGCAATAGAAAGTTACGTGTTTCCGCGTGTGGCTTACGCTGTGATATTTGGGTTCATTTAGTATGCTCCTGGGAGCGCATTCTAACTCTAGAAAGAAAAAAAAAGGAAGGGGAAAAAAAAAGGAAGGGGGGAAAAAAAAGGGAAGGCCAGGGAATTCCTAGTCTGCAGCGGGAGTTAGACAGAAGAAGATAAAAGCAAGAAGTGGTTTTGTATGGGAAAATTGCTCTCACTGAACCGGCTGTGCAGCAGTGTGGGGCACTGACAGCACAGGCATCTGCCTTCTGCTGGGCAGACATGGGAGTGCTCAGAAAACACTGGGAAATCTCAATTTTTCAGTGGAAAGCCAGTGATTAAGGGCAGTCTGTTTAGAGAAAATGCCAGAGATGGCTGACTGTTCTCAGCAGTTTTTGGACTTGATGCGTTCTTGATGCAAGAGAGGATATGGAGGTTTCCAAAAGAGTCTGGTGTTTAACTATGGGGTGTATCTTATTTTACAGAAAATACCTGCTCTGTATTGGTGCCAGCTTCATCCAGGCTTACACCTTTTATCCTAAAAATCAGGCAGAATTTTATTCCAGATGTGTTTTACACAGTTATTTCCAAGTTGGGCCATCATCACCTTTCCCTCCCTGAATATACCTTCCCTTGGCGTTACAGCCCCTGTATACCAGCCCCCTCCCACCTGCTGCCCATCGCCTCTACCCAGTTGTTTCCCCTTGACTCTACCACATTGACTCTGCGACCACTTCATACAAAGAAACACAGGTTGCATCATTCCCACCAGTCTTTCCCTTACAGGAATTTCCTCCCCCTTTCTGCCTGACTTCCAGTAGGATAAAACAGTAGAAGATCTTTACAGAAACTTTTGCTTTCATTGCCTCACGTGCTCTTGCTGTGCTGTAATTACACAATACAGCAGAAGATTCAAAAGGGGGAATAGCATTCTCATATCTTTAGCCTCAGTTCTAGACTCCTTGTTACCAACCTGTGAAACGGGTGTCTGGACACACTGTGTCTGTGCCCCTGGACCATGTTCACTCTAGCATGACATCTCCCATTTGGCTTCTTTCTAGACCTGAGCAAATTTACCAAAGCAAATCCTTTGTGTAATCACATGTGAGACAGTAGGGGAATTTCAGAATGAGTCTGAGGCTTTTTGTTGACTGCTGCAATCTGGAGTGCACAGAATTTGACTTTAAACTTTCAAAGGAAAACAAATAACATTTAATTCTAAATAGATGTCCTGCCCCAAAACACAAAGTAAATAGTCACAGAGTTGTAGGGAAGGAGGAGTCTGCTGGCTTATTAAAAATGTAGATTAATGACAGTACGGAAAGAAGTGCAGTGGTAGCATTCAAGTTACTGGAGATAGGGCCTTTCATCACTGGAAGATTGTAAACCTTTCTCCATCCATAACTCACTAGTTAGTTACTAGAAATAACGCTATTTTAAGACGTTACTTACCCTCCTAGGCAGGATCAATGTGTTTCTGGAGATGTGTGTGTTTCTGTGTATGTCATTGGTAGTTTCAAATCAATAGTGGGAAATAAACTTGAAGCCAAATACTGCAATCTTGTCTTAATCCTTCTGTGAGAAAATTTCCTTTGGCTCTGATTTAATATGAGTAAAAGGAACAGGGGAAAAAAAAACCCAAAACTGAGAATGTGGTATTGACATAGTGTTCACTGGAGGAAAAAAAGTGTGATTTTTCAGGTGCTTCCTATACATGTAGTGAAGGGGATGGAGCAGTGGGACCAGGCTACACAGGTCTGATGGTCACTGATGTGTCTTTAGTTAAGATTTCATATAGCTGTAGATGACTTGCTCTGTGCTTGTGGAAGTGTATCCTGTGTCTGAAGCAAAGTATTGGGTAACCTCATTGGTTTGTTCCATTCCTAATTTCTCTGGCTAGTAGATCAGTTTTGTAATCAAAGTGAGGTGATGGAATGCTTTTGAATTGTTGATATTAGTATTAGGTGTCAGATAAATCACTGCTATCTATCCTGGGGAGTAGTTTATTTTCCTGTACTGCGTATAGATCCCAAAAAAGCTTCCTTTTGATCTGAGGGAGAAAAGATTGCTCCTTTGCAGCAATCAAAAATATAGGTCTCTGAAGCCATAAAACATTCCACTGCAATTTTTAGAATGAGGTATGGCAAAACATGTCATCTGTGCTTATTCTTCTTCTAAGAATAGTCTAGTTGAATTCCTTATATGCTTGGTTACGTACCACAACTCGGGGGGAAAAATAATATGCATTGTTCTTATTTATATGACCAGCACAGTAATGATATAACTACCTGAGACAAAGATCTCATTGGACTAGACTGCACAAATTCAGAATTTTCAAAAGGTATTCTGCAATAATTTCAGAACATTTTAAAATGGCAATGAAAACATTTTTTCCTTTTTCTTGGACATAGACATTTTGTGTATGTTTGGCAGGTGCAAGCAGATCTTGGTTTGTAATAGTCCTGACAGCACTTATTACGATCTGTCAAGTCAGTAATTTGTGAGCGCTGGATTTACAGAATAATTTTTGCAGCTAGCATCTAACAAGTCACGATGGATTTAATCTTTTCATTGCTTCGTGTATTTTTGTGAATCATTCAGTTAATTCATGCAACTATTTTTATTCTTGTGGCACTGGCTGGACTCTGATATCAACTACCACTTGAAACGGTTATTAATATGAGATGTGCTAAAAAATTGGTGTTCTGTAGACATGTTTTTCAGCTCACTGCTTTCTTCAGTGACATGAATGTGAAAACAAGGGTTTACCTAAAAATTATTACAGCTTATTTGTTATAAATTATGATGCATAATAGCATGTAGGTTCATTCAGAGGAATAGCACATCTGCACAACTGCCTTTTTGCATGGTTCCTAGATGTTCAGCCCTATCATTTACTATAACTGGAAGGACATGGAAAAATAACTGGATTGAATGAACTAGTCCAACACCAGTGTATTGAACATTTGGCTTCCACATTCATCACGAAAACCTGAGTGCATCATCTAGTTCTCTGATTTGGAGAACTGAATCCAAAAACACGTTTTCAGTCTTTCTGGTAGTTTCTGTTAGGTAGAAACTTTAGAAGTTTTGCTTTTTTAATAAAATGGAATGTCAGAAAAAAACCCAAAACTGGTAGCATTGAAATGGTGAATGCTATTTAACTAAAGTCCAGTAAAACAAAAGCTGAAGCTTCCAACTTCTACTTAGCATTTTCTTTTCCATTGTTCATGTGAGTAACAGATAAAATGTGAGGTGGTACTTTGAAATTCGTTATTTGGGTACTTACTGTTTGAATAGTGGGCCAACTTTTGGACTTGCTGGAGAAACACGTAAGTATTAGCAAAGCTGGGCAAAATTACAGAGCTTTTGCTTATACAGAGTTTAATCAAGATGAACATTTTTCAAAGGCAAATCTCCTTTTCTGTGAATAATGCACATGGGAAAAATTGAAGTGTTTTGTTTCTCAGATTCCTGAACAGAAACTTCACCTTTTTGGGGTACTGTAAGAATGTTTAAATCAGCTAATTACTAAACAACTTATTTTATTGCATAGAAGCTTTCAGTATTTCAACTTCTGTTCCTTACTAGAGAAAATTAAACATCAAAACAATTACTCAGGATGAAAAGTCTGTTTCCTGAGCAGGTGAAGTTCTTACTTTATCAAAGTAAAACCAGCTGTCATTGAGAATATCATGTGGGTCTGAAACTCGCTGAACCCACTTTTACTGTCCATTTTTGCCTACAACCTTCTTTGTGTCCAACCAGAGCAATCAATACCTTACTGACAGCCCGCAATCCTGGGCAGCTAACCAACCCCTGCAAGGCATTACCTATGTCTAATCTCAGGGCTCATACATCTCTTTTATTAATATGCTTATTAGAATTAAGGAAATAAGTAGGTGATAGAGCTGCAGAATTTGCTAATCAAAAGAAGAGTTGGTTATAGACACAGCAGAGAGATAGATTTTCAAGGTCTGTTTGGTTTGGGAGAAGAAGGTTAGCAAAGAGGAGAGGCACGAAGGGGAGAGGTAGAGAAGCTGTCCCCATATTGCCTGGTGCTTTGTGCTAGCTGCTGTGTTTGTGATTCACCTGGATGACTTGGGATCTCCATTTCTCTGGGTATTAAAAAGACAGGAACCTGGTTCACTGGCTTCCCTTCCATTTAGAGGTGGAGTTGGAGAGTCCCTGGAGTTGACTGGAGACAAGGAAAGGGACAATGCAAGCAGAGACAGTGGCAGGCTTGGACCACGTGCAGTTCCATACCTCAGACAGGACGGACCTCAACACAGTAGTTTGCACTGGTAAAAGAGCCTGGAGATCTTTTAAGAAATGCAGCTGGTCACACCTTTATTTTGTTTTTCTCTCAGCTAAAGGAGATAGGAAGATGTGAAGCTGTAACGCAAAGCATTGTTCTTACATTTTTATCTATTTATCAGATGTACTGAGCAATGTTTCCAGCCCCTTCTGTTCCCCATTTTTTAAAAATTCACTCCCCCACTTTTCCTGTTTCCCATTCAAAGTGTCTTTTTTTATTCATCATTAATACCCAGAACTTGAGTTCTTTGATTTTTATACTTTCCTATGGGAAAAACTACCTCTTAGAATCTTATCCTTGCTTTCCTTCTGTAGAGCCAGCTGTTTGCCAATATATTACAGTTAATTTTCATTTAGTGTATGCCATTTAATGTAATTGTGCATTTTAAGGGAAGCAGCACCCAAATGTATGTTCCTAAACATGGGTAACTCTCGTATGATTTTCCTTTAGAATTCACAAGCGTGTTATTTGACATGTTAATTATTACATTGGTATATGACTAAGGATACAAATATCTCTTCATTTTCTCCCCTCCCCTCACTTAACATTTTGTTTGAGAAGATCAGTACATTTTGTCTGTGAAAAGCCCTGGATTAAATGCCACCCACAAATGCTTTTCTGCATGTTTTATTTTGCCAAAGGAGGTTGTCAGACATTGGGGGAAATAATGTAGTATTGGCTGACCTACGACTTCAATTAACTAACAAGGAAGTTTACAAAAACTGTCATATTAACTTTGCACATCATTTTACTGGGGCAGAAACGCTTTGTCACACAACACTTATTTCTTGCTTTGCTTACCTCAAGGCACAAAGCACAAACAGGAGAGAAATTTATTCCTTATTTCTGATGCAAATAGTATTCTACAAATATTAAATGTGGGGAAGAGGTTTCCTGTCTATCAGTCATTCCTGTTTCAGTCCAGTACAACCCAAATAAGTGATACTTGACTTGTATGTTTAGATTAGCATTGTTTTGAACAGAAACCTTGGATTTGAGGGTAGCATCTGGTTTTAGCCCTGCAAGAAGCCAGTGGACTGCTTTCACATTGTCTTTTACCAAAATGCTTGAAGACATTATGGACAGTGTTTACATGTATTTTGATGATGATTCTAAATCCACATGCGTTTCAAGTTTGTAAAGGACTGCTGTTCACTTCCCTTTCTATTACAATCAATTTTACCCTCAACTTCCTCAGGCCAGTCCTTAAGGAAGGTTTCCTTCCATCAGCTGCTTCCCGAGCCATAATGTTATGAATATATAATTTCCCCCATGTTTTACCCTTTCTTTTCCTATTTCCTTTTAACTGATCTTCTAACAAAATCTCATTTCTTCTTTTCCTTCAGCCTTCATTTTTTATTGAAATACAACATCTATCAGAGCCAGAGCCTCTTTTCTTTTTTCCTTCAAACTTTTCCACCCCTTCACTTACTTTGTTGCAAGCTGTCAACCAGATGCCTTCCTCCACATGCTGATACCCCCTGCTGGAACCTCTGGTCACTTTTCCATATTTATAACATCCTTCCTACTAGGTGCCTTCCTTTTTCCTTTGTCTATTCCAGTCTGTTAACATTCATTGTCAAAATCATCTTCTTGCCCATCCCTTTAGCCATATTATGCTTCAGTGGTATTTTTTTGTAGCCTTTTGTGTTTTTCTCAATCAAGTTCAAGCTGCTTTTTTCTCCCAGCCACAGCCTCTGCCACTGTTCCTGGTTTTAATTGAGCAAGTAAATAGTAATGTTAAAAAAGAACTGGAGGCCTCCTTGGTACCCAGTGGTTCTCCATCGGGATGTGTGTATCAAAGGGAAAAATAATCAGTGCAGCTAACAGAATTCTGGGGGCTTCTTTGGAAAGTGCCAAGTCAAGCTGTGGCCACAGGCTCTTCCTGCAGAGGTGGAGTAGCCCAGGGATGTAATATAACAGAGTGCAGCAATGAATGGTCCCTTTCCACTGAACACAATTTACAGAACGCTCACATCCAATAGCAGGATGAGCCAGGAATCTTTTGCAGGGAACTGAACTTTTTCACATCAGCTCCTTCAGATGCAGTCACTCCTCAGAGCCCTTCCTTGCCTTTTCTCAGCCTCCCTTTCGCACCTTGATTCATGGTGCTCACCAGTCTTGTGCTCATGGCCCTGGGGCTGTTATTCCTCTCTTCTTACAAGAATGTAATGAATCCTCTATTCCCTCTCTTGTAGTCTTGGATTAACAACAGTCTCAGCCCATCAGTTCCCAGGAACCGTGTGATTTCAGTCTGGTTTCCCACAGCTGTGATTCATTAGTCAAGGGACCATAAAAAGCTGAAAACATCAAGAACTTCTCTGAAATCTAAAACAGTTGTGGGCCTCGCTTCATCTTCAGCCTTTTCTTTCTTCACCACTCGACCTTCTGGATATCAGGATCCAGTGCAAGGTTAGGCTCCTTCAGGTTCTCTTCCCGCTTTTCCTCACCAGAGGACAGGCAATTTATTTGAGTCCTGAGGCTCTGAACAAGGTTTCCCATTGAAGAGATCTATTACTACAGCATTAAGTTTTCAGACACCTGCTATAGACCTTTTAAACACCTTGTGTGGAACTGCTGTCACATCTCCTACCTCTCAGCTCCATCGTCGTCACATCTGCTAGGTGTCCTCATTTGTTCATGCTAGGTATTCCTGCAAAATGATAGTCACTGCTGAACCGGGTAATGATACTGATACCACATGGAAACAGACTGCTCAGCTTGATCAAAACCATTGCGTTGTTTCAAGTCTCTTCTCTGCAGACTGAAAGATATCTTGGTTCGTACTAGAAAAATATAATCACAAGAAAAAGAGGGTTGGGTTTTTTTAAAAAAAAAGGGAAAGCCAAAACCCCAGCAACACAAACTTTTTTCACAATGGGTTTTAAATTCTGCAGAAAATGGGGAGATAAAATGTATCAGAGCTTACACCTGCTAAATCCTCTGACAGCCGCTTTCTCATCCTGCTGCCTGAAATGAATCAACTTAATTATTCCTGTGGCTGTGTACATCCAGACGGCTTAGAGTTGCCTCCTTATCACTGGCTGCAGTAACTGTCCTTGTGTTCTGGAACAGTTAAGAAGATTGAAAACTGGTGTTTTTCTGTAATTCCAGAGTACAGACTGTAATAGAAGAAATGGTCTGGAATTTTGGAGTCTCTTGTCAATGGTTAGATTGTGCCAGCACTGAGTTGAAATTTGCTTGTGTAGGGTGGCATGTTTGGATTAATATTCTAAAGTAATGTGGAGTGGAAGCTTGGTACAGGCTGTGACTAAGAGACTAGTATAGTGAATTCACAGACTGCAATATATGGAGATAGGGGAGAAAAAACAGCATTAAATTATCTTCCAAGGACCTTGAAGTCCCTCAGGATGACTATTCTGAGTACTCTGAAAATATAACCATTGATCTACTTAAGACAATTTATCCTTTGGAACAGTCTAAAAAATTGTCTTGAATTACCTGGTGCACATGTTAAACATGTAAAGTTTTCTTTAAAGGGGTTGACAGGTTGCTTGTAAACTAAAGTAATTTCCTTTCCCTTCAGAATTAGATTTTCTTTATGGCCTCCTTTGTCAGTAAGCGCTGTTCATTAAGAATGATTTGGCCATTTCATTCTACAACCTTATTTTTGCCTTCTCTGTGTATTTAACTGAAGGAAATCCCTTTGTGACTGAAATGATCAAGCTGGATCTCAATCACCAAATGATGTTTTCTCCTTCATTTTTTACCCTGTATAAACCAAGCTGCTTCTTTTTGGGAACATTTAGATAGGAAGGAAACTAGGTATGAATCCTTGACAACCAATCTGCAAAGAGATGTCTTTCCTCCAGTTTCCTATTTGTTGGCTTGTTGATTTTTGAATGGTCACATAGAAAAGCTAGTGAACGAAGCCTTAAAACTTCTCACATCTCAGATGCTTCAAGTCTGGTTGTAGGGGGGGGGGGTCTGGATACAGTGCAGTCCAGTGGCCACTCTTTTATCATGTACTGCGATGAGGTAGGCAAATCATGCCTTCCAGTACTTGCTACTTGAGCCAAATTAGGAAAGCACTGAACTAAGCACATCACTGTAACATCGGCTCAGGATTTATACCTAAGTCTTGTCTGCGCAGAAGAAAGGTGGACTGTCAAGATTACTGGCAATCAATCAGCATAACATACCGACACACACAATCCCCTGAGTTAGTCACCAAGTAGCAATCAGTGTAACGTGTGCCCCAAGATACTAGAGGTACAACTTAGTGGCTTCTGTGATCGTCTCTGGATGTGTTCTTGCTGCTGTGAGAGGGTCATTGTATGTGAAAGGGCATGCTTATTCAAGAGAAACACTGATATTGTGGGGAAATTATGAGAAGGGTTCATCTCCTGTCTGGTGCTCCACAGTTGGGTTGTTGTGAACGTCCAGCCCTTCAGGCTGTTCTGGGGAAGGTTTCTGAAAGATTGGTGCTGTGAGTTTGTAGAAGGAGTGTGTCTGGTCAGTGGAAGGCTCAGACTTAAATTTCCAGAAGCTTGCAGTCAATGGTAGGTGTCTGAGATGGCAGCCTGTCTTCTTGAGTCAGTGCCAAGGATAAACTTTGCATTGGTATGGGGTAAGTAAAGTAGAGAGGTTTGTGCCTTCTGTAGTTGCAAACAAGCTGTTGAAATGCGGTCAGTGGGAAGGTTGCTGTAGAGTTTGGCCCTGATAAACTCCTCTTTCTGATATTGACATCTTCACTCTTTTTATTTTGGCCCCTTGATGTACAGCCCAAGTGTTCAGACCTCTGCTCCATCCTGAAAGGAAGAGACTTTATTTGCATAGGCGCAAGTTGTCATGGCAAGAGAGAGAAGGAAGAATAAAAGAGGGGGTAAATGTTGGAAAGGCAAAGCAGTCAGAATGTGATATGACAGAGATGAGGTCAAATAAGCTAAACACAAAGCTAGATTAAAACAGCTTAACAAAAAATACATAATTTAATGTTATGGTGATACTGACCATAGAAATGTAAGACACATTCGATAGATACAAAATATGGGGAATAAGGTTCTATGTGGTTAAATGAGGAAAAAGAAGGTTTGGGTTTTTTTGCTACTGTCTTTCTTTTCATGTCTTCACTGAATTTACCTGTCTTAGTTGTAATGCAGAACTCAGGATTCTCTTACCATACAAGAGGTTGTCAGATAAAAAGGACATGATTTAAAGCAAATGTGCCCTCTGAAACACTCAGTAAGAGTAACAAAGCATAATGTAATTAAAACAACTGTCGACAGTGTTTATGTACAATCACACTGAGTAGAGAATACCTTTAATTTCATTGTAAGGTCAGACACATGGGGAGGAAGGGTTGATGTTGTCTCTCAGGCAGCAGTAATCAAGGGCTGGCAACTCAGCTTTGGAAATTGAACAGATTAGAAGTTCTTGGCAGTGATTCCCAAATGCTCAGGAGACTCAATGCAATCAGCAGCTTTGACATTTTGGCCAGCTAGTTAAATATTGTTGGCTATAAACATTACAAGGCAAGTGATCACCCCCTTATGTGCAGGGCCTGGGGCATACGCTTCCTGCCTTCTGTCTTGGGAGCAAGGGGAGCCTTTAAACCGAGGAGTTCTTTGATGATACCCTGTGAATAACTTTCCAGATCATGGCAAAAAAGAGGAATTTGCATTGTTTGCATGTTAACCACAACAGTGAGTACCAGAGAAGGGAGACAAGGGTTTATACAGGATTTTTGCAACTAAGCATAAATGACAGTCTACTGAACTTGAACCTCCTTTGCATTGTTTAGCCAAGAATGAGTGCTGCTTCGTATGGATGGTTCAGAGATCAGACTGAAAAGAAGATCCACATACATGCAACTCCCTAAAATACAGTATTTATTTATTTGGTTGTCCATTTATTTTATGGGAAAAACTATGCATAGAGGCAGTTTCCGCATTGTGAGTGCCTGAATTTAGGAAACTATATGTAAGCAACAAAAAAAAGATCTGTACAGATATTTGAATGAATGCATGAAACTGGAACTGGATGCATGCATAAGCAATTGCAGGACTATATTTGCTTGCAGATCTGGTTTAGTGGTGAAAAGTCAAGGTGATATGGCAGTGATAGTTAATATAGCAGTGTAATGTGGTTAGTTTAGCAGTTATACGACGCCTGTCTGTTTGAAATTGCAGTAATTTGTTGCTGTCTAATGGCCAGGGAATTTGATCCCATGAGCAGCGATGGGGCTTACATGTTTGAATTAAGCTACCTGTTTTTGCATGCTTCTTTTGCATGATACTGCAGAAATTATGACTGTAGGCTGGCTGTAAAACTGCATGTGACAAAGTATGCTGGCACAACTTCTCAGCGGGCCTGAGAAAGCAGAAGTGAAGCCAGTGGCTGAATGTCACGTTCTCTGTGAGGGTGAAAAGTTAAGCCCAGTTCGCGGGCAGCCCGGACAATAGCTGAATACATTTTCAATGGGCAAGGTTAGTTTCCAGTCTCTCCCCTCTTCTCCATTCCTGGTAGTTAATAATCATTACTCCTAATTAATAATATATAAAATATAAATTAAAATTAATTAGCAGCAATAAGTAGTCATTGTCAAGAAGGCAGAAAGAGGAAGACAGAAGATGTTTTTAAACATCCAACTTCTTGCTGGGATTGTCTGCTTCATTTTTTCCCACTATTCCTTTGAGGACGTTTCCTTTGTTACATTTCCCCCTTTTAGGTATTAAACCAAGACCCAGTGAAATCAGTAGGAGTATGCCACTCGCCTTATTGGGCACGATCCATTAACGTTCAGGTGTTATGGTTGTTTGGCCTTCCGGTTTGTCATTTCCAAGGTGTGACAGCATGTTTCTTACTTGGACTGGTGTGGTCTAGTGAGTGCACTTTGAATGCAGTCAAGGAGGCATTAATTCCTCTAAGCAGTCGATGGCAGTCAGGAGTTCATCTTTCAGATGGGGAAGTAGCTGATTCCCACTGGCAGACCAGCTAAGTCACTCTTCAGAGGGATTTAACAGCACATGGCCACCATCTAAAAACAAATACTTCTGTATATGAAACGAAGAGTATGCAGGTGTAGAGTACAGAATTCGATGTTGTTTTTTACCATCAAACTAAGTTTTAGAAGACTTCCTCAAATACATAGCAATGTACCTATTAGATTTGTAGGAGTGGATGGAGTGGAGCTCAGCTTTCCTGGGCCAGGTTTGCAAGATTTACCAAGAGTAGGATCTTGACTGCAAGGATGCATTCAAAGCAAGGCCCCAGCCAAGTGAGTGTAGGTAGGCTGCCTCATCCAGGGGATGGAAATGTGGCAAAGGCATTTGCTGCCCACCTGACCCAACACCTTTGGGAGAAGCGTCTTGCTCCTCTTGAAGTAGATCTCTGGGATGGATGTAGTCCCTGTAGTAACGAAGGAGATTATCTTCAGTTCTTTAATTGCTTAGTTTCACCTGCTGGACACGGCTAAAATGAATGCTTAGTTCACATTTGAGAAAGAAGTGACATCTCAGGAAGCAAAAATAGAAAACATAGTACAGGGAATGAGTTAGAAGACTGAGGAAACACATGTGAAGCAATGAAATATTCATGTGAAAAGAGACATTTTCAGAATTATTAGGGAACCTCTGAGGGGCTGAGCTTCTGTTTTAAGATAAGTGGTGAACATGAAAGAATAAAGAAAAATTAACAGTGCAGAGAAAGCTTTTGCCCTCTGTTTGTGTAGCTGTTAATTTCTGTCACACATGCTTTGATACCAGGGGGGTGTTACAGTTTCCTACTGTTTTTTAGCTGTTGGATTTGGGTGGGATGGGCCTTTCTAAGTCTGATAAATTGTTTTTTCAGCCAACGTAAGCACAGCATCAGATAAATATTTCAAAGTGTGTGATTTGCACCAGCACCAAGGAAATGAGTCTAGGATTGCGGAGAGACAGACAGTAATCTGTGATATGTATTTATTTGAACTAGAGCCAAGCAATTCCCCTTAGTTAACTGTGTCTCAGCAGTTTTCTCCTGATAAAATAATTAATATGCAGATAGACGGCTGTTGCCCAGCCATCCTTCATTCTCATTTTTTGGTTTGCATTGTTTATGGCATTGCTTCAAAAGCAATCCTGTAATATCCTTGGCAAATTGGTCTCTCTCTCTCTCCTGACTAATGGTCTCTTTTAGCAAGTTCTCTTTCCTTCACTGTGTATGGCCATAACGTGCCTGCAGCATAAGGGTCTCACAGAATCACAGAGTGGTTGAGGTTAGAAGGGACCGCTGGAGGTCATCTGGTCTAGCCCCCTGCTCAAGCAGGGCCACCTAGAAACAGTTGCCCAGGACCGTGTCCGGATGGCTTTTGAGTATCTCCAAGGATGGAAACTCCACAACTTCCCTGGGCAACCTGTACCCGTGCTTGGTCGCCCTCACAGTGAAAAAGTGTTTCCTGATGTTCAGAGGGAACCTTCTGCGTTTCAGCCTGTGCCCATCGCCTCTGGGCACAAGGAATAAGGGAAGCAACAGGCCACAGTTAACAGCTTTGTGCTACTGCCTTCTGGTCAGGAGAGCAGCTCTAAGACCCAGCAGGAGAGCTGTAAGACCTGAAGAACTCTCTGCAGTCTCTCTTGTGGGCAGTTAGACTGGCCCCTGCGGCTTGTGCACTTCACCTGGGTTGCTGGCAGAAGTCAGGGTGTGCATCTGCTCTCTCAGTCGGCTCCTTAGGACTTTCACAGCTTTTTTCTGCTGTTACGAGTCTGGTGGTGTATGTATGCCTGTCCCCAACATGACAGGAGCATCATCTCAGCTCAGAATGCAGAAGAGCCATGCTACTGCTGCTGTGGGCACACAAACCACGGACAGAGCAGGACTTAAAATCCTGTAACCAGCAATTGTAATTTAGCTGTCTAGGGAGACAGCCAAGCAATAAATGACACCCTCCCCACCACCCCCCAAAAAAAAGAATTTTCTTGTTACAGAGCAGATGAGCTTTTGCTATAAGCTGTGATGCCCTATCAGAAGTTGGTTTGTTTTTTGGTTATGCTACTGAAAAATTGCCTTGAGACCACCTTGTACTAATCATCTTCTATACCTAGAAACCTTACTGTGATCCAGAATAAGGTTTGAAACAAAAAAAAAAAATGCAGAAAGTGTTAACACAGGTTTTCTTTTCCTTTCTTATCAACCACAGGTAATGCAGGTAGTGAAAGAACAGATAATGAGAGCGCTCACTACCAAGCCTAGCTCTCTGGATCAGTTCAAGAGCAAACTTCAGAATCTCAGTTACACAGAAATACTGAAAATACGCCAGTCTGAAAGAATGAACCAGGAAGATTTCCAGTCTCGTCCGATTCTGTAAGTACTGTCTTCTCTCCCCACTCGTTTTTGCATGGAAGGATTAACAAATGTGAAGTACATTTGTGAATGTTCCTGGGGGAACCCAGGGAGGAAAGCTGTCCAGGGAGCCGTGCTCAAAAGCAGCATCTGCCTGAAGTGCATTATATTTTCTTCTGCTTGGAATCATAACTTTTTCTTTGAGTTCAGTTAAACCAGATTCAGCAAATCCCTACAGGGTCTCACATGGCTTATTTGTATGAAACAATGCTTTGACATTTCCTAGCTTTGTATGATTGTGAGCCTGGTTTTGGTGCTGGTAGTGGCTTTAAAAAAAAAAAAAAAGAAAAGAAAAAAAACAACAACAACAACAACAAAAAAAAACCCACCCCAACTTTGTCTTCTGTCCAAGGGCCTTTAAAAATTCCAAATGTCACTCCTCTGAGCAAGACAGGGAGAAGCCCAGAAGAGGAGCCAATACACACTGGCTCCACAAAAGAGTGGTGTTGTGTATGACTGTCTTTGTTTATGGCATTCTCTTTGGTGTTAATGACAAGCAGTTACTTATTTGTAAATTATAACAGTCTGGCAGCTAGCCAATGGGATTCTCATTTCCTTGTTGTTTTCTGCAAAGTATCAAACACTAGTATCGCCACGATAGCTCCTTCCCATTTCTCAGAGTACCCTTTGTTCTGGTATATGGAAATCAAGGCCGTACTTGGCTCTGGACCAAGTCTGGGCTTGTGGCTGAACTGATGGCACAGGACTCCGTGGTGCAGACATGATGTGCTGAAAATAGCAGGAACCTTTTGAGAGCACCAGAGAAATGGTGAGGACTCCAGAAGCATCAGCTGAAATGTCATGCACTCCTGACCATGTTTCTAGTGGAATGGCTTGTGATTTTCCAAATCTCCTTTCCAAGGCAAAGGTATAGAGAAGGGTATGGACCAGAACATTTCAGGATTCAGAAGCAGGATGTACATTTTGATTTGTTTGTAAAGCATACAGATATCTAAGTACAAGCTCTGGGGACACATTCCTCCAGGGGCAGCAGGGCAACAGCGGAAGCTAAGTAGAATTACACGCTTAAATTTTAATCATACCAATGTGGATCAAAGAGGGAATGCTTCTTTTATGTTTTCAGTGTATTAGAAGATAGGACCTAATGCCCAATTAGAGCTGATGTCACTCATAGTAATGCATCAGTTAAAAAGCTACAAATTGTTCCAGTCAGTTTTGCATCATTACAGTGCTTAGAAATCCCCTGCCAATCCCCTGCAATGTTTAGTTCTTCAAAGCCGCTAAGCTTGTCACCAAAGCTTCTCGTTTTCCCTGCTTTCCCTATGAGTCAACTGTTTAAGTATGATACAGGTCAACTATTTATATTCTCTTGCACCATCACCTACCCTCATGAAACTTGCCAGTGCCCTCTGCAAGCGCTTTATTTCCACTATCACTCTGGCTAGTTGCTGCCAGAGTGCGGAGTCTCCTTCCCCATCATGGAATGAGTGAAACAGCCAACACAAATAGTTAAAAGCAACTGAAGTGTTACCAGAGACTCATTTCAGATTCAGGACAAAGGCTAAGCCTAAAGGCTATAAAGGCTAAGTAAATTGATAAGGTGTTTAAGCAATCACAACTGCATTTGCAGAGATTTAACTCTATGCATTTGCATTTTGATTGCATCCATGATCACTTATTCTTGACTGTGAAAAGAAACGTTCTTTCATTTTCCCCTTTGATTTGATTCCCTGTACTGAACTCTCTCAAATTGCATAGATGGCACAATTGATAGAAGTACAGAATCATGGCCTCATTGTAGGGAAAGAGACTGTGAATGAAGAGAGCAATCGTGGCTGTGCTGTATATTTTAAAGCCTTGCAGATATGCTAAAAGAGATAGCGCACAACAGTGAATGTAAAGTCGGCAGGCCTTGTTTAGTTCTGCATGAGAATATGGCAATCAGATGACGGTTTTTCCTGCCTTGAACATGACAGAAGTCTTTCTTCTGCTGTTCATTGTATGAAGCACTGAAGTTTTAAGTTTTCAAGCTGCTGGATGAAAGAAGTCAAGTTAAGTTGGATTTGAATGTAAGCTGGAAAGTGTTGCCTTAGATCCTCATAACTACAACAACCTTCTTTTGCAAGGATTAGATGTTTCTTTTATATGAGCATTGTTGTAGCACGTGAGATGAAGTTTTTTCAATTTCTACTTTTGATTAGGGTAAATAACAAGTCCTTCAGAACATAATTGATTCAAGATTCTGGGATCATTATTGATCGTCCAAACTGCCATTCCACAACAAAATTATAAAGTATCACTGGTTCATTTTGAATGGCCATGGAAGAAGGTGTCTAGGAATCCTGTGGGCCTGTAGAGGACCAGAGATCTCCTTGACATATTAAGTGGCAACAGAGGTGGGTTAATACTGGATACAGATCTGACGTCCAAGTGGAGGCTTGCTGGTTAAAGGAGAGTTAATGTCAACTAGGGAGCCTTTGCTAAGTAACATCTGTGTGAAAATTGGCAACATACAGGGACTAGAGGGAGGGATGTGGATGCTTTTCAGCTTTTTGTCTTACAGATTTCTCTGCAATGTTAGAAAGAGTCACTAATACCTGCTCTGAATGCATGAAGTGATTAGGAGAGGGCATAGCTACAAGCCAGAAAGATAAAAGGACAAAACACATGAAAGCAGTTCTGGGATTACTCTTCTGTTGTGTTGTAATGATTTAAATGTCTGTAATATGCCCCATCCTGGAAGGAAAACAGCTAACAAGAAAGAGTCTTAACTATAAGCTGGAAAGGTAAAAGCTGGGGACAGATATAACTGGTGCTGAAGAAGAACTAATATCATTTGAATAATTTAAAAATAATTTATAATGATTTTCAGATTTGCTGACAATTCAGGTCTGTTATTTTAAAAGCAAGTAACTGATGTCAGTATTGCCTATAGTGCTGAGACCAGTGAGATCAGAAAATTAGCGATCATATATATTACTGTGTGGTTCCCTCAACCCTTCTGTCTTACCAGCCCACTAACTTCTGCCATTCTTACGTTACAGGAACACAGTAGGAAACTAATAGCAATTTTTAAAGCCGCTGTCTCCTTAGACTTTCCGAGTTTGTTCTCTCTCTCTCCGCAAGGCACAAACTGTTAAGCCGATGTCATCTGAAGGACAAAAAATAAAATTTTCACAAAACATGTTTGCATTTATGATCTTCCTTTAGCTCATTGTTCCTGCTTGATTTTTAAATTAGGCAGGAGAACCTATTTCTTGTACAGAGATTTTTTTTTTTTCTCTAACCCTCCTGTCTTCAGACACTGACCCTGAGGAACTGAACTCCCTTGCCTTCAGATGGCTTTCTGAAGGAAATATAAAGATTCAAAGCAGCACATCTTTTGTTTAACTGTGCCATGGTTTGATTGTTCTGCCCCATTTCTGCCACCTTGAAGTGGTGGAACAGAAACCTTGACAATAAGGAGCACTAAGTGGCAAGATCACCTTGCAGAAATGTATCTGGAGTCATGGTATCTGAAAAATAGCTGAAAACCACACAAGTCAGAGTAACCATGCGTTGGCATGAGCTGCTGAGGACAGTAAGTGCAGGTGACCATGGCAAGGGATGGATGGACTTATGGGGTCTCATTAAAGTGCAAAGTCACTGAAGACTGTTTCTCCGTGGAGTAATGAGTTGTCTCCACAACCTCTGTGTGTTCAAGTATGGGGACTGTAAAACAGAAGAGAGTACGACCTCTGAGCCTCACGGCTGTAAGAGCAAATATATGCACATGTGTAGAGGGACTCCAGCACATCAGCAAAGAGGCAGACGGTGTCCCTTCTTTCCTACCTCCCTTCCTCGTATGGAAAGTCTGCCTTAGAGAGTGAAGTACTTCAGAGAGGATTACCTGTTTATTTTTGGACTGGTTACAAACCAGAGGAAGAGAAGGATTTTTAAAGGGCAGATGGGGCTTTAGAGAACAGAAGAGGGAACACTATGATCAAACAGTCAGATGTTAATGTGCTGGGTGACCCATTCATTTTTGTTTTTTCAGTAATGTCTTAGAACTATGATGTTGTTATATCTTTAACACCTACCTAATCATAACCATCCAATTTCTGTGTTAAACTACTTAAATATCAAACTGATGTTTATACCCGTCTTGAATGTTTGAAATCAGTCCAGCTGGAGATTTAGTCTGCAGCCTGGACTGCTGAGTAATCCACACTGTGTTTTAACACTGTTCTCCTCAGCCCCTGCTCCCAGCTCTTACCTGAGGAATGGGGAAGCTCATCAGCTCAGTAAAGGCAAGACTTTTATTCAAGCACAAACCTCTTTTAATCACAGTATTTAACTATTCAGCATATTCATATCTTAGTTCCCAATGAGAAAACAACAGGGCTTGAAAATTATCCTAAAGGACTAGTAATACATTTCCAAAAGGTGGCCTGTTTCTATAGTTACAATGCTTCCTTGATTTTTGACCAGCTAGATTTTCACAGCTTGTAAATACGCAGTGGGTTATGCATCAAGAACTGCAACCATTTTGTTAATACCTGTGGGAAAGATGGCATTTTTGTTTAAAGGCCTGGTCTTTCTCGCAGAGGAATTCCAGTGGTTTCATTGGGGGTCTGGCAGATCAAAGGTATAGGATCCAAATGAATGTGGAAATCAGCAGAGATTGGGCTCCCTAAGTTTTCAAGAAGTGAGAAATTTTTGTTGTCTCTATGGGATACCACAGATTTGCTTCCTTTTGATAACGATTGCTGGAATATACTGCTAGACAGCATGGGTTTTGGTATTACCTAATTTGCACAATGGGAAATTATGGTTCTGACACACTTCATATTTTATAAATCCTCTACACATTCAGTTATTTTTTAATCTTACTAAGCTTGCTGTCGAGTTGATGTTTAAACCTGTCTTTTATGTATTCTTAATGAATCTAAGTGAGGCTATAACTGATGAATTCAGACATCTGTGAATCCATGTGATGGTGTATGAAATCAAACTTTAAATATTATGTGCATACGTTTTCTGCCTAGTTCTTGACATATTGAACTCTTGTTAAAGTAGGATGTAGAAAATGGATTTTCTGAAGGATATATGGTGTTATTTCCAAATGCACTGTGGGTTTCTGCACTGCAAGGGTAAAGTTTGATCCTTGAGCAATCCCTAGTCGTGGGTTAGTCTTCCACAAAATTCTGATACTAATGAATTAATTGAATGGCATAGAATTAAGAACAAGCATAAAGTGCTGGTCATTATTTTAGTTCATTGACATTGCTCGCTGTTTTTTATCGTTGTTGCAAAATGTGTTTTAGCCTTCTTGTGTTGTCCTAAATAATAGTGCTAGTAAAGTATACCAGCAGAGGATCGTGCAACAAAAGGTGACAGACCCTCAAATAAGCTTCACAGTGCTCCTACGATGAAAGAGCATTATTTGCCGCAGAAAAACCTTGTTGATGCATTATAGCAAGTGTTATTTTTAGATGAGTAAAGTAAGAAACAAGTAAGTGACTTGCCTGAGTCATACGCTTATGTTGGAGCCGGGAGATGTCTACAACAGAGATACCCTGACTCCCATTCTTTGTTGTATGAAAAAGGGGTTTTTTTCTGGAGCAGACTAGATTCTGACCTGGGCCTGCCTGTGACTGTTGTCCCCTTCAAACTCCTTGCAGAAACATCTTGTGAGACTCTGTCTCAGAGGAAAGAGGATGGTCTTTGTTTGAATTTGACAAATGCCTACTTTCTCTCCTCCCAAGGGAACTAAAAGAGAAGATTCAGCCCGAGATCTTAGAACTGATCAAGCAGCAACGTCTCAATCGACTTGTGGAGGGCACCTGCTTTAGGAAACTCAACAGTCGGCGTCGGCAAGGTACAGCTCAGACTGCCTCGTCTGGCTTTTTATTGTCACTTTTGTCTAAAAGTTGAGATGAGGAATACTACTTTTACTGGCAAGATCCTTGGTTGTAGTGCTGTCTTGACTGCTTTTACCAGGAGGCTGAAAGCATCTCCTAGTTACAGTTGTTGTAGGATTTCCTGTATTTCCCTGCAACTGGTTTTGGCTTCATCACACAGATCATCTGGAACAAGTCCAGCATTTGACAAAAATCTGAAGCAGCAGTCTTGCACTCTGAACTGAGTATTTTGATTTCTGCCTGGATGTCCAGGCTTCTTGTTCATCTCAAAACAAAATCTCTGCCTCTGCAGGAATAGCACATGAAACTTGGTGTAGCCAGAATTTGAATCTCTCGGACTTGGACCACCTTTATATACGCAATGAGCTCATTCTGCACCCCTCCCTCTCGTACTGCCTGTCCTTGGTTTTTGTCTTCTATTACCATATACATTAAATATATTATTCTGTTTAAATATACTTTTAAAAAGCACTTAGATCAGTAATTTGTGTACCTTCAGATGAATACTTGATTGACATGAGAAGATTATTTTCCCAATCCTATGAGTCATTGCTCAGTGCTAGATTTACAGCTCATTTTATACAGTCAAACTCTCTATGGTTCTTTTCCCCTCAGAGAGGCACGCTTCTTTCTCCAGACAAAGTAACGGGGACATAGTGTAAATTCAGCAGATTAATTAGAAAAAAATTTCCCTTTAAAACCCTAATTTTGTGAGGATTCAGATTGCCATTTGTCTTCCACTGTAAATAACAATACAAATTAGAAAGTTACAAAAGCTAAGAGTAAGAACTGACAAAGATCAATATTTGAGACCTTCAGATCAATTGGGCAAAACTGCTTTCTTCCCAGAGAGAAGTATCCCTGCAGTGCCTCCTTCCTTAGAAACAAGGAGGCAGTTTTCCTTAATGTGGGGAGGTTATTTTGACAAATTTCACAGCCTTTATGAAAGGGTTGAGTTGCAGAAGACGGTGATGCAGCTTTATATCGTCTCTGTCAAGCCTACAAACACCTATGAAGCCCACTGCACAGAGTTTAGGGAAAGAGCATTAATATTTCACTGTGACTTTCTATACAGATTTCATAGGGAGGCATGGTACATGTTTTCCCTTCAGCAGCATATTCATGGAGTGAAAGTAGCTAAAGTAATGCATAGTTTGGTTTGGCTATCGGTAGTGAGGGTTGTTTGTTTTATTCCCCTCAGAGCCTTAATCCGAATGACTGAAATTCTAGGGAAGGAGCAGGGTTTGTGGCAAACGTTCTTCTTTTGGCAGATCTCCAAGAGGAAGATAGACTGTTTATTTTATCTTAAACTGTTGTTAGTTCATGATTTATAGGATCAAAAGCCTTAGGGGGTATACATTGGTTCAACTTATATGAGTGGAGTTGAAGTTAAAAAAAATATTTACCAAAAAAAAATCAATGTAAACTTCTGGTCCACAGTTGAGAAGGTTACTATGTGTCATGCCTTAGAGTGAATTGTATAGGTCACCAGATTAATTCCTTTGATGTCATATTTATACAGGGCCAAAAAAGTTCATGACTCTTTGGAAACAAATTAAACACGCGACCGTGCAAGAACTTGATCTTCTCTGAAATATAGTGGGTTTTGTCAGATACAGGCCCATTTAGAAGGGCATGTTTCCGCATGCCCTTAAGAGTTGTGTGTGATTTATGTTAGACTCCCTGTATTCCCTGAAACAGAAGTGTAAATTTTCCCCCTGGGAGGGAGGGAGAAGGCACAACCATTACAGAAGATGATGATGCATGAGGCCAACAGGACTAAATTCAGTAAGATCTAACACTGTGCGATCTAATGAAGAAGCAAAGTATGGTTTGTAAACACAAGCATGTTTGGTGTGTAAGCCATTCAGTTGGGATCCTTTTTTAGGTATGTACAGTGCCTGGCACAGTCCAAATAGCAAATAGTGGCAGCTGGCACAAAGCAGAAGCAGCTCTCTTGAAATCAGCCTTTATCCTTCAGGGTCTTCTGTACACCAGGCAGAGCAAGCTGTAAGACCAGGGCTGTCATGATGTCAAGAACTAGGAGATGAAGTAAAGTGAAAGGAGGACCAGAGGTTTAGCTAGTGATACTAAACATCAAGACAGTCAAGCTTTCAGAGAATTCCTCTGAATGTCCTGATAAAAATAGTACAAGTCCCAGATTCCTGAGTGTGTCTTCTGTTAGCCTTACCCCACCTCCCCATCTCCTCTCCCCCAACCCACCTCCGCTTACATGTGCCCTGTGCCACCTGGGGGTTCAGGAGCCCCATCACCTGCCCGCTGCTCCAACTGAATTCACTTGCCATGGAGCATTACCAAGGCCCTCAAAGGGCTGTGGTCCATCCAGGTTGATTTGGAGATGAAATAGAAATGAGGAGTGCTGTGAAGCATCACAATTTGCCTGTTATATGGCAACCTACTTGTAAGAGTAGTAAGATCAAGTAGATGTTTTACTTTAGTATGTATACTGCTTCTTTTACCTTTCCTATGATTCTTTTTTTCCCTTGAGACAATCCTGGAACAAATGTCACAAATCTACAGATTGTACAAGAAGAACCTGAACATGCCCTACACAGGAGAAGCTGAAAGCATTAAATTGCCCATTTAAAAAATAATTAACAGGCATTATCCCATTATAAAGACTCCAGAGCAAACTTCTGTTAAGACTGTTGTTTGAACATGTGGTAGGATACACATGGTTAGTCACAGTAAGTTGAAAAAATTGACTTACAAAAAAATGAGCAGGAAATTTACAGCCTCTTATGGCCTTTTGAGAAGAGGTGAAGCACTTTCATATATACTTGACATTGGAAAGGCTCCAATCCAACTGGTGATTCATTGGGGGGATGCTGAATATTAAGCTGTGAGGTATCTGTAGTCAGATCTCTGCCTTTTGTGTTTCAGCAGAGGATTGTCATAGCAGGATCTCTCTGTAGCTGAAATTCAGAAACATCATCTTTGTCCCAGCATGATCCTTAGCACTTTCAAAGAATACATGGCCTTTCCCTTGCAAGGTTTCATAGGAGAACTGCAGCACTAACTCCTGTTTTTATTAAGCATTCTTAATCAGTTGGAAATGAAACAGCAAAATCTAGCCTGCCCTTCTGGTCATCGTTCAACAGCAGATCATGAAGCTCTGCAAATCCCCACTTTGTTCCTTGACCGTGGACATCAGCTGACAGATAGACCTCTTCAGCTTTCTCCTTTCTTAGTTAATTCCTGAAAGAAAGGGGAGAAGACTAAAGCAAAAGCCTGCAAAGCACTTTACAACCCCAAAAGTTATTATTTCCAGTAGAGCTAAGTAGCAGATAAAGGCATTTTATTGAGGATGATAGATACTTCTGATGCTGTCATCCAATACGTTTGTAGTTTATGTTGCTAGGTGCACTCCTGGAAATAAATTCCCCTTTTAGCTTTATGAAGATTATAGAGAAATTGTGTTTTATTGAAGTGGGTTTTCAGCCAAAGATGAGGTTTCTTGAACAGTAGTTTTTGGAAGGGAAGGAAAGCCTGGTGATACACACCATTAAATTAAAAACGCAAAGCACCATGGAAGTAACCTGGAAAGAGAAAGCTTAAATTAAAACAAAAAATCAAGTGAAGACAGGCTTTCCATCTCTTGCTGGGATAAGTAACTCACACTTCTGAAAAAGAATACACACTTTGTCTTTTTTCTGCCAAGTCTCTTTGCTACTGCTACTCCATCCCACTCTCTGTAGTCCCATAAAAAATAATATTCTGTGAGTGCGTGACTTGCTGGGAGGAACCAGTTAACCAAATATGCCTCCAGCATTGCCACAGGTCAATTATTTGCCAGTCATTTGCAGGGCTTGCTGGCTTTCATCTAAACAGTTAAGACCAGTTAGAGTGAAAATGTGTCACTACAGTTGTATTGGAGAAAGACAACACAATGAAAGAAAAAGGGTGAGCCCACATACATATATCTAAAATCTACACAAATATGTATGTTTTCACTGATATATTTAAAAGCATGTTCCTGTTGCTAAATCCATGAGGAAGATTTTCTTTGAACAAAAAACTTCTTTAGTAATCTGGAACATATGTTGGGATAAAATGTATACTCTCAGACTCTTGTCCGTGCATATCTGAGCTATTTTCTCCCCAGATTCTAACTATAGAGCACTTCTGTACTAACCACAGCACTTCTTTACCTGGGGTAGCATTGTTATGGGCATATGAGTCATTGGCCATTAATGCACTTGGAAACACACTATGTGAACGGCCAAGCACTCTGTAGCCCATCAGCAAAATATTCTGTGCCCTACTATTTGGTCACAGTTTTGAATATTACTCTTCTAGCCAAATTGTTGCTGATTTTGTTATTTGGGGTTTTTTGGTTTTGGGGTTTTTTTTAACCTCACCTATAATCTTTAACAGTGTGCTGTGATATATTTAACCCACTGGCTGCTCTAGCAATTATCTGAAAATCAGAACAATTTGTTTGAAACCTTTTCAGGTTAAAAACCAGAATGATTAATTCTGTTTCCCAAAGAAGAATTTTTAGCACTTTAATTTGATTGCATCAGTGGTCAGTGAGCTTAAAAGACATAAGGACTCACCGGAAAGCATAAATGCTGTAGTGTCCGAAAATTGTGATGAAATCATAAAGTCCACATCATCTGTAAGGACTCTGTGGTTAGCGACTGCCCTTCCTACAGCTGCTTGCTACGAGGAAGAGTTTTAGAGAGGCAGGTGTAATAACACTGGATACAAAATAAGAGTTGTAGCTCATAGAAGGGACTTGGGCTTTGGGGCAAATTCATAAGACTGTGCCTAAAACCAAAACAAACTCCACTCCTCCCTGAACAGACAGTTGCCCCGCTCCAGCTGTGCGCATACACACAGGTCTGCCAGCTGTGGAGTACAGAGTCTGTTGAGAAATGCCTGTCCCGTCTTTAAAGCCTCTTGTGGCACTTCAACTCTGCGGAATTGGGTTTAAAAGCTCTGGAGGATTTGGACAGTAGTTTTTCTTTGTTTTATAAGCATCGCTTTCTAATCATGGTAGAAAAGAGCTTTTTCTTTTGCCCTTTTTTTGTTTGTTTGTTTATCAGTTTAGAGCTGAAAGTAAATGCTGGCCAATTCCCACGTGCTGTTCTGTAATTAAGGTTTCTTCACCCTTTTTGTCAGTGAAAGCAATTTTATGTAATTTTTGACTGCAGCATTATTTTATACACTACTTTTCCAATAAAATTGTGTTCAGCACCTGCACTACAGTAAAATAGCATGCATCCCATTTAAAACTGTTCCCCTCCAAGGCAATGGGATCTCACGTAAGTGGAATATTGTCTGATGAACTATTTGTAACATCATATACAGCTGAAAAAAACTCCCCAGCTGGTAAGGCTGAGGTGGTTGTAGAAGCAAGGGTTACTTCCCATCACTAACACGCTGATTGCCCTCCTCAGCCTGGCCGGTACAGTCGTTTAGTGGCTGTGGCTGAGGGAACCTCGTTAGTTCCATTTCTAAGTTTCATTTAAGGGTTTTCCTCTCGACAGCAAAGCTGTGGTGTGATGGCAGTTATTAGTGAGCCCGCAAGAGAATCGGGTTGGACATGCTTCAAGCTACAGTCTATGGCTATTAGTTCTTTAATTAACTTCGGGTTATGGGGAATTGCTGTAAAAGGCTCCACAAGCCTTCAGAGCTAGGGTTTCTTCCTATAAAACCCACCCCTTCGTGAAAATGAAGTAAAGACATTTTCACTGAGGGGTTTTTCCCTCTTCTGTTATTGGAGCAGGGGGTTGAAACAGGAACAAAGTTACCAAAATACTATAACCATGAGGAGGTTAAAGAGACCTTTTTCAAACCCTTACTAACACCAGCCCCATTTGTGCTAAACTGAAAGGAATTAATATTATATTTTTTTCAGTTACACCATCTTCTTGGCCAGGTTATTGAGAAAGTAGTGACACCATGTTGGCTTTTATTAGGAAAACATGATTGTTGTAATCTTAGAGACAGAAAGGTATGTTCCTTTGTACAGTCTCATAAGCAATGGGGTTGCAGTTAAAGCTAGACATGAGAGCCTCCTGCTACAGTTAGTAGGGACATTTCTTTAGGTAGGCAAGGAGCACGATGGTCTACAGTCAGATTCAACAGGGTATATTTTTTAAGCATCAGGTTTTGAAATGGTCCTGGTAGAGTTTCCCGTAAAAGGTATGAATCTAGAGAAGTTTCACATGCATCCTTCTGAGACACACAAACTGCCCAGCGAGTCGATTGTGTGTGTGCTCTTCAGATGAGAGTCTACTGAATGAGGGCTCCTGCTTGCTCTAGTTTTAAATCCCTACAAAAGTTTTGCAAGTGGGGTTTTTCTCTTGACCCCATACTGTGCAACATCATATGTACTGCTTACAGTCTAGGGATGCTTGTATTTCAGGAGCTCTTTTTGTGTGCATGACGAAATCATAATCTCAGGCTCTTTACCATAAATCTTTCAGTGTTTTACATGCCTGTGAAGTAGATAACCAGAATCTCTCCCATTACCGTTTTGAGACTTTGCTAGTGGTTTGTAAGGTCTTCTGAAACCTTTCTGTAGAAGGGGCTACACACTCAGAAAGTGGTTTGAAGCGTGTGGGTTTTTTCCCCCAAACATTTTTACCCACCGTGCCAAAGAAATTTAAAAGGGCATGTGGAAGCCCGCTTTTGCCATTCAAAGCTGAATTGCCTTTCTCTGTGTTTTACTGCATTGCATTTTAAATGGCTGGCCAAGGGACTGGAGAGTGTCCTTTAGAAAGAAGTTGGGTCCATGAAGCCAGTATTTTACTAACAGCGCCAAGAAGTCCTTCGTTTGCTAACACCCCAAATGAGCTCACGTATGCTGGCTTGGTGGTTGTACAGCTCCTCTGACGTTTCATCCGAACTGTGGCTCCATTCGCTCCTGGCGATTGCAGCACCACAGGGCTGTGTCAATGCTAACATTTCCTCTAAATTGTTCCTTAGGCTGCTGCCTGGCACAGCGTCAGCACTGCCAGCAATGAGAGAAGCACAGAGGCAGAGAAGCCCTCTGCCCCCTCCACTGGCATTTTAACATCTAGCCTTGCTCTGAGCGTTTGGAGATTTATAGCTTGGATGTAACAAGATTGTATTTTTGACAGCTTAACATTATGTGATCTATTTATTAAATAGAAAGTGCTCTGACAAGGAAGAGTAGCCTTATTCTTGCCATTTCAGAAAGGGAATTGGCAAGCACCACCCTTGCACGCTAGGCAGCATGGTGGCCTGGCTCTGCAAAGCTGATGTTCTTCATGGGAGCAGATTTTAACAAATATTGTTAAGGTGGAATTATACCCTGCAAAGCAGGAGGTGGCAGGAGATGTAAATATACATCTCCTAGGAAGGGCTAAAATGCAAAGTGGAGTGGGACTGCACGGTCACGTATATATTTGTGACCATGCCAACCACTGAGTTATCTGCAGGACAAGGGAGTTAACGTCTGCTTTTTTAAATCTTTGCATGTTTGTTATGTCCAGTCCTTCCATAAATATGGGGGTGTTCTCCCATGTCTATAAAAAGACATGAGTCATAATTTTCATAAAGTATGGGATATTTCAAATGTATCAGTTTCTGGGTGTCCCACACAAGACAGCTGGCAGGGCTAATTTTCACATAGTGGGTGCTAAAAATGAAGCTTTTATGGGTACATTAAAGTTAGCCACTCAAAGCAGTGGTTACTTAGCCAGTCTTCTGGCCGTAAGGATATATAATATCATGTAAAACTAAGTCAATTGTTTCTGGCTAGTATCTATTTTTGGAGCCAGTGACTAAATCAATACAAAAATGGTATATTCATGCCAGCTTCATTTAATCAAGTAAAATTACTGAGCAAAGTCGCTGTCCTACTTTCCATACACCCCACACATTCCTTCTTCTGAAAGAAAAAAGGCAGTCCTTCCCTGTAGTGCCTCGTTGGAGTAAGCTTTCTCCTACGCTATTGATAATGTTCATCAAGATATGCGAGTGACCTTGTTTAATGTATTTATTTTAACAGACAAATTTTGGTATTGTCGACTTTCACCTAATCACAAGGTCTTGCACTACGGAGACTTGGAAGAAAGTCCCCAGGGAGAAGTCCCCCATGATTCCTTGCAAGATAAATGTAAGTCATGCACAAGGATTGTGCTACTTTTGCTTCTTTTATGCTCATTCCTCTTTATAATTTGTAGTAGGTTTCTCTTAACGCAGGACATGATCAACAGCTCTTTTTACGGAGATGGAGAGCAGAGGACATTTCCTCCTGCATTCAAACACTGTTTTCCTGGTTTTGGCAAATGTGTATGAGGACTGAGCTCAGCTTTCCAATGAGTTTATTATTTCATTCAGCTTGGAAATGTCATGCCTTTCATGAGGAGGAACACAGTTTATTTTCATTGCTCGTCTAACTGCAGATGTCAAATAAAAATACTTGGGCATCTTCAGAAGCACTTCCTGTCCACGGAGACAGATATTTTTTCGTGGCAAACAGTCTAGTGAGTGAAGGAGAAATCCGTGGCAGGCAGAGGTCTTTTTCATTATTGCGGAGAGTGGATTTAAAGATGACACATTGCTGCGAAGAGTATTGAGAGGACCTTGCAGTTACTGTGTGCCCAACTGGCAGAGGACATGCCTTTGTGACAGCTCCTACCAGGTGATTTATCGGGATATTTTTTATGGACAAAAGTAATTTTGGAGCCCTTCAGAAAATCATACTCTCGTGAAAATTTCTTCTTAGTCCTTCAACATGAGTTGTAGACATTTAAGCTGCAATCCTGGGAAAGATTTTTGTGAAGACTGAGATAATTACCAGTGTAGCTCTGTCACCAGAAAGTGACTGCAAGAAATCAAGCACTGAATTAAGGAATCATTTCTTTTTGTTCTTTTCTGAATCTCCATTAGTAATAAATGCCATTCTTGGCATTATTAAATTAGGCACTCTTGTACAAGTATTCCAGCTGGTAGCTCCACTTCTTTCATGGAATAGCAGAAAGACTAATTTTTCAGACACTGGACATTTCTCCAGCCTGAAAATTGAGAAAGGAGAAAATCAATGATTTAAACTTTACTGTATATTAGTAAAACAAAGAATTGTTTCTCTTTTCTTCTCCCCTAACCTATCTCCAGGCAGCACCTTTTAAAATTTCTAAGTGCTTCCAGACGCAGTCTGGGAGGGAAAGAGGAAGAGCCTGTCTGATGCTGGAGCCCTGGCAGTTCGCAGTCACGTTCCCTTGTTTTCATTGCCTTACAGATTGCCTGAAGGATGTTTCACACTCTTACTGCAGTTTTGGCAGAATGTAGGACGGGGGTTCACATTGCTGCATTGGCACTGGAAGAGGCTGTTTTTCTGGATGAGGCTTAGAGAAATAGCCCTTGAGTGCTAACAGTAGCATCAGAACGACAGAAGAATGAAGGTCACACTTGAACTGCAGGCGCAGTTATGAGACCAGCAGTTCCCAGATTTGTTTGCTTGGAGTACACTTCCACTCTCAAACCCCTGACCCTGGCTGCAAGTTTCATCTTGCATTTGCATTTTCCGTAGGCTCTTGAGCCTACCCAGGAATGTCAGGATCCCGTGGGGACAGAAGGCTCCTACTTTAGGAACCACTGGGCCAGACCCAGATGTTCCCAGTGCATGCCTGCTGGCAGAGCAGATACTGATGCAGTTTGAGAAAGATACGGTTATTTTGTCAATATCTCAGGTTTTTAGGCGATATGAGTGCCACCCACGTTAGAGTTTAATTAAACAGTTGAGAATATTGCAAGATAAAGGATTATAAATGGCACTATTGTTCAAAACGTGTCAGACCAAACTGGCTTGGGAATTTTACAGAACGTTTTCGAGAAATATTCTGATGTTCTTTCTATAGACTTATATTGAATTTTGAACTGTTAAGGTCTGAATATGATGACCAGATTGTCAGCATTTGGGAGCAGGTCAACAGATGAAAGAGAATAGGTGGGTAAGAAAATGGAGGACCAAGAGAAGCAGCATAGGGCATTTTGTGTAGTCCTTGCCAAGCTTGAATAACTAGTGTCTATCTCCAAAAATAAATGTGGGGGGGTTTAACCTTTTCACTTCTGTGAATGTCACCTCTCTCTTCAGGCTGGCAGAGTTAACAAGCTGTGCAGACTCCAGCTGGGACAGAAAACAGCTGCCCTCTTTCTCAGGGCTTTATCTGTTGTGAGCACATCACATCTGTGCTCACACCCTCCAGCATCTTGTAGTCAGCTTCTGATACCATCTGAAGTATTTGATTCTATTTTTCCAAAAGAAAGAATAGGCCAAGTTCCAGATAATTAAGGATCAGAATGTCACATCAGTCTGTGATCTCCCATAGTAACTGCATTCCAGATCACAGAGATCGAGTGTATGAAACATGGAGAAAAGCCTCCTTGGTTAAGAGATCTAACTTGAGAAAACCCTATCTTATGCAATCAGAGAAATTGATTTTCTGAGCATCTTCAGCAAATGGCAGGGACTCTTTCTTCTTAAGAAGACCTTTCTACCATAGTTGCAGTCAGATACCTCCTTTACTTCCCAGTTTGTCCTAGCTCTCTCTCTTCTCTCAAAAATATTGTCTTTTCTGGACCAAAAAGTAGGGCAGTGTCAGAGACATAAAAATCCAGCAGGGCCACAGCATGAAATGCTGAGACTAAAGGCAGGAGAGGTTGAGTAGAAAAGAGCCAAATAACTTCCATTTCTTTTAGTTTTCCATGCAAAGAAAGTCCTTTAAAAATGTCTGTTATATCCCATGCTATCTGTTTGACCATAGTGCTGAGGTAATCTGTAATAAAATACATAGTGTTGCTGTACCCCGTAGAAGAGAAAATGCATTTCTCCTCTCCAGTATTTCCATTAGAGTTTGTAAAGAACTGGGCAGTAACAGACTTTCATATTATTATGCTGTTCTAGATATATGGTGCTTTTCTGCAGCCACAAGGATAATGGATTATTTATAGATTGTAGAAACTGTCACTCACTGGCCATATTGTATTGTGGAGCATATAGATTCTCCATAATGTAATTACTGTTGGAAAATTGACTTCCACTTGAAACTCAGAGAAATTCATCTTTATGTTTTGGTGACCTCACTCTGTGAGTGAGTCTGAGTGGCAGCAGCTTCCAAAACTTTTTTCTTACCTTTTTTTTTTTAATGATTTCTGATCATTTCACATTTTAAAGTAATTGGAATGGGTCGTTATAAGCCTTAGTAGTCCTCATTATTGTTAATACCAGAAAGCAACTAAACTGCTGATGGGAGTGAAATAGAAAGCTATTTGAAAAATTTATACAGGCACTAAGAGAAGGACAACAGCATCGAGTGAGGTAGGGTCCAACTCATCCAGCATCCTCTCTCCAGCAGAGACTTTACCTGGATGCCTAGGAAAGAGCAACAACAGGGCAGGCATATTACAGTAAGGCAGAAAACATTATACATTTTCTAGATACACAAGTACACATAAAAACTCTCCAGACAGAGGTACACGTCTATATGAAACACTCTAACCCGAAGTAGTCTCAACAGGCAAGAAAAAGCATAATCATTTTTATCCAGATGCCTGAAATTTTGTCAAGACTCACTGATTCCTATTTTAGTTGTTATCTTCCGGATTTCTTTCTTACAACAGGCTGGAAATGGCAAAGGAGGTGGCAATTTTAACACATTAGTCTTGCCTCTTTTTAGACTCTAGCTTTTACACAACTTGGTTATAACTCATTTTCTGTTTTTTGCTTTTGTTTCTTTTAAATGCAGTGCCAGTGGCAGATATAAAAGCTGTTGTGACTGGGAAAGACTGCCCTCACATGAAGGAGAAAGGAGCTCTTAAACAAAACAAGGTATGGTTCTCAAATTGTTACGAACACACACCCTGCAGAATACAAAGCTTGTCAACTTGACCTTCCCTGAAGTAATACAGGTATTTTTCATTCCAGCCTGCCATCTTTCTGTGTATGCACACACACTTTGTTTTCACTTCAGACCATTTGAGTTAAATTATTAAGACAGTCTGCGCTTCTTTACTCAGATTTCATGGCAGACGTGCATTGTGATACGCCCAGAGCACATTAGGATAGTCTTTAGTAGTGGTGTCTTCTACCTCTAAAGCAAAGCAGTTTTGACTGCTGCTGCAGAGCAGCATTGATTGTTGGTACCTACTCCTATATTATCTCTGATAAGTAACTAGTTTGTTCCAGCTGTCTTCTCTGATGAGCTCACATTCAGTGAACACTGGCACATGCCAAATTTGCAGTTAATGTCCAGCTGATGCTAACTTCAGGTCCAGTCAGGTAGAAAAACAACCACCAACAAAAGGATGTAAGGTAAATGCTAGGCAATTAATGAGGTGTATAAAGATGTGTTCAGCAGTGCATTTGGGAAAAAATGTGTAGGAGATGATGATCAGCTTAAATTAGATTTATACTACCTTTCAGAGTTTCAGATCAAGAGCTGTGAACTGACAGTAGGACTCAAATTGTACAGTGCCAAAATCTTGCAGAGTTTTTGTTAGTAAGAACTGCCACTACAGCAAGAAGAAATTGAGTTACTAGCAAAGTCTGACATCTTTGGTAGTGATGGTCTTCATGCCATATTGTATGAGGTATGTTCTTAAGTTTTCCATCAGGTTGTGCTGTCTGACCTTACGAGAAGGAGTGAGACTCTAATGATGTTCTAGAACCACACCCTGAGGTCTGGGAACCAGATCAGAGGATTTGAATCAGAATTTCTAGTTACCTGAAACTGAGAAATTTTGGGTCCAACTAGAAAGATATTTTGATGGACAAAATAGTAAAGTTAAGAGTTCCTGCTTCAGCACTTTAAAAATAAAATGCATGCATTTAGTGTTCAAATAAATACTGGAAAAAACAGTTCTGATAGGAACCACAGAAAACGAAAAGGCACTGTCAAAACTACATCACACAGCTTGCAGATTCATAGCTGCAACTTTTCTTTCCTTAACTATACACAGATATGCAGAGCATCTCAAGTATTCTTTGCACATGTTTCTCATACAGGAGTTGCTCTAAGTCTATCAGAATACGGTCATCTCCTTTCAGCACTGGCTTTACATGGTTGGAAATGAAAAAGTCAAGCCAAGCCAGGAAAAAAGTCCCAGGAGTATTTTTCCCTGTTGATTTTCTGAATCGGGGCACTAACACACACGCACACAATAGATTGCATACAACTCCTACCTCTTGTTACAGCTGAACCATCAACAGCATTTGGCTGGGGCATTTATATGATGCATATAAAGTATTTTTAGTGCTTCCTTGTCTTAGCACTCATATGTCCACACAAAAAGGAAAGATGAGAAGAAGGAAAGCAGTGGGTGGCAGTGACGGAAATGTGTCATCTTTATGGAGCAGTAATGTCTAGATAGTATTTAATGCTAAATAGGAATGCTGCAGATGAGTTTGTCCTCAGCTGTCAGCATCACCCCATTTCCTCAGGTAAAATTGCTTTGGACTGGCATAAAACTGCTGGCTGAGAATGTGAAGATCAAGAGTTGATAGGTAGCATGGCTGCATCCATAGCTGGAGCATTCCATTCGTGATCCCAGCAATAATAATTATAAAGTTTTTACTATTTCTGGTGTGGTGGGGGATTTGGGAGTTTGGGTTTTTTTTTTTTAACTTCCTCAATTCCTTCGTTTTTCCCCTGAGAATCACAGAATTTGTGAAATCAGTTGTCATCCCAATCAAACTGTCATGCACAATATTGCAACTACTTAAGTGACATCACAGAAATAACAATTCATTGTTTGTGGAGTACCAGGTTAATGTGGACAATGAAATGAAAATTTAAAAAAAAAAAAAAAAGCCAGACACAGGATGCAGTTTGGCTGAGTTTGGCGTATGGAACCTTTCACTTCCTGGAATCTCACAGTCAGTGATATATTTTTTTAAGAGGCCTTTTCATCCTGTGCTTTCTTTGTACATAGATAATGATCACTTTAATGTTTATTCATTAGCAGAAAAGAAAATGGAATGGTAGAATGCCACTGCTATGAACATAGCTGTGGCATTTGCTATGGACATAGCTGTGGCAGAATGTCACGTCACATATGAACATAGCTGTGGCTTCAGCATCTCTTCATTTGCCGGCACATGGTCGTTATTCTTCCAGCGGGACTATTTAGAAATAAATGAGTTAAACTGAATTGGAATTTGCATGCATATGAAGCTGGAACGACTTGATAGGACCAGACCTGAATCCATTGTTGTTCATCTTGCTTGTGTTTATAAATTAGGTTTAATTTTAAAGCCCTCATTTCTGACTCTCTAGTAATATTAATGAATTTCAAGGAAATGAAATATATTAGATTTTGCAGCCTTCAAAACAAAGCATGAGAGAAGAATTTGGAAAAAAAACATTGCAATGTATTTCTAAGTGTTCTTCTATCACCCTTCATTTGCTGATGTGGCAGGCTTCAGGCTCGGTGCCTTTTTAGTCAGTAGAAATGGTTCTGCTCGCTTCCCTCTTCTTCTGCAGCTTCAATTCTCTTTTACTTCATGTTGGTTGAACAAGTTCCCTGCCGCTGCATATATAGATAGTTCTCTGGGAGGGATCTTCTGGCTCTGGCAAGCAAACTTAACATGGCTGTGGTCTCAGCCTTCAGCACAGACATGGTTGTATTGAGGCTGTTGATGACAGAGTAGGCAGAGAGTAGTGAAGTCATTCCAGCTGCATGGGATCACTCAGCCGTAGGCACCTAAAATGCCTCTTCATCAAAAATAGCTTGTCTCTGGCCCACATGAGGGGCCAGCAGAGACTGTGGGAGAGAGAAACTCTGGGCGTGGGAGAGCAAGCTTCCCCTCATACCAGCTGCAGCAGCTTTCCCTGCAGAGTTGAAACCAAGGAGTGGGAAGTGTCCAGCCAGCAAGTGCAGTTTCTTGTTCCCTGTTTTCATTGAAGCTCAAAAGAGAGGCACGTCACAGGTCCCAATAGTGTTACCTTTGACAAGCATCTAGGCAAGGGCAGAGGTCTGCAAATGTGCAAGGGTGGAAAGAGTTAGGAGCGTCAAGGGAGCGAGTTCAACGGATTGAGGTGGGGGAGGAGAAAAGCAAAACAAAGAGGGAAGGAGCAGGTTGGAAGGAATGGGAGAGAAAGACCAGAATGCAAGAGAAACTGGTGGAAAAAACTGGAGTAGAAAATTACTTTGAGAAGGGTTGAGAAGTAGGACAGAAAAAGGAGGAGAAAGCCACAGGTGGCTGATGGAGTCTGACCAGTTTTCCTTTAGGAATTGCCAATTCCTCAAAATTACCTGTCATTGATGGGAATGTAACAAAACCAGGTGGGGGTGCCTGACAAGTCAGCCAGCTCAACCATTGAGACCACCATCAGTGTGGAGGGCCAGCTGGCAACTCCAGCGCCTTAGGCTTCCATTTTCCTTGACAGTTTGCTGTGCATGAGGTGACGGAGACACTGGCACCTGGAAGCTGTAATTCCCGAGCCTTTAGTCTCCGGAGCAGCGAGCAAAGAAGCTGAACTGGAGCCAGGGCTGCCAAACTCCCACTTTCCCCTATAAAGGGAAGCTTGGTGCCCTAAATGTAGCCCTTTCTCATTCTCTGCCTGACTGGGAATGACCAAACCCGTGGCTCCCTGGGATGTTCCTCTTTCAGGCAGAGTTTTTGTCTCCTTTTCATTTCTTTGAGATAAACAAAAACTTAAATCCCTTGGAATTTCCCAAAGGACAAGTATATAGGGGCCAGGCCTATGGGATTGTTGTTGACCTTCATGAAATTCAGGAACGTCATAGTAGAGCAGTACAAGCCCTTTTTTCAGTGATACGTTTTATTTTCACAACCTCAGTTGCATGGCTTGGCATGTTCTGTCAGTAATTGATAACACTCTGTGAGGAGATAATGCCAGGTTTGTGTGGGCAGAGGTAAATTTGTTTCTGTAATGAGGGACATCACTCTTAATAAGGTGTGGCTGAGAGACATGCCTAAAACACAAAAAAGCTACGTGACCCATGAGCCATTTGTTTGCTGAGTGCACCAGCACTATTAGTATCTGCAGCTTCTGTGGGGATTTAACACAGACTTATCTCCTGTGGCCTGGCAATACAGCAGGTTGAACCTAATAACTAAACTCAAGGAAACCAAGAGCATTTCCCATGAGAAGCCTGATCTCCGCTCATCCAAGATTATCCCTAAGGATTGCAAGTTTTGTGAATCAGGCTCTGCTCTTAATCACACAAGTTCAAAAATGAAATAACCCGTACTGAAATCCAAAGACCTGTGTCTGTTTCAGACCAGGAGATCAGGTGTAGAAATCTCGAGCAATGCATATGCTTCACTCCCCGCAGTCAATTCTTCCATTTTAAAACTTACTGTCGTAAATTTAAGAAGCCATGCTCTTGTCACTGCTGGCAGTGTAGGGACTGTCGTCAGCTGAGAGGCAGCAAAGGCGATCGGTATTGCGGGGCTCAGGAAGTCAAGAAGCAAAAAGAACAGGACATGATACAGATCAAAGTAGTGATGAGTCAGCACTCTCCTCTGTAGCTGGGT
The DNA here is from genome assembly GCF_035582795.1 of Mycteria americana. Taxonomy (NCBI): domain Eukaryota; kingdom Metazoa; phylum Chordata; class Aves; order Ciconiiformes; family Ciconiidae; genus Mycteria; species Mycteria americana. Next base: position 54,059,695 of record NC_134366.1, read on the forward strand.
CTTTTTTCCACAGAGTTATTATATTCATATCAGCTAGCTTACAGCTTACGAAATCCTTGTAACGGCGCTTGTAGTGATGTGTGCAGTAACCGTGATAACACAACATCTTTACGCGTTCACTGTTAGCCAATGGAAATTCATTATTTATTCAAATTGGATGGGTTTCCCCATAGGAACCCCAGGTCCAGGTGACTTTTAGGGAAGGTCAGTGCTTAATGAATTCACTTTGGCACCTTTGAAATTCCAGCTTCAATGCTGAGAGGAAAAAAGATTATAATTTTTTCCTTTCCCAAGACTCATTTGGGTCTTTATAACTAAGTAACCCAGATAGTTGAGTTTGACTGAGACTTCCGATTCTGGTTCAGGTAGAGACAAAATGACAGAAATCTCTTGAGAGTGAATAGTTTAATAGATTTCCAGAAGTGAAAAGAGCATAAGTATGTACCAGGAGATTAACTGTCCTGGCAAGATTTTTGACACAGAGAATCAAACCTTGCAGAACTTTGCAAGTTTAATCTATACAAATTGAAGAAACTATGGGTCTCCATGAAGAGTTTGTTGCAAGTGTACTATTATGGGTTATATTGATTTTAATCCTCGCCATTGCCTAGCTCAAATCTAAACTCAGATGCTAAAGTAATCCACAACTGAGTGAGCTACAGTCAGCACTGAGGGGGGTGAGTTTGTTTTGACCGAAGCATCTGTGTTGGGGTTCTTGCTGTGCCAGTCTGTTGCAGTGGTCTGGTACTGCTACAGCTTTGGCCAGGCAGGAGAGTACCATAACATATTTTTCCACTTGTTTTGGGGAATAAGTGGTAGGAAAGACAGACAGACATGAATGTATTAATGCCTCTCTCATGCAACATTAATATATGTTTCTTTGTATTCTAGGAGGTGCTAGAGCTTGCTTTCTCTATATTGTATGACTCGAGTGGCCAGTTGAATTTCATTGCTCCAGACAAGCATGAGGTAAGTCAAGTTCAGAGTACAGAAACTTCTTTGGAGCCCTCTTAGTTGCTTTATGGCAGCAGCCAGCTTTATAAGAACGTAAGAATGGTCATTCTGGCACAGAGTGCAGGTCCATCTAAACCTGTGTCACGTCTCATAACAAACTGAAAGCAGAGGGACTACTATGGGAGCAAGACCTTCTGCAATTTCCATGCATATCCTGAGCCACAGAAGGAACATGTTTTGTATTTGTACATCATAGAGTATATGGGGGTCCAAGTGCAAGATCAGTATTTCTAAACCCTACTGAAATATGAACCATAAGTAAGAGAAAGAAGAGAGCTTGGGCAGACCTCACAGTTTTCACAGACCTTGCTCACCATTTCCTGGTGTAGTAAAGATTTCTCCTGGTCTGGTCTACCCTGGAGGATTTTTGCTGTGTGTTTAGTTTAGTGAACTTTAGTTCAACACCAAAGATTTGTACAGCCAAGCTCTTAAAGAATGACTGCCATCCTCAGCTCATCTTGATGATGCCAACATAATCAGGGGAGGTTATACCGTTGTTGGGTCTCAATTTCAGCCAAAGACTTGTGTTCTCCAGAATAGCACATCCACTTATCCTTTTAGTTTCATATTGCTTAAGACCATTCATGACAGGTGATCGTAGAAGGTCCTCTCTATTACATCCCCATAGGGGGTTGTTTTGCAATGGGTCTCACTTGTATGAAGACTGTGTAAATACCAATAGCAAAGCAGAATGACAGCCTCCTCCCTGCTTCCTTGTCTCACTTGAAAACACAAGGACATAGACAACATCATTGCCTTTTGGAAGGTGATGGAACTAGTTTACCTAATTATGTGGAAGCATTGGATGTCTTTCTCTCAAAGAACTTCCAAGTAAAGATTTAGTGGAATGCACTATATTAAAAAATAATGAAGGAATAAAGTTTTTCCTTCTTATTTCTAAAGCAACAAGAGTTGGTGTCCCATTTGCACACTTATTTTGTGGTGTCACATTTGGTCTCAGTTCAGGACACTGTGTTAAGATGATGAAACACAGAAGATTGCATTAAGCTGCGTTACACTGTAGTGTTATTAAAGTGCATGAAATTGCATTACAAGTGAAGTGTATTTAGTTACACAGCTTCAACGTTTGCAATTCTGGATTAAAACCTTCAAATAAATGTTCATCTTAGGAGAGGAAATTAAGTTATGCTCATTTGGGTTTTCCTGGGGATTAATATTTGAGTGTCATTTTCAAGTACGTTCATTCCAGAGAAATATTTGCTGGTCAGTTTTGATCTAAGAGAAAGCAGCGATAGGATCCCAGGCATAATGTGCCATTAGAGCTGTAGGTCTAAGAAAACATGATTGTCTTCATCCTCTGAATGGAACATACGTTAGATGCTTTCTGATATAAATTCTCCAGAAACTGAATTCTAGCCTGTTTCAGCTCATAAGAGGAAATGGTCATGAAAATGGACAAGTTTTTCCTCCACTTGTATCTCAAATATAGCCTGTGGCCACAAGGGTTTTTTAATGGTCCAAATGTTCAAAGACTGCTACTGCACCCCACTGATGGGCAGTAGCATTGTGAGATGCACTAACCCAATTGCTCGTGATTGTGTTAACACACCTATTATCTTTATTTCTCTTTTTGATCTTGTACAGCTTCTTAGAAACAAAATTAATATGTTCAAAGAAATGGCCAGAGGCAGCAGTCTCTGCTGCTACTTGACAGTTCCCAAGTGAATGTGTTCAAAAGGGCATCTCACTTCCTCTGTACTTTTCCATGGTCTACAGAAGAGTGAGCTGTAATTAAAGCAAAAAGTGCAAATGTTCAGAGGAAGCACCCACAAGGAAAGGCAAGTAGCATGTTATGAAGCCCGTGACTCTTCATCAACGTAACTGGGGTGCTTGTGAATAGAAATGCTAGTTTAGCAGCGTTGTCAGCTTGGGAGGTTTGGTGGGTGACATCTTAACATTTAGAAAGCTTTGTGTGAAGCACCAGGAATGATGTTAGTACATGACAATTTCAGGTCAAATCTTACAGGTTTTTTTCAAGCACTTCTACAGTCCTCATGATTGTAGAGTGAGGTCTGAATGTGGGAATTGGGTGTGTCCTAAAACCAAAAATTGAGCGAGGATCATAGGATGATTCAGGTTGTAAGGGACCTTGGGGGTGTCTCCAGTCTGACCTCCTGCTCAAAGCAGGTCAGCATTGAGCTCAGACCAGGTTGCTCGGAGCTGCATCCAGATGGATGAAGCCTGCACAACCTTTCTGGTTGTCTGGTTCCACTGCCTTGACTCCCAAGGTATTTCTTTAATAAAATCTCATTACTGAACCAACATCATTGAGATTTGGACCTCATTCTTACACACTTAAGTTTGGCAATACCCTTAGCCATCTGTTGGAGCTTACTGCTAGCCCAAGGATTCAGCACTGTGAGATCACTCCATCGTATTTGTTTTTCATTTAAATACTAATAGCTGGTTTCAACTACACAGCAAAAAGGTGGATTAATCTTATCCTTGATTTTTGACAGAGAAACTGATGAGGGAGGCTATAATTAGGTTTTATTGGAGTTTCATGAAAATGAATCTGTAGTAAATTAATTTTTCAGTGGCTCTTAGTCTGTTTTGCATATTAAAAAGAAAAAAGCTTCTGAATGAATGCTTCTGTTTTTCCACCATCTCATTAGGATTTCTCTCTGCTCAAAATGTACAGGAGTTTAATTAGATGCACTTGCCAATATGGAGATTAGAGAGGAAGCCCCTTTTCCAGGCCATTGCACTCATCTGAATTGTGGCCAGAATTTGGTTTCTGTGGGCCCTGAATGAATTATATCTGGAAGAGGAGCGAAATGCAGTTCTGCTTTCTGGCTCGCTGGGATTCCTCCCCAGAGAAAGTGCTGGCCGTACTCACGGAGCAGGTGATGGACGATTTACGTCAGGGGCTGCATCTGTTGAATGGATGCTCTGCGCTTCTGTAACCTGAGCAGAGTCTTTTGCCTTTCTGTTCCTTTCCTCAAAGTGAATTCTGGGAATACTTTCCCAAAGAAAGCTTTCAAGTCGATCATAAAAAATTATAGTCTGTTCAAAAATAATTACATTTCTAGGATAGCTTCTTTCTTTTCCTGATGTTCTCTGTACACTCCACAGAAACTGCATACTTTAAAAGTCTTCAGCGACACACTTTGAGAGCCTAGAATAGGCAGGCTAAATTGTTTCTTCGGTACTTGTTAGCAGGACAGCCTGAACGCTAAAGTCTCATCTATATAGCTAATCTCATATTAAAGCTGCGGCTTGGCTTACCAACACCCTGGGTGAAATCCTAGCTCTGCTGCTGTTTTGTTACTGACTTAAATGGGTCGGATTTCACTGTGGATGTTGAAGTGTGTTAACCATCCTATTTTAAAAATATGCCCTTTTTCTGGATGAAGACATACCCCAAGAGGGGGTTTTCTCTCTCTTCCTTAAAAATAATCCTCATTTCTGCTGTAGGATGAAGTCAACCATGGCTATCTTTAAACTTGGCGGTATCATGTAACAAATGGTCAGCTAAATTTAAAATCCATTTTTTGGCATGAAATCTAGCAGAAGTATTTGTAAGATAAAAATGCAGTTACGGTTGATTTAATTTTCTCCTGCAAACTAGGACACAAGTTCATGATGGAAGTCTTTATTTTTAGATGATAGCATTTGAGTACTTCTGTTCATAGTTGAATAAATGGCTTGTAGTAATAAATGGAATTGACTTATTTGATAGACGTTGACTCTAGATCACCACTCTCCCTTGGTTTTGTTCCTTATTTTAAATGGTTATTCAGCCCATGTTTATCTCAGACTGTCAGCTGTTGGGAAAGATGGCATCTCCTATTAGGAAAAAGCTAACGATAAGGAAGGGGTTTTAGAGGCCAGTTCAGCATTTGCAGCATTTAGAATTACACCAGGTAGCTTGGCATTTAATTTTCATGAAAGACACAGCATTGATAGAGTCTGTAGTTTTCACAATATGTTATTTTGTGTAAAATTGTGGTAAAGTAGGCATAGATATGTAAGTGAGAGCCTATCTTTGTGTAGGTCAATTGGTACCACTTAATCTATAGGAAAGCAGACCACGATAAAACTAGATAGTTGGGTTCAACAAGGCTAAGTGCCAGGTCCTACACTTGGGCCACAACAACCCCATGCAACGCTACAGGCTTGGGGAAGAGTGGCTGGAAAGCTGCCTGGCAGAGAAGGACCTGGGGGTGTTTGTTGACAGCCGCCTGCATACGAGCCAGCAGTGTGCCCAGGTGGCCAAGAAAGCCAACGGCGTCCTGGCTTGTATCAAAAACAGTGTGGCCAGCAGGACTAGGGAAGCGATCGTGCCCCTGTACTCGGCACTGGTGAGGCCGCACCTCGAATACTGTGTTCAGTTTTGGGCCCCTCGCTACAAGAAAGACATTGAGGGGCTGGAGCGTGTCCAGAGAAGGGCAAGGAAGCTGGTGAAGGGTCTAGAGCAGAAGTCTTCTGAGAGGAGCGGCTGAGGGAACTGGGACTGTTTAGCCTGCAGAAAAGGAGGCTGAGGGGAGACCTTATCGCTCTCTACAACTACCTGAAAGGAGGCTGTGGAGAGGTGGGCGTTGGTCTCTTCTGCCAGGTAACAAGCGATAGGACGAGAGGGAATGGCCTCAAGTTGCGCCAGGGGAGGTTTAGACTGGATATGAGGAAATCTTACTTCGCTGAAAGGGTTATGAAGCATTGGAAGAGGCTGCCCAGGGAAGTGGTTGAGTCGCCATGCCTGGAGGTATTTCAAAGACGTTTGGATGAGGTGCTTAGAGACATGGTGTAGTGGTGGTCTTGGTACTGTTAGGTTTAGGGTTGGACTCGATGATCTTAAAGGTCTTTTCCAACCTATACGATTCTGTGATTCTGTGATTCTGTTATACAGGATTTCTTACACAAAGAGTCAGGAAGGATTTTGGGTGGGGTTCAGTTTACCTAACTTAGCTGTCTTGGAACTAAAAGTTTGGTGTAAGATAATCAGGCTCTTTCTGTAAGTATTGGGGAAAGAGAAAGAGAGGGGGAGAAGGAGATATCTCCAGAGGTTCATTTCATCAAAAGTTAGGTATTGTTCTTTCTCCCATAACTATTGAAAAATATTCAGCAAGAAGTTTGAAGGAGATACCTAACTATCAAACAACTAAATGTTGTAATTTCTTCCCATTTTTCAGGAATTGCTTGTCCATTTTCTGAGCCGTTCAGTGGAACATGCCTTCTTCATGATATGAGCTAATAAAATGAATCAACCTCATTTTAGGTCTCTTCGTAAGTCCCTGTGGGAGCAGTAACTGTAGAGGACCAGGACAGACAAGCAGTTTGTGTACGGAAAGTCCATTAATGATAGTTTTTATCTTTTCCCTGTGCAGTATTGTGTATGGACCGATGGGCTGAATGCCCTCCTTGGGAAGGATATGTTGAGTGATCTAACGCGGAACGACTTAGACACGCTGCTCAGCATGGAGATAAAGCTACGCCTCCTTGACTTGGAAAACATACAGATCCCAGATGCTCCCCCACCTATCCCAAAGGAGCCCAGCAACTACGACTTTGTTTATGACTGTAACTGAGGCTGCCACTGAAACTTGCTTCGAAACTGGAAATACTATAACTGGAGAGATATTAAAAAAAAAAAGAAGAGCGTGAGGAAAAAAGAAACCCACTTGTGCACCTTGGATTTTGGCTTTGGGGAGGGGTGTAGAAACACTTGCATTCCTCCCTGTTCCCTGCATCCCTTCCTTCCCCATTCCCATCTTCCCCATTGCTCATCCAAATCTACATTGCTTTAATTAACTTGTAATTGCAGGCCATTGGCCTCGCTTAAGGCAAAGACTGCCACTAAGAAGCACCCTCCCGAGGACTTTTTTTACATTTTTAATACTGGAATAGACATTCTTAACTAAAGGACGATGTTATCAAACTGCATGCCTGTGAAACCCACTTGGCAGGGCAGAGGCTTTAACTGGAAGGAGGAGGGAGGTAGGGAGCAGAAGCAGCTACTGTAAGCAGAAGATTTCCCCAGACACTCCCAAGAGCCTGCTCACAACTGAATACAATGCGATGATGAAAATCGTTAACTGCTTCCCGGTGCTTGCACCATTTGTCACTGTCATTATTCTTTCCACTGCATCTCGACTCTTGCCACCAGCCTTCACCCAACTGATCGGCTCCCAGAATGGAAAGTCTGCAGGTTTTTGCTGTACCATACGCTGCAATGCTGCAACAGCTTTTAACTTCTTTTCCTCCCAGCTCTTAAATAGCCCCACACTAGCAGATCACTCGCACAAACTGTGCATGAAGCCACTAGTGTGTCCCATCCCTATAGCGTTCCCTAAGCCTCAGTTGCCTCTAAAATTGGCTTGTTGCTATTCGAAGTGATTTTTATTTTCTTGGTCCAAAGTTCAACAGTAATTTCCACAAATTAATTACAACTGCCAAACATCCGGGTTTACATTGTTGTCATTGCTACAGTGTTACGAATTTGCAAGGGATTTTTTTTGTACGGGTTCTAATTTTTTTATTTTATTTTGCCAAACAAATATATTTAATGAAAACTAATTTCATTGTGAGTACTTTTGGGGGACAATATTTTTACTTAGTTTGCATTTGGAACATTTGCCCTGAAGGGAAAAAATGATATTTCCCTTCAACTTCACTGTTGAATAAAAATTTGAGTTGTGATGATTCTTGGAACTGTGTTTTTCTTCTGAAGTTGTCTTTTTTTCTTTAGGGTTCCTAGCTGTTCTGAGGTGTTTGGTACAAAGAAGAGAGGGAAAGGTGGAACCTTTCTTACCTTCATCTGATTTAATTCACTTATTTGTTTGTGGTGACAAGGATGCATCCAGAGATCTCCATTGCCATGGGTACAGGAGCCTTCCTGTGAGAAGGACGCTTTGTGAAATCCGAAATCACAGCATACCGGTGTGCTCATGGCCAGTTTAAGTCTGCTGCCTTTACCATGTTTGCTGGAGTAGCTGTGCTCCTGTATTTCCATTTCCTCCATTGAGAGTGTTTCTGGCTGCAGCAGATTGGTACTGGGGAAGTTTGGGCTTTGCAGGATGGATTCCCTCCCTCCTCGTGTTCTTCTAGGCATTTCACTAAGTTCCATATACTTACTCAAAAGTGTTGGGTCTAGATCTAGAGGAACCCACCAGCCCTTTCCCTGCCACCGCACAGGCTGAAGGCAGATGTTTACTTGTGTGAGTTCCGCTCCTACTCAGACCCAGCTGAAGAAGACTGTGAAGGGGTTTTGTCAGAGCTTGTGCTAGAGAAATGGTGGTTCCACTTTAGACAGATGCAGAAGACCTCAACTGAGGTGACCTTTGCTCCATCCATCCGGCTCTGGGGCAAACATCCTGACTGACCTCACACCAGGTGAGGAGAGCAACGACGTCCTGCAGATGCAATGAAAAGAAGGATGAGGAGAACGTTGTCTGAATTCAAGCATGAGGGTCCTAGGGAAGGTGCCTTCCTGAAGCTGTGTGTGCAGTATTTCATGAATGCCTTGATCTAACGAGGAGACGTAAGTTGGTTTATGTGGTAATGGACAGTGAAGTAAGGAAAAAAGAGACTCTGAGTTAAATGCTGGAGTAGGAAGTTACAGTGGACCGTGGCCTGAGAGAAGATTCAGTCTGAATGAGAACAGGGACGTGCAACGTGAGATGTGGGAGTTTGAGATGTTTTATTCTCCAGAGCCAGATCAGACTATAGCAGAGGTAGTCAGGGGTCAGGAATGAGTGGAAGCAAAGGCACTGCCTGCCACAGGGGATTTTGGAGGGGTCCTGGGGGTGGGGGATGGAGGTAGGAACACATTTCTTTACAAGACACTGATGCTGCCTCTTGTCTGCGTGAAGACAAGACGCAGAGCAGGACAGAGAATCTGAGTTTATTAATCTCCCCGACCCAGCTGGATGGCTTGGCTGTGCATAACCTTTGCTTTTTATTTACAGACTGCAGAGCTGGTGCTTCAGATGGGCATTGCTCGTTGTCAAAAGAAACACCTTTCACTCCTAAGTGATAAGAGCCAAACGCTGCCCGCTCAGTAGCAGTCCGATGCCGTGATCTTAGCAGGTAGGCGTCTGCGTGACAATCAGAAAGGAGCAAACAAAACCCCTCCTCTGGGGGACAACTTGAGCAGGAGGGAAAGGTTAGACTTGCCTCCCCCACTAAGGTGAGTGTCCCAAATTGCACACCAGGAGCCCAGCGGAGGTGGTGGGAGAAGAGCTGGCAACCCAGCCCTCAATTTTTACCAGCACCTCGTGCCCATCCGCATTACACCGAGGCACATCGACACCACTCGGGCAGCGAGGGGCTCTTGAGTGTGAAATGCTTGCAGCTGGCTCTTTCCTTGCACCCCTCGGGCCTCGTGCAAGCAGGGACACAGCCCAGCGGCCTCTCTCCTGCCCTGGGACCCCGCAGGGTGGACGCAGCCTGACCGGAGGGGTTCAGGTCTGGGGCCGGCTGGATGCCGTGGCACTGCCATGTGCCTCTAGCTCACCGCCTCCTGCAGCCCTGCGTTACAGGAGCTCCATCTCCTTGCGTGGCCCAGCTCTTTGTATGGGTTATGCACCGAGTGGGCCGGTCACATGAGCAGGCATGCTAAATTTGTCACCCCCCACGTGTCCCACCCTGCCATAGGAAAGAAGAGGCTCGAGAGATGCGTTGGCGTAATAGCCCATGCAGCTATTTTAAAAGCGCTCCCACAGCAATGCGAAGGGCCGTGGTGCAAACACGAATCCTGCCTTCAGTTTCTAGAGCTGTCATACAGGCTTGCTTCACCATTATGAAATTTAAAAAAAAATGTTTAATGATGAGCAAGTATCCCGCTGCTTCCCATTCATTTAAAAAAAAATGAGAATGAAAATGGCAAATTCATTTGCTCATGCTGTTGTGTGTTCCGGAAAAGCTTTTAAGGCTTCACATTCAAGGAGCTGCAGCAGGAAAAAAATTTGCTATTGAAGTTTCTTGTATAATTTCAAAACATTAAGTGGGTAATTGCTTGTAAAAGCCATAAAGGGGAGAGAGAACGAAAAAAATAATCAGTCTAATTTTAGCTCCTGTTTTTGAAATGACTTTGCTTTTGAAAGTGAATATATTCTTTTACCAGAAAACTTGAATCAAGAAAAATATGTATCTTCTTAAGTCAACTGCTTGCCCTGCTTGTAAGGACAAGGAGAAGAGCAGCAATGCTAAGTAATCCTGCACAAAAGCATGCTATATATCAGAGAAAGAGCTTGCACTCTCTGGGCTTTCATTACCGCTTTTCAGAAGCAATTCATTTTTCAGTATGGAGAACTCTTTTATTAAACCTTACAACTTGCAGGGAAAAATAACATTCTCTTGCAAAGAGGCAGGTAGGTGATGACTGTCTTCTGGGGTGCAAAATGACCGTGCAAGGTCCTGATTACTTTATTTGCGAAATCCTCTCATGTCTTCATGCCCTACCCAGGATTGCATTTTGCTTGCCCAGGGCCCTTGTTACCGGCATTCCTCCTCCCATCAGTAGTCCCCGGTAATGCAGACATGTCACATGTGTACAGGAATGTGAAGGCTTGTATGGAAATCTGGTGGGATCCACTGCCCAGAACAAATCCCTGTCTTCTCTGGCAGACGGCTGAGCCGCAAGGGAGCCCTGCCTGCCCGCAGCAGCCCTGGAGCCCACCAGCTGCAATCACACAGGCTCTGGCCACTGAGCAGCTCTTAAAAGAGGGAAGGATGAAAGGGAGGAGAAGCAAAACCCTCTCCTAGCAGGGGGAGATGGGGAGAGAGGGGCATGGGCACGAAACGCCCCTGAATGCCAGTCTGCTTTTTGCTTGCTTGTCATTGCATTGGACTACGATGGTCAGAGGTGGCTCTGATGAATCCAGCTCTACAGCAGTGCAAGCTGTTAGTCCTGAGCAATAACCAGCAATGGAAGATGTTGGGAGTAGGAGGACGCTCTTGTAGTTCCATGTCCCTCCCTTTCTCTCTTTTGTTGCTGCTGCTGCACTGACAAGTAAATGCCATTAGCTTCACTGTCAAGTGAAAGTCATTCATCTGAGGAGCATAATAAGATGAATGTGAGATTTTACCCCTTTCTTGTTTCATTCTTCTTGAGAATTAAAAAAAAAAAAAAATCTAGCCTTTACATCTAGCCCTTACTGACCTCGGGATATCTTAGCTGTCAGAAACAAGCCTGGAATACTAAGCATCTGACATAAGAAAAGAGCCCTTCCCCTTACAGCAGCATCAAGGAGCTGCAAGTGGAAAGGATTTCCCACAACCTCTGCATGCTGCTGAGAATAAAATCCCTGCAAACTCTGGAAGACATTCATAGGACAGAGTTTTTGTCACTTACCACTGGCTGAGCCGTCACTGCTTTCCCCAGAGCCTGCTAAATCAGGACGAGACTCGCTCAGTGCTCCCTCCCTCATGAGATGATAATTATATTTGAATATTAAGCATCCACATGGCTTACACAAGTTCCCTGATTAACAAAGCACTTACCCATGCAGAAAAAGAGGCTTGGTTGCAGTTTGATAAACAGGCACCTAAATTTAGGTGGGTGCCCGTGGACGCAGCTGGATCAGGGCCTGTGTGAGCAGAAAGGCAATTTTACCTGTTACTGAGTTTTTGCTACATGCTTGGAGGTGATGGAAGTAATGACTTTTCCATGTGATGTGTAATCGGATTGAGTACCACTGGTTACTTCAGGAGGTTGAACAAGATGCCGCCTGATTATTCAGCGTCACTCCAGCTGCTTCACGCATCTCTGGGACTTACGCAGAGGTAAAAGTATTGAAAAGGGAACCCCTTTCTGTATTAAATTAGGCTGAAACTTGAGAGGCGAGTGATGTCAAAAGCACAAGTTTGTTAGGGCATGACCAGGAGTAAAATGGATGTTGGAAGAGCCATGAATTTTTATAGCAAGGTGATTTCCAAGTGCTGGTTCAGGGAGTGCCGTCCTGCGGCAGCCTCGTGAGGGCAAGGTTAAAAGAACTGGAGACAGTTTCAAACTCATTTAGTAGCATGTATTTACGTTTTATTTTCACTTCTAGCTGGGAGGCCTTGAAGGTCTCTGAAGAGCAGAGCTGGTCTGGCGATGCTTAGCTTGCAGGGACACACATAGGGCAAAGGAAACATTTCATTAGCCTTTCTTCTCCAAGTGGAGAAATTGCTATTGGAAATAGAAGAGTTTTCTGAACTGATGTGTTTTTTTCAACAGAGAATTTCCCAGCTTTACCGTAGGCACCTCGCTGGAGGTGTTATGTGGAGATCAGTAGCTGTTGTGGTATTACACTGTCTTGGAAGAGCCGAACAAGCCTCCTCACATTGGGAGACTCGCCCAAACCCTCTCTCATCCTATTTGCCTCTTGTTTACAGACTGTTTCCTATAAGACACGACCTATGGGACAGTCATGAAGCTGGGGGACTCTGAGCTGCCTGTCCCAAGCAGGACGCTGGCCTTTAGTTTCATCCCAGGGAGGGTATGGCCACAAGACAGCAGTGCACATAGAGGGTGGGAGGCACAAGAGACACCTAATATAATTTTGCCAAGGGATGCAGCCAAGGGCAGGCTTTCTTTCCTGTGACACTTAAGGATGTGTCTTGAATGACTTTATTTCAATTGTCATTAGAGGATTTTGCAGCCTGATTGAGCACCGCAGTTAAACTCTCCCTTGATGAAACCTCGTGAGTCTAATTTTAATCTTGTAGGCAACATGGTGTTCAGCTTAAACTGATTATGTCTTGGGACTCCTCTGGGTTGTCGGGGGGTGGGGGAGGCTGGTTGTCTTTTGCTTAATAAGAGGCAGCGTTTTTTTTATGAGGTGTGTCTGTATCCTCTCAGTTTCTCTTGAAATGCCTCAGATTTAATATCCCCTTCCCACTCAGCTCCCCCAAGGGGTGAAGACACCCCGGAGGCCTTTGCTCTCCCACCAGCAGGCCACACGCAGATGGGAGGCTGAGCCTGCGGGACTTCATTCCCTGCCAGTTAGCAGGGAGTTTGTTGTGGTGGGGTAGTTTTTGAAGAAGTCAGGAAAAGTAATGTAGGAATCTGCCAGGCTTCAAAAAAACAAGTTTTCCGTAAATGCTTAAAATGAGGACACCGAGGGTGCGGGTGCGGTACGTTGTACAAAGCTGCTGGCTGCTTGCATCTTTCCCAGAGGAAAATGGCTCATCCACAGGGTTTTCCCAGGGCACAGCTCCCCCCTTCCCCCCCAGGCAGCAGAAGCCTGGTGCATTTGGAAAACTTGGAGATGCGAGCAGGGAAACATGCGAAAGGTTTCTCTGCCAGGAGTATGACATTTCAAGAGCGCCAGTAGGATTATTTCGGCTGTTTTTCACCCGCATGGGTCCCTCTGCACATATTGCTTGACTCACGATACTCTCTGTCAGTCTCTGACCTTTCTCAAAGCCCTGGGTTTCCCCTTTCTGTCCCCAGCCCAGGGTGGGTGCAGTGATACCTTGCACCTCTCCACCATTTCATCTATCCCAAACAGTCAAAGTGCAACCCAGCCAAGCCAGCTTTCACATAAACATCCATCTCACGCGCCTGGTTCTCTCGTTTCTGGTACAGTTTGAGGTCTATTGAAAACTGAGGTTGAGCCGTTAAAATGGGCTGGCTTGTGGACGGCTTCTCCAGCATCCGATAAGGTTGTTTTCAGCCCAAGCTTTTCCTTCAGTGAGGACCTTTACTGAATCCTCCACAGTGATCTTCATAAAACCAGGAAGAGCTTAGCATTTCTGAGCCTCCAACTTCCCATCAAATCTGACAGCTCGCAGGTGGATGCACGCACACAAACACATGCACGCACACACGGGGTACAAGTGCTTCAGATCCGTTTCCCCAGAAAACCAGCCTGAAACTGGCACGTTGACAGCTTGGCAGCGTCGGATGCTCCAGCGGGCAGCATCGAGACGAGAGGGGATGGAGGCAGTCAGAGCTGGGAGCACCCCGGCGCAGGCTGGCAGGTGAGCGGGGCTGCGCAGGAGGGGATGCGAGGAGAGGAGGTTGGGGCGACGTGAACGAGCAGCCAACCTCACCGTCAGAAATACCTTATACCTGCAGCCATGCTCAGACACAAAGATGAAGTGAGGGTAACGCCTAAGAGCAGGCGACAGCACCAAATTGCTGAGCTGCGTGCGCGGGACAGCGGGGAACCAGAAAAAAAGTATCGCGCAAGACAAAGCAACCTTTCTAAGGCCTTATTTTAGATTTTTGTTATTAACGATGGCTATTATGCCTTGTGGAAGTGCCCCGTTGGCGCGGGTGTGTGCCGTCACTGCGTTTTCATCACCTTGAATCCGCTGCAAGAAGGAGGGCAGGGAGAGGAGCACTGCTGCCGTGCTGAGCTGGCCAGGAAAGGGGCGGTGGAACAATCTCCCGTCAGAAAATGCCACTGAAGGAAAATTAACGCGCACACAAAATCTGTGAATTTAGCTGAATCATTGGTTCGGGAAGGGAAACCGAGAAGCTAAAACAGCTGAAACTTGCAGCTCAGACAGCTTTTGGACTGCCATGGGTCACAGTTCTCCTTCTGTAAAGTATTAGTGTTTCAGGGCTTCTTTTTAGTTCTAAGATTTAAAGTGCCATAGAAAAGTTGTAGCCGAAAGAAAATGTGTTTCTTTTTTTTTTTTTAATCTTTCCCTTTCTATTAGAAATTGTGTGGCTTCCCTCCCGCCAGCCCCCAGAAAAGAAGCCAAATTGCAGCAGTCTGGATACCCTCCCCTCAATCAGAAATTCTGGCCCAGAACCTCCATCACCAAACCTACATCGCCTGAGGAAAACGATCCTGCCTGCCCATATAGCTGACTTGCAGTGAAAAGGTATACGTAACAAGTCCATCAACAGTACCTACACAGACTGAATTGCAGTATTTTCACGCAAATACATTTTTGACAAGCTGATTTGATGAAAAAAGCCCCCAGCTTTTGCTGCATACGAAGGACTGGCCGCAGCCATGAATCGAAACGGTGCTCGTGGGGAAAAAGAAAAAGGAAATCAAGAAGCAATTGCCTTCATTGGTTTGGTTTGGTTTGGTTTGGGTTTAATCAAACCCGAGTCGCTTCTAAATTCCCTGACTTCAGGAGGCTTCTCAGCAATGGGCTTCTGAAGACAAGTTCCTGAATTAAGCTAATTAGTCAAGTGACTGGCAAGTATTCATTCAGATCACCCTGGCTGGAAGAAAAAAGAAAGTGTTGTGGATTTAGTAACTTTGTTCATGCAGAGCAAAGAAATTAAACACAGCCGGCAGCGGTGCTGTGGTCAGCCCGGACCTGAGCACTAACTTGTGCTCGATGGCCCTGCGAGGTGTCCCGTCTGCCCCAGGACGCGCATCAAGCGCCTGCTGTGCCGGGCGAGCCCTCGTCAGCAGGAAATTGCCGCCTGCAATTTTCTAGTGCTTTCCACAGTGTAGTTTCCCAGAGGTTTATACAAGACGGAGCAAGCCTGTCAAGCAGGCAGGATGTGTGGCGGGGGAATTGCTTTCTTTTCCCATTTTGATGAGGCTTGATAGAGCCTTGATGCTGAGTTTCGCAGCGACTGAGTGGGGTACCGGTACAGCAGCAGAGTGGGGTACCGGTACAGCAGCACTGCAGGGCCTTTTAAAACTGCTGCCCCCGAGCAGAGGCACTGACGGATGATTTAGCACCGTGCCTTGCTGGAGGGGTGCTCTGGAGGAGGCGGTTTGAGTGGCTTTGCACCATCTACCCAGTGAGCAAATTCCTCCATGAGAGCTGAAAAAAGTGTCTTTGCCTCGTGGGAGCCATCCCCAGGTACCCGATGGTTCCCCGCTCGAGCTGCTGAGTGGGGCTGCTGTCTAGGA
The DNA here is from genome assembly GCF_035582795.1 of Mycteria americana. NCBI lineage: Eukaryota > Metazoa > Chordata > Aves > Ciconiiformes > Ciconiidae > Mycteria > Mycteria americana. Next base: position 54,075,492 of record NC_134366.1, read on the forward strand.
AAGTCATCTCGGGGGGAGCAAGCGGTTCCTGCTGCCGTCAGCATCCCCGCGGTGTGCAAGACCCGCACACCCCATGCCAGGTCCAGGAGCCCAAAGGTGGCTTCTTCGGGCCCCAGCATTGCTGGGCTGAAGCTGCGCTTCACGTGCTGCGAAGGGAGGGAAGGCATGTCTATAACTGCCTGGTTGGCCAAGTTCCTCATGGAAATTAGTACCTTAGTGCTGCTGAGACTGCCTTGGCTTTCTAATGGCATATCAGGGCACCCAAGATGCCATTGGAGCACAATTTTATACCGTGTATTAGAAAAGAAAAAAATTATGGTACGGTGAGATGAGAACTCATAGGTGCTCCCCATTTGTTAATGGACTCGTAATTCTCTTGCTGACACATTAGCGCATTAGAAAGGCATTTTCCAGGCTCTTGAACATGTTAGTGAAGGCCCATTTCCATCAGCCTTCTTTACACTTCCCCAGCTTCTGAAGCCTGCTGATGCAGGCTCCTGTGGGCAACCATCCCTTTCTCCCAGTTTGGTAATGCACCGTGTCTTCTTCCAGCACACCCTGAACAGTAAATGCAAAGGTAACCCGTAACCCGATGGTGGCATTTGCTAACATGAGCCAGAAGCACAGCACCCGGTATCGTTTGGTCTAGGATGTATTTGGATGCCCACATCCCGGCTGAAGGTGTTAAGTGTTGTTTCCCTTACTGCTGTGGTGAGGATTTGAGCCAGGTTGTAATTTACTCCTGAAATATCCTGGAACGAAAAACAGAAGTTAATCTTTTTGGGAGATAGGTATGCTTATCTTCAAGAAAGGAACTGCATTTGTAAAGTAACAGAGGATGTGATTCTACTGTTGCAATGAAGATAATAAATATTCATCTCTGAAAGACAGAGGTGGATGTGAGGATGATAAAACAGGTGTGCAAGACTGGAGTGACAGGTGCTGAATAACTCATGAGGAGAATCCTGGGATTTAGTGATGGCATCAGGGTATTTAATGTCTTGCATGAGCCGTTCCCTGCAAACAGAGAGAATAAGGTCTGTTCTGTCCCGGCGATTCCCTCTGGTATGAGCACGAAGAATAGCTCCCAGCAGCCCGTCACACCTGGGACAAATGCAGGATTAATAGTGTTTCATGTTGGCCTGTACCCTACCTGCCTCATTGTGGTCTGAACCTCCAGGGGATGGGAAGGTCTTACTAATTAATTCTCTTAATTCAAGCACCTGTAACTGATTTATATGCAGTCTAGGGCCTGATCCTGCAGGATGCGAGCTGACTTTGGCGAGGCTCACAGCTTTCAAAATCCCCAGCGGAGGGGAATTACTGGGTCTTATGCTGCAACATAAGCAGCAGGGGTATGTGGGAAACGTCTGCTGGTGTTTCCCCAGTGCAGCTAATACATGGCATTTGTTGCTCATCGGTGCTGCAGATTCAGCTCAGCCAAAATTCCCCTTCTAGGGACAGCTTGGTTTCATCCATGGGCGACAGCACAGTCTGGAAGAAGATGGGAGAAAACGATGTCAGGAGGAGCAGGGGATTTCACTGCTCGAGGACGCAAAGGAGGAATCGTCCGTCTCACCAGGAGAGGCAGAGATGTGGCCTTTCGGCAGAGGCTTGAGCTGGTCCCCGCCAACTGCTCTTTCAGCTCGGTGTGCCCTGTCCCCAGACCCGCTGCGGTGACCAGCCTGCTTCTAAGGCGGGAAACAACTCGTCCCAGGGATGGCCCTAGCAAGTGCGTGCATGCCTGCTACATGGATGGGAGCTGACATTGTGGTCTTGTTCCTCTCTTTCAGGCAGTACCACGGTGCTGGGTTACACCCGGGAAGCTGAGGGGCTGAGCAGTGGAAACACAAGTGGGGCCGGCAGCCGAGGTTCGGCGGTCCCTGCCCTCCCCGGACGGCAAGACCAGAAGGCGTGATGGATAGGCCATTCAATGGGTCACGGCACCTTTCCCACTCACGGCTGAATCACCAAAGAAATAAAGTACCCAAACAATCAGGTAATATTTTAAAATGAACGGTAACAATAAGCCCTTGTCCTGCTGAGATTGCAGCTCCCGGGCTTGTTCTGCCACTTAACCTCCCCGCTGCCGGTGGGGATGAGCCCACGTCCAGGCAGGGTCCCTCCACCCCTGCACACACAGCTTCCCTGCAGGGATGGCCGCATCCTGCCTCTTCCACCCTGGGGCACAGTCCTGCCCAGGCAGCTCATGAGCAAGTCCAGCAAACCTTGGCAAAGACATTTGCTGGAGGAGCTGGTCCCACACTGACCGGTGCCCTGACCCACAGCCACACACCTCTGTGTGTGGGATGGACCGCTGTGCCCTGGGATGCATAGCAAAGTGCCCCTTGCATCCCTCAGGGCAGTGCCTCAAGTAAATAAACACATTCATTTGTATTTGTCTGTCATCTAGGGTGTGAAATAGGTGGAAGTACAAACAGCCATGAAAATGACATTTAGCACCAAAATTAACTCTTAAAATTGAGGGAGACCAATCCGGTCAAGCCCCTCAAATTGAAGACTTGCTCCTTGAAATGCACAACAAGGTGTTTCATGATTAATTGTCCTTTTGAATACATATTGCATTTTTCCTTCCCCTTGTATTGCAGAGATGCCAAAAAACCTATGAAAGCCCTTGAATTAACTATTGCAGATAGTTAAACTGACAGATAACATCTTTTTTCTTTAGTCAAGAGGAAAAAGAATTTGCTTCCGTTTTTTTCTTTCCCTGTAAATGTGACAGAAGACATGTCTTTCCAGGTAGGAGTCTTTCTCCCAGGATGTATCCAGCATGTGTGCATGCATGCGTACGTGTGGCGTCTTCCTTCGGCAAAACCAGACAGTAATTCTGCCTGTCTCACTGCCCATCTCTAAAAATTCTGAAAGCACATATTTATGTTACGGCAGTATTGCTCTGTGTGTCTCAAGTGCCCCAAACAGAAGCGAGCAGCTTTAAGAAATGATGAAAGCCTTAGCTACCTGCGTATAGGGGAAATGAACCATTAGGGCAAATATAGTAAGTGGCTCCTGTTGGAAGGGTTGTTCTCTCTCAGAAATGCCTTAGGAGAGAGCTACAATGTGAGGGGAAGCTCGGAACACGGGTGTCCCTGGACGGTCGGTGTGGAGAGGCAGTCAGCACCACCGAAAAAGCTGAGGACCCACCAGTCATGCCCTGAAGGCCGAATGTTACCGTCTGCCAAGGTATGCCAAGGGGAGCAAAGTCCAAAGTAAAGGTGAGAATGCAAAGAATCCGTAACATATTTACTTTATAATCAGCATCAATTAGCAGGTCAAATTTTAGTGACTGAGGTCTTGGGTTGGGGTATCCCAGCAATTCAGTATTTTAAAATTTGCCAGATTTGGAGGAGGGATACAGCTGGAAATCTTGCTGGCGATCCTTCCTATTGCAAATCCAAAACAGCACTTCAGACAGCCCATATCCACGGTGTGTTCTGCTTATCTTGCTGAGAGGAAGGGAATGATTCATTTTCAACCTGGGTACCGTAATCTCCCACCATCAGGTAAGCTTTCCCGGTGTATCAGCACTCTTTCCTATGGCCTGCTTGCTCACCAGCGGCACTGGGGGGAGTGAAAACCACGTTCAGAGAGCCTGAACAGCAGCTCAACAGCAGTGTGTAGGAGATACACCAAACAGCCCACACCTCTAGGGCAAGGGAATACACCTCTGACGTTGTCTCCTGATGCTCTCCTGAGAGCTACAGCCAAACATGGAGGAGCTGTTGTGGTCCCGAGCATCCTCCCTCCTGCATCCTGGGTAGAAATGTTTAGCATCCTCTGCAGAAAACAAGCCCACCGTGCCAGGGGAGACCTTTAGTGAGGTGGATCCTCCTCGGGGATGCAGGAGAGCACCAAGGATGCCATCCCGGGCACTGTGCACAGGCAAAGTAGAGGCTTGGGAGCCCGTGGAGCAGCTGGCATTCTTGGCAGGAGCAGGACTGGGTCACCTCTCTGAAAACACAAGCAGTCGCCTGATAAATATAGCCAGAGAGCTTTAGATAAACGTTACAGCTTACCTTTATCTGCGGTGACTGTAGTTATTTTCGCTCATCATCAAAAGAAACTGCTGGATGTAGGATTAAAGCAAAGGAATGATGTAGACACATAAATTATGAATTTTGCATCACAAATTATTGCCTAAAATAGCGTGATGCACCAGATACATCTCGGGCAAGCGTTGTCTAGTTTTGAAGGGCTGGAAATGACACCAGCTTCAGGGAAAAGAAATCATTTCTTTGTATATCCTAAAAGAAATTGAGCAACTTTCCTTTACCTATTTGGCATCCAATAGTTCCTAATCTCTGTATACAACTTTTGCCACAGCAATGCTTCTGGGTTTTGGCTGCTCATCTTGAAAGGCTTCACTGGGATTTGATTTGCAGAAGGTCAGTGCTAAGCATTTGCTAAAACCCTGCTGTCAGGAGGGCATCAGAGAATCAAACACTGAGACTCCCAAACCCAGATGGTCACTTTTGGGCAGGAAGATGACTTCCTGCAGCTTTCCTACCTCTTCTCACTTCCTCATCACTAAGTGCCCAGCAACTTGCAACATGGGATCATTAATATTTCTTAACCAACTTTCATGGTTTCCACATCAGAGCTTTGGGGCAAGAGACTTCCTTTTCGGAGGACTCTCAAGGCAGGAATTTGGCTACAGAGGACTACAGAGGGTGAAAAGGGGAAAGGCTTGGGTAGAAGAAAAACACCGGTGAGACCTAGATACCCGGATCACTGGATAGCTGCATAAATAACGTTGTTTACTGTGGCTCGGGCTCCCAGGCTTACCCCTCTTGGTGTTAACCACAGCCACGCTGATGGGACACCTGCCTATACGCCGCGCTCCACTTCTGCCCCAGCCCAAAAGAAACTTTGGTCTACTGCCTGCCCAGCTCCTAATACGAAATGAAATTCCCTATCTTGCACATCATCTTTTATCTGGACTTTTACCAACACCGCTATCACTGTATCTCTCAGAGGCAAGATTATTCAGACTCCCTGCTGGGAATCTGCAGCTTCGCTGCCGCACAGAAAGAAGCGCACCCATAGACTGCAAATAGAGACGTTTCTGATATACGTGGAACAGATTTGGGCATACCCAGCTATATAATTATTATCATTTCTGCTTCTTGGAAAACATTTCTTGGCATCTGATCGCTGCTAGAAGCAGCTGCTGGTTTGCGTTCAATTCAGGGCCCGGAGATCTCCAGAACATACCTGTTTTCTTCCTTGGCTTTACGTGATGGGAATGTAGTGAAGAGTGACAGACTTGCTGCTGGGGTGTCTGTCTGCCACCTTTTTGTGAGACTGAGAGAGCTGCTTAGTTTGGTCCCCAAAATGCATTTCCACTTACTCATCCTTCCAGAAACGATGGACAGGGGGGGTGAAAGTCACTCGTGAAAGTCCTTTGGGGGGTGAAAGTGGCTCAGTCCCCACTTTGTTATCTTCTGGACATCGTGTTAGACCAAGGTGTTTACTCGGGTATTTTCATTTTGAGAAATTACTCCAACGAGGGGAATGAGTTTTACTGCAGGTTATTGAACACCCTCAAGCTTTGTTGCTAATTTATGTCGGTTTGCTTTAAATATACATAAACACTGAGTCTAAATGATGAATGGTGGTGAACAAGTAACTGGGAGACAAAATCCACAAATACTCCAGTGTTCATTTGTTTTCTAAGCCAGGAAGACAGGGGAGATACTAATTCTGTGTCACACTTCAGTAAAACCCTGGGTAACATTCCTGAGTCCTCCTTTCTCTACTTATCAGCTGGTTGTACGGCATTCACCCTACATTATTTAGGCAAAGAAAAGAGAATCCCTGCTGTGGTGCCCAGCAGCTTTATTAAAAAAAAAAAAAAGAAAAGAAAAAAGGGTCAGGAAAGCCTGAACTTGTTTGTGGCTGTGGACATATCTTTGCAGAAAAAGGAGGTGGATCCAGCATCAGCAGGCTCGGAGCACTTTATTGTGGCAGACGAATTGATTTGCGAGGCAGAAGATTGCCTGCTCATTTTGTCTGAACAACTTAGTTGGCTAGACTTAGCTAATGCATATGCCTATACCCCTCGTATTTAATAAACCTTGTACTGAGCATATATCAAGGTTCAAAAAGGATTCAGTAACTCATTGAAAGATATTACGGCTCTTTTTTATGCATCCAGAGCGAGAGCAGAAAGACATCGGAAAGGTATTATGAGAGAGTGAACATTTATCTGAAATGCTATTTATATTTCATTGAATTGGCTGAAAAGGACCGCAGAAGGCCAATAATGAACAAGGGAGTCAGGCAGGCAGGCAGCCATCCCACTGTGCACAAAGGACGATATCTTGATGGATGATTTAATGACTCCAACGTGTGCGGAGGGGCCGGGGCCCAGGTGGAAATATTCTGTTCAGGGCACAGCTTGAGTGGGGAAAAAATGTGATGCGGTGCCTGCTTTCTCCCTCGCTTACAGTTTGATGGTCCTTGTGCTGCTGGTTTTGATTCTCACGGGGCCGTTCCTCCTTGTGACGGCAGGAGTCATGCCTGCCTTCTCCAGGTCCAGGGCTCTTTTGGGATGAATTAACTCATCCGATGTGCATTGAGCCCCAGCCGCTCACCTTAGCACATCCCGCAGAACGAGCCTGAACAAGCGCTGTTGTGTTTAACTGGGTATTTTCCCTAACATCCTAATTTCAGGAATGAGCCAGAAAAAAAAGCAAAATAGAGCACCGAGTCTGAAGCCGGGAAGAGGTAAAGCTGGGGGGATACCTGGCCAGGGTGAGGAAGCAGAAAGAAGGAAGAAAGGTTTTCTGAACGCAGAGCCATTTCGGAGAGGCACATTTCTGCTTTATGGTGAGGTGACTACAAACGGTGGTAATTAAAACCAGCTGCCCGTGTCATCTTCTCATATATATGCAAGACTAGACCATCGATGTCAGACATCGACATAAAATCTGCTGCAAGTGAAGAGACAGACAAGTGCAAATAAGCCCTCCGTGAATTTTCAGTGATAGATGTAAAAGATCAAGTGTTTAGGGCTGACCTCATGCCTGAGTTTGGCTTGTCTGTATAAGACCAGATTATCAGTGAGGCCAGTGAAAACTTTACTGACTGTAACCTCAACCTCAGCTTGTTTGAGTTAGTGGATATATAGTCCTCCAAGTGCTTTGAGTACTTTCATATAGCCTGACTTCCCCATAGAGCATGAAAACTCTATACATGGCTGGCTGACCAGTGACTTGCTTAATTAATGTTTGAAAAATCAGTTTGTGCTGCCTTTGCATATTCATCTATGGATGATGGATGCTACCCCTGCAGGGCCATTTTGCTGATGGAAACTATCCAGCTCACCTGCAGGTCTTTTATTATCGAAGCAAATCAGTGAAATGGCTCTTTGAAAAGAGAAAAAAAAAAAATCCCCCACCCTATTATTGAACTGTGAAGCGCCATCAACAGTACCTATGTTGTACAGGTCCCATTTCTGAGCACAGAAGCCCTGGTACGAGCCTCAAACAATAAGTTTAAATAATCTTGTGAACTTTGGTATGTGCTAAAAATGCCTCCAATGACATTTACCACTGTTCCCTAACCCAAACACTGGGAACAATTATCTTTTATTGACACATGTTCTGTGTTGAGATCAAGAGGCTGTCGAGCTGCGTTTCTTTTATTTGCATTACTGGAGGAAAGATCAAATGGAACAAATGTAATCAAACATTTATTTTTCTTCTCCTCTGATGTCGTGGCCCTCCCCGTTACATTTCTGACAAAAGCCCGATGCAATAGCGATCGCTCTGCAGGGATCGATGCAGTAGACTGGATTTTGGCTTGCCTAGCAGGCTACTAGCTATTTATGGCAAGGCAATAATGGGAGAAAAATGCCATCACGCTGAGTTGGTAATGCTTGGCTCTTACTTCTTCGGGATTTAAATGAGTACCCAAACTGCAGGGCAGCAGAGTCTGTCCCAGGCTTCCTGACTTGTATTTACAGCTGGCCCTGGGTGACTCTGTTATCTAAGGGCTCTAACTAAGCCTTTCTAATTAGTCCTTTCTCAGTAATATCGCCACACCCTCTTGCTCCTTAATTGCCAGAGTTGTTTCTTTTGTCTAGATAATAGCAAGAGTTAGGTCTTCTTTAGATCTGAAAAGGCCCACAATTGTGTCCGCACAACTCAAACTGCAAAATCTACATTGGTAAGGTTACTTCTGAATTTATAGTGTCATCTGCACGTCGTAAGAACACAACAGCCAGGTTTGTTTTTCTGCACTAAAACCGATCAGCTAAGGAAATGTACTGCGTCGCCAGTAATGCAGCTGTATTTTTCACAGGTTCCCTATTTGAAAGCCCTAGGAGTCTTGTTCCCACGTTTTTCTATACCCAAAACTGAAATAAGTTGCGTTAGTGATTTACGTTTCCAAGAGCGCGGATATCAAGAGCTCTTGCAAGCTGGGACAGTTAATTTCATTAAGGGCTGCAGAATAAAGGATAATCATCTCAGCTACAGCTTGGCAATAGCTTGGAACAAATTTTCAGATATGAGTGTAGGAAAATATTGGTTTAAATGCTTTCCCTGCAGCTTTGAATGACAATGAGGTGGAGAGAGAGTCTGAAATAGATGCATAACTTGAACTGCAAGCAGCAACTGATAAGGAAACTGGGGCAGAGGGAATGACTCAGTTGGCTGTGGTGCAGTAGCAAATCCACATGGGGCTTTGGAAATGTTCATCCATGCCAGTGATAATGCACCAACCGCAGAGATGATTATGACAGTCAAAGAAATTCAGAGAGCAGTAATGAAAAATAACCAACGCAATGAACCAGTGGGAACTTCAGAGTCAAAGGGCACAAAGGACGACATTTTGAAAATAAAAGGAAGAAAAGGGACTGAGAGGATCTTTGATCTAAGGGCTTCTTCCTGCAGGTTTTATCTCTCCAGACACAAAAAATACAAGGCTTATGTCTATTCACTTAAGAACTGAACAACATGTCAAAGAGGGGGTGAGAGAGAGAGAGACAGAGAGAGAGAGAAGGCCTTCCAAGATAATATTTAATCATCATAAAAATGCGTGCATGAATGTGATAAAGAGAAAAAAATTGCATATATCTTAAAAATAAATATGTAACAGAAACCTAACCAAATAGTAAAAAAAAAAAAAGGTGCAGCAATGCGTGCAGTGACTTGGACAGAATAGGATAGATAAATATACACTGCCAGCTGATCTCCTTTCGCAAGATGCCTATTCCATATTTCAAGGGAGCGTCTCCCTTTTTCAACCAGGTGGTCCCTAATCCTGGCAGATAGCATATCGATGCTTACATGTCCTGGTTTGGGGCTTCATGCAAGTATTTTCCATTCTCTTTTCTTTTCAAGGTCTTTTTTCAATGTATTTGCTATATACATAAACAGGTCTTTAGGGACCCACTATAGAAAGCAGTGTTGAGAATAACTCCATCCTCACATCTCATTTCACACTTCTAGGGGCAATCACATGAAAGTGTCCCCTTTGGGGAAAGGGTGACTCTTAAATTGTGTTTAAGCCCTTATTCAGAAAATCAGAAACCCCAACTCAGTTCCATCGCATCTCTATCAGGGGCAGCAAAGGTGGAGGCTGAAACCTTACCTGTCTCCTAGCTTATTTGTCACCACCCCCCAAGCCAACGTACATTAGGTGTTAGGAACTAACATGGAAGTACAAGAAACGGAGGAGTGTTGTGGGTCCTTCAAACCCCAGCAACCACACTCCTCCTCTTGGCATCAGCCACGGGGATTGTATTTCTTCACTAGCTATGCACGTGCCCTGCCGCCGTCTGCTCTGCCTTCGTGGAAATTCAGGTTAGCTCCTGCTCGGCTTCGTCTGCTTTGCCTCAGGTTTTTGGCAGCTACGCATGTGTGCAATTTTCTCTCAGCTCTGCCTAAATGAAGAGGGGCTTGAAGGTGCAGCTGGAGAGCTTGAGTTGGGAGTTACTGAGTGGGGCAGGTCATGGTCCATTAGCCCCTGCAGCCTCTCTGGTGACCCCCAACCAAAGCCCTCTCTTACGTCGTGCCTCCCCCATGCATCACACTTGCTACTGACCCGCATGTGGGAATACGATAACTGGCATTTAGCTCTGTGAACCCTCGCATGCGGTACAACTCCCCAAGAAACATAAACTGGAAGGATGTAATAATCTCTTGCATCAAGCAGGGCGAGGCGAGCAAGCTCCTCAGTGTGTCCGGGCATCCCGAGAGCAAATTGCGGAGAGCTGCAGGACCTTCCCTCAGAGCAGCGTTTTACCAAAACCCTACAGAGAATGCAATGCATATCCCTCCTCACCTGTGTGCTGAATGGGGGGAGCTTCCTTGGTAGGAAGCAGCAGTGTGTGCGGAGGTGTACATGATGTATATGTGCACATTTTTTTATTTATGTATTTATTATCACTAGTCCAAAATCAGCCTTGAAAAAATGCAATTGATCCTACATCTTCTCTCTAGCAGCGTGCAAATGACCCGTGTCTGCAGAGCTGGGACATTGCCAGAGCCCTGAGGGTTTCCTGTCTGCAAGAGGTGATGTCCTCACCGCACCTCTGGCTCTACACAGTCCTCGCCCCCGCTTCAGAAGTGACACACGGAGGCCCAAAGAGAGATAAAATGTTGTTTGTATTCTCAACTCTGTTTAGGTGGGTAATGCTGCAGGCAGGTACTTGGCGGGGTTTCCAGGAGCATCTCTGCAGAGTTCATTCCTGCAGCCCACCTGGCTCTCGTGGTTCCCCAAGGCAAGTGTCGGGGCCCTGGGGCACCCATGGGCCATGACAGCCCTGACCAGCCCCACCCAGGACCCCCGCCCAGGACCCCTGCCCAGCAGCCCCATTGCAGCTCAGCCCCGAGCACCCCGTCCCCACCTGAGCTACACTCCCCTGCCTCCCGGCTGGACCTGATGCAAGCCCAGGTTGCAAACTCATTGGAAAAACAAGAGAGCTGGGGAGACAAAGATGCTCGCAAGCTGTAGGGTGACCCTGCCAGATCTTTTTGGACAGGGCACATCCCAGGCATCACCCCCGTGCCCTGGTTGCTTTGCAGAGGGCAGAGCTCTGGTGTCCCGTCGCTCCTATGTCCACACTCTTTATTTCTAGGTAGAAAGCACCTCCTGAGTCACCCTTGTCCCAGGTCTGCTTCCCTGGCTTAGCTGTTGTGCACAAGCCTAATGGAAGCATTTATGATCAAATCCCTTCCTTCGGGACAGACCTAATGTGTATTTTACCTCCCATTAACATCACTCATGCACTTTCTAACATTAAGAGACAACGTCACGTGCTGCTTCACTGCTGTACCAAGACAGCTTTGGGTCTCACTGTCTTAGGGACTTAGAAGTAATATAAAATCTACTTGGCAAAAGGCAGGGCTTGCTATCTGATTTGAGTGGGAAGGAGAGAGATTTAACACCGGGGGGAGTCACCTTCCCAGCTGGCCTCTAAATCTATGCCTGCAAATCCCTCATTTGTCTGACCAGACCGCATATTTTAAAAGCTTTGGGGTTTTCTTTAATTGGTTTAAGAGCTTGGCTAATGCATAAGGTATAGTGAAAACCAGCTCTGTGTTACACACGATTCTGGGTTCTATCTCACCGCTCTTCCCACAGCCTGAAACGAAAGAAAATAACGCAGCCGATTACAGGCTGGAGCTGTATGCTTTGCAGGTTTACATGCCTGGGAGCAGCTTGGGATCTATCTATACACTTTAAGTGTTGTTGTTTAGATTTGTATTTTGCTATAGATATAAAGCGGAAACCATTCCAAAGACCTCTCTGCTAGGAAGATTTTTCTTGCCTATTATTAGCACTCTGCTTCTGCAGCAAGCGCTCATGAGCCAATATGCAGAGTTTTAAAGGACTTCAAAGTGTCATTGGGAACCAAGTGATATGTGTGTTAAAAAGGGTTTAATGGAGCTGCAGTCACTGTAGCACAGTGTCTTTTTATAGCAAGTTTTTACAGCATTAAGAAAAACATCCTGCAGATTTCAGTAGGATTGGCATATGGATAAGGTACTTTGCACTATGATTTTTGTTTATCTGCTATTAAAAAAAAAAAAAGAAAACTAGCATTTCTAGCTATAGGGAGAATGATAAGCAGGAAGAGGTCTGCAAAACACAGGCAACAGCTATTACCTCTATTTTGGGTTTAATTCTTTTTTTCTTTTTTAGAAGAAAAACATACGTTTGGAAGCCAATGGCTTGGTTTAGAGAATGGAGATATGGATTGTTTTGTATTCACATTGAAGCTTTTAACAGTTTGTTGTTTTTTGGGGTTTTTTTTCCCAGAGCCACTGGATTATATTATCATTATCAAATTCTGCTTATCAAAGTTGAGGCAAACTTTCCGGAACTGTCTCTAAAAATATCATAGGTCAGGCTCCCACAGAAAAGAGTGGTTTGCAAAAAACCCCGCATCAAATACTAAAGCTGACCTGAACCCTGTGCGGTCATGTTGATCTGCAGGAACACCTGAAGATTTGGCAGGGAATCACTGATTTTAATATATTCCCTATTTTTCCTTTTACAACACCATTTATGAGTCTCCTTTAATTACGCCCAGGAGGCGTGTGGGGATGCCAAACGAGACAGGCTCCTCATTGCCCTTTAGCAACCATGATGACAGCCTGCCCACTTCTGAAAGAGCCGGGCAAGGAGTGGAAAGGAAAGAGGAGTACCTGCGGCCACCTGGGGCGGGGGGTAAGAGACTTGCCCAGGGTTAAACAAAAAGGCAGAGGCAGAGGTGGGATGCAGCCCTGGCCTTCCAGTGCCTCAGTCCTACATCGTAGCCTTGTAGCCATCCTTGCATCCACAGTGTCTGGGATTTAGCTGTTTGGACTTGTTCCACCTCTGAAGCGACGTCATTTAAACGTGTTTTACTCTCTGCTTTTCCTTCAGGCTGGGGAACGATGGGTTTCCGCCTTATCTGGGGGAATTAACAAAAAAAAAAAGAGACAGGGAAACTTTTAGTTGTTGTGGCTGCCAAAGCAGGAAAAGATCAGGATTTTTTTCAAGCCTCGCAGGCAGCTGGGGGCTGCGAATGAATGCGCTCAGAGCTGATGAGAACAGGGGTTCAGCTCCGCCGCTGCCCCTACGCCGGCGGCTGCCTCCCGTCCCCCCCGGCAAAACCCCGGCGTGGGAGCCCCGTGGCTGCAGTGCCCCGACCCTCCCACCCGCCGCAGCTCCGGCCAGAGCAGCCTCTTTCCTTTATTTTTCATGCCCTGTCCTCCCGAACGGAAACCCTGGTCAAAAAAATCCTACAGAAGCAGCCGGAGATGCATTTTTTTTCTTGTCTGCAGAGGAGGGCAGAAGAGTGACGGTGGGGGGGGAAGGGTTTGTGGGGTTGGTGGTTTGTTGTTTTTTTTTTTTTTTTTTCTTTTTGCAACACTAGTTGTTCAGGGGAGTGTCTTGCGTTATTAATGCTGAGTGGCTCTGGTACTGTGGTTTAAGGTCGTTAGTCATCCGCTGCTGCCACGGGAGACGCGGGAGCGCTGAGCCAGAGCTGTTCGTGCAGCCCGCCTGGTCCTCCAGGCCGGCAGGTTGGGCAGAGCGTCAGCCGGGGCAGCGGGGGCGCGTGGGGCGTGCGGAGGGCGGCCCGAGGCCGTGGGGCGTCCTCCCAGCCCGGTCACGGGGGGCCCACGGGCATGGGACTCGCCGGGCTGCGGTCCCACGGCCTGAGAGGGGCTGAGGGGTGTGCGAAGGGCAGGGGCCCGGAGGGCACCCGTGATGCGCGAGTGGGGGGTCCTGCGTGCGCCCCGCGAGAAGGCAGGCGTGCGTGTCCCCGCCTGGGAAGCGGTCCCTGCGTTACGTGCCGCTGCACGGGCGCGCCGGTCTCCCTGCACCTCGATGAGCTGCTGATGAGACAAGGATGCGGGATGCTCCCTGAGCATTACGGGAATACAGGTCCACGTGCGCCCTTCCCACCTGATTTCTTCCTTTTTTTCCTTCCGTAGGATGAGGGGGTCTAGGCAAACATTCCTTAATTTATTCTGCATGCTCTGGCTCCCGCTTCTGCTGAAGGCTGCCTCTTCCTCCCCTCTCCCCCACGGAAACGACCCGCCACCCCCTTCGCTCCCCTCTGGGCTGTACAAAGGACACACCTGCGTCGGTACGTATTCAGGTTTTGTTTGCCTGCTGGACTAGTTCATTTGTTACTCCACTGGTGAGCTGAGAATTGCTATGCACATCATAAATCGCTCCTTTATCTGCTTCAACAGCTGTACTGCAAAATGCCCGTAGTCTTTGGTGAAATAATCACTGAAGACTTTGCAAGGCCAGCATGGGGTCTGGAGTTACTTTATGATTTTGTTTTTGAGTGGCTGCTTCCCAAAGTTCATGTTTTTGCTCTGTGGGGAACGGCATCTGAAAAGCTGTAGGTCTGGGACCTGAAAACAAGGTGTTATGGGATCCTAGTATTTGTTACGGTTCACGATGAATTTTGCTTAACTGCAGGAAGACACAGTTTCCCTCAGACTTGCCCAGGGCCTCCTCATTGATTTCATTGCCTGGGAAACTATTCTTAAGGATAGTCGGTCCATACTTGGGCCAGAGAGCTTTGCGGTCTGGATGGTCGACTCTGGATAGCCAAGTTGCGAGGGCTGTTTCCTCACATTTCCTTTCCTTTTCGCGAGCGCATGCGTCTGCATGACCCGTACTAAAGTGGGGCGAGTGTGTTTTGGCAACCCCCCGCCTCGTGTGACTTTGGTGGCTGTGGTGATCCCCACAGCAGCTCTAGCTGGGGGTATCCTATAGCCTCAGCTGACTACGTGATTCCCAAAGCAAGACCAGTAACACCAAAGTCAACGTGAACTGTGGGCATCTCTGCACCAGAAATGCCCTTGGCATGAGACTCTGTGTGCCTAGAGAGATGTGGTAGCTTATGTTTTTTATGTGAGCAAATGTTAAATGATGGTTATGTCTTATGTATTATGATAAAACGTTTTATTTTGTCTTCGTTTAGCTTTTCAGGGCACTTTTGTGCTGTAAACATAAACCCTGTCATGGCTCTCCATCCTTCAAAAGGAATTATTTCCTTTCAGCCCCAAAATATTTTCACTGTGGCTCAAGGAACGCAATTAGAAAAAATAACCCTAAGCTTGATAAAACCAGGTTTTTGCCTCACTTCTGAGCCGTCCACAGTGGCCCTGCAGATTTTGGCACCGGCGAG
This sequence comes from Mycteria americana, assembly GCF_035582795.1. NCBI lineage: Eukaryota > Metazoa > Chordata > Aves > Ciconiiformes > Ciconiidae > Mycteria > Mycteria americana. The sequence continues at coordinate 54,090,661 of NC_134366.1, forward strand.
GCAGGGGCAGCTGAAAGCGGAGCAAAGTGGGGGAGGTGAGGCTTGCGCAGCCCCTGCCAGGGTTCAGCCACCAGCCAGAAAATGAAAGCGAGTTGTGAAAAGCAGAAATAGCTGTGAGGGACTGGCCTCGTTTGGGCCGGCAGCCACGCAAGCAGTGACCGAGCAGCTACCTAGTGAGAGGGAAGTGGTGGTTTTTAATGGTGAGATCTTTAGGCAGCTACGGTTTTGATGGTACAGGAAAGGTGGTGAGCATGCTCGCCCGTAGAATTTTTACGCTGCTGTTTTTTCGAATGTCACGTGTGAGCGTTGTCTGCCCCTTCCATCCTATTGACCCAGCAAGGCTCTAAATTCTTAAAGTGACTGCACATTGCATTGAAGTTGCCTTGCACAAGAGAAGTTCTGCTTTTTTTTCCTCCCAAAGGGAGGAAAGCTGCACCAGCCCTGCTGCTGGCACCACCAAGCATCTCCCCGGCATGTTTGTTCAGTGGGGAGACACCAAAAAACCTGCCTCCCACACCAGTTGCTCCCTCTGAGGTGTCCCTTCAGCTAAAAGCATCCACGTGAGCTTGCCTCAGGACCAAAACAGACCGTCCACACTTCCGTAAACCGCAAGCTAAAAATGAAGCGTGCAGAGCATTAAAACTGCAGGGGCTGGGCTAGCCCAGACGGCCGCCTCTGGGGTTTCACTGACGCGCTGCTCTCTCGACTAACCCTTGAAAACCCTGACAAGCCATCTGTGTCTCCTCCTTCTCACAAGCAGGAAAGGGAAAGCACGGAGGAGCTGATGGTTACACTTGCTGTGGCGTGGAGCAGGGGTAACGTCAGTTCCTGCAGCTGATTCAGTGACCAGCCCTCCTAGGAGCAGAAATTAAGCCGAGATCAGCTTAATCTCTACGAGAAACATTGTGATTTCCTTTCAAGAGCTTGACCCCAAACCCTGCTAGCTCAGCTTGCCACCTGGGAAGGCATTGGGCAAGAGCCATGAGAACTTCCTCTGTGTCTTCTTGGCCTCATAGATCAAGGCAGCATTTTTAATGTGAGAAATGCCTGCTGCCAAATGTATAGGAGATTTTCTTGAAGAAGTGGACTTTTTCATGCAAGTTAAAAGTGCGGTCAGGTGTCTAATCTTTCAAAGTTATTTGCCTCTCTTTTCCGAGGGAAATGAGGTGACTGCATATAGAATAGTCATTTCTGATCACTCCTGTGTGTCTACCACCTGCACGATCGAGATTGCTATGTTAGTAGCCGAAGAGAGTCAGGAAATGGATGCTCTTTCAGTAACAAAACCAAGAAAATATTTTCCATTAAGCCTTTCCACTGAAAGTACCACACTTCTTGAAGAAATAAGTAGAAATGATATGACAGGAGAGCGAAATGCAGCTCTGGTACCCCCGTGGAACGTGATACCGCTTGGTTGCTTCCTTCTTCTGTTCCCCTTGCTAGCGGTGCTCCCTGGGTAGGCACCATCTGCCCCAGTATATTCTGGTCATACTGGGAAAGTGGCTGGAAGCTTCAAGGGACTCCCCTGCCCTTAGCACATCCTGGAAAATGTATTTTGGGTAGGCATCTCTATGTCGATACGGAACAGGGCTGGAGGAGAGGAGGGTATGCGTCCAGGGAGGTGCCACAGCAGGCTGAACAGTTCAGACGGCTCACAGGGGGAGGCTGGCCAAAACATTTCTGCTTTCAGGTTGTTACTTGTCTAAAAAAGAAGGTGACTTTTTCACAGCAAACTTAATTGTGTTAGAAAACATTTAGACAGAAGTTTTAATCAGCCTCAGTAACTATAGAAAAAGTCACATCATTTTTGCTGCGTTTTCTTGAAAAATTTGGCTGCTTCATTCAGAGAAAGTCTTTTCATAATTGACTTGGTGTAAAAACAAAGCATCCAAAACGTGTTCCCACCTAAAAAGGGATTTAATACTACCGCCTTTTAGAATTATGGAAAAGCGGGGGAAAGGACCTGATGATAATCCTGCCAGCCACAAGATCAGACGTAGTACACCTAAGCAGTTCCTAACCATCTCCAGCCTGCTCTTAAATAGATACACGGTCTTTCTTGGCCCTGTCACTAGAAGAATTTTCCCAACATCTGACAGTCTCTTTCCTCCATCAGTGTTTCCTGCCTCCCCAGGCTGGAAAAATCCCCCCTCTTTGCATACCCTGAAATCAGCTCAGGCCCTTCCTCTGGGCCTCTTGCACACTTTGCATGTGATATATTCTTCTGCTTTTTCCTTATGGTAGACAAAAGGGCTTTAGTAAGTTTTCCTATCTGCAAAGGCCCCTGAAGCTGTTTTTCCTCACGTAAAGACGGTGAGTTTTTGCCCCGGGGACTAGTTTGGGAGTTGGATGCTAGGTCCGGTTTTCATTTCTGGGTTTGTTACCGACTGGCAGTACGGCTTAAGGGATTTATTCAGGGCGAGACCTAGAAACCCTTTTGCTAGGTGCAGCCTGACCGTTTCAGCGGGGCATCCTGAGAACAAGATGCTGTGTATTTTTCTCTCAAAAATTAAGTATGAACGAGCCCTTCAGATACTCAGGTCTTTGACTTTCCGCATCTGTTAAATGAGGAAAATACTGCCCATTTCACAGAGCAAGCAAAGTTTTACTTTAATGTTAATGTTAAGTTAATGTTAAGTTAATGTTAAGGTTCCCAAAGATAGTACAGTAACACTGGTAACTGTTGACACTGGTGCTGATGTTTCGTCATACCTGAGATCACGTTCTTTATTTTTCTACTATTTCTGATTAATTTTTAAAGATTTTATTCCACACCTCCCACCACCCCAAATTGCGACAGAACCCTTAAAGGGTCCTTGCAAATCGTTCTGTTCTCTAGCAAAGGTGACTTCATCCAGAAGTATCTGAAGCAACCTCGGGAAAGGCAGAAGCTGTTCTGGAGGATGCAGAAAGCAGGGGAGACACTGAAAGACAGGAGGGAACTGCTGTATTCATCTCTCTTCAACATGGTGAAGAAAGGAAATTTGGGGAATTGTAGATCAGTCAGTTAAACATCAGTTCCTGGAAAAATCCTGCAATAGTTAATAAAACTTTATAAAAGCACCTTTCAAAAGTAAATATGAGTAAGAGCCTCACTGGATGTATCAAGGAGAAACAGCATCAGATCAATCTAATTTTCTTTGCTGACGGGATAACGGCATGTAGACACAGAAGAAGTTGTAGATGTTACAGCTGGACTTTAGTAAGGCTTTTGGCACCACCTCAGCACTAATCTAGTGGCTGAGAGATATGTGACATTGATTAAGCTTCTACAGGGCAGGACAAAACTGGTGGGTAGCCTTGTTCTGAGAGTAACTACGAGTGGCTCACTCCCTAAGTGGAAGGATGTACAAAATGAGGTCTTTCTTGGACCTCTGTTTTGAACATAGTATCATTCCATCTTTTCATTAGCCAGGGTAACGAAATAGTGTGCTATTAAATTAGCAGCTCATATAAAGCTGAAAAGGTTTGCAGGTGCAATGGAGGGCAGGATTAAATTAAAAACAATCTTGAAAACTTGGGGTACTTGCGCCCAAAAAAGATCGTTTCAGTATGGGTATGTTGAAGGCACTTCAGCAGAAATAGTCAATGACACACGTAGTGGATGAGGAAAGACCGACTGGGTAGCATCCCTAGGGAAGATCATCCAGGCTTGTAGTGGCACAATGATGGCATGCTGTCACAAAGAACGCACACACTGTGCACACCGAGATATGTGAACAGAAGTTAGCTTGCAAAACATGTGAAGTAACCCGCTACCTTTCTCAGCATTGACAAAGCCTCAGAGGAATTTCTGCCTTCCCTTTTGGGGCTGTGCATCAAGAATGATGCAGAGCGACGGGAGGTTTTGGAGAAAAACAAACACAAGCTATAAAGAAAGACTGAATAAATTGGAGTTAATTAGTCTAGAGAAGAAAAACTTGAGAAAAGACGTGATATCTGTCCGCAAAAACATTAAAGGGGTGATCCATTCTCCAGGTTCATAACAGCTATGGCAAGAAATAACAGAAATGGATACCAGTAAGGACGTTCAGGTTAGGAAGAAAATTTTCTAATGGTAGTGATAAGTGAGCACTGTCATCAGTTCCCGAGAAGGCTGTAGAAGACCTCATTAGAGATCTTACCAGCTCTGTGTCTATCCTGTCCCTTTGGAATGGCATGGATGCCATAGGTCAGCTGCTAGGGCAGAGGCTTGTGTAAGATGGCTTCTTCCAGGCCGGCTTTTCAGGGGTTCTGTGCTGTGACCGCGAGAACCATTTGCAAATAGCAGGGTTTATTTATTTTCTCCCCAGCAGTAGGCTGCCCTGCTCTTTTGGCGATTAACTTTGGCTGCCCTTTTTGGAATGAGACGATTAGTCAGGGAGCGCTCAATACAGCCGGACAGCAGTGCTTTCCATCTTCTTCGCTAGCGAGCGGAGATCCTGTGCGTCAGCAGCTGGGGAAGCAAATTTCCCCATCTTTCTGCTCGATATAATGCCATTCTCAGCAACCTTTGCAGGTCACCTCTTCCATTCACCCATGAACACATAATTCCTAGAGTATGAAGAAGCATGGTTTTGAAACATATTTTCAGCTCTGATTACATTAAAGAACGGATGTTTCCGAGCTTCCCAGCAGCGTAAAGTGCCGACCTCTACCTGTGTTGATTTGTGTGATAGTCAATGTCCTCAACAATTTGCCTCCGTCTAGCTGTGCCTGAGTGCAGGGATGAAATATGCCCTGCGGAGCGGCAGCAGGACCGGTGCCGTCTGGAGTTCCCAATAACTTCACACAATGGAACATGCCAAATGGAGTTGGAGGCTTTTAATAACTGCGCTCAGACAAAGTGGCTGTGCACATATTGTCTGGGGAGGCACCATGACAGAACGTATAATTTACAGCTCAATGAGTTCTGTAAAAAGGCCATGCCCAATATCAGTGTAGCACCACAATGTATTTTACTCTGAAAGGCTGGGAATCGACTTTGATTACAGCTAAACCAGTGCCAAGCCGCAGCACCTCTGTTCACTTCACCTACATTGCTCCGTTTACTCAGTGGCAAAATTTGGCCTCATGATCAGTAATAAATACCAAATTTGACCATAACGTTTTTTCCTATGATTACACTTTGGATAGGAAAACCGCAGGCATGTGAGTAGTACAATAGAGATACTAAAGCAGCTATTAAAATAGGAATATTTTCTACAGGGATTCATATTTCTCAGCAACTTCTGGCAAAAATTTCATCTTCAAAATCACCCCCAGTCTTACTGAAAGTTTATGGCCGTAAAAGGCAAGTATATCTGTTGATCACCAGAAAAAGGTGTGCTTAGCATACTGACATATATACATGTATGTGTGTGTAAATACACAATCGTATATATTTATATGTGCATTTGTAGACATGGGTAGTCTTGTACGTTTTACATTACTGTTGCTTGCCTTTAGTATAAGTTTTCTTTGACCATCTTATTTATTTAGTATTGGTTGTCTGTTTGGTTGCTGATGGCCACAACGTGTGTGCCTCCCACTCTTGTTCATACGTTAGCCTTATACAGAACTTCTGCTTATGTGTAAGGCAATCACTTTCAGTGGCTTTAGGAACTGTATATCTGAAACAAGTTTTGTGCATTCAGAATCTTAAAATGGTCAAACCTTTGTGACAAGGATGAAGTTACCCAGTTACATTAACTCCCCCTGCCACCATTCAGGCTTCAGTAAATGAATACCCTTTCCTGATTTGGAAAAGAGAAATATGTTAATGGCACGCATACACACACGGATTTTTTTCTATTAATTAATGCAGAAAGCATTTCCATTGGAAGTGCCTGGGGTTATAGATTTTGTTAAACAGGGCTCTTTAAAGTGTAATGTAGGAAACACTAGGGATACATTTGGCTGGCAGATATGGATACCAGTCTTCCACTAGATGGAAACTGAATGTTCTGTACCGGCATAACTGTATCAGAGTCTTCATTGGGCGTCTTAAGGAAACCATAATGAATGAATAGAGCAGTGGAGTCAGGGGTCTGAAGTGGCTCACTGCTATTGCCTGAGCAATGGAAATGATAATTGATATTCCAGGGTTTGCTGGTTTTGTTACAGAGCTACAATGCACTCAAAATACTGCTATATTGATATTAATATTTCAAAAATGTCTTTAGCCAGTATAATATATGTAATTTTATGCCCAGTGACAGGTTTGGTAATAGCGTACCATTTAGCATTTCCAAGATATTTTATGATGTTTAGCAAATTTAGCGGGAAAAGGTCTTGTATATGCCAACATATTTGAATATGGATACCTATAATTATATTCCATCACTTCAGTATCTCTATGAAATATGTTAACTCTGTAAATGGAATAGGGAGCAAAGTCTGAGTTAAAAGACTTTTACACTCAGATCCCTTTCTAAATTACCTTTCAAAACAACAAATCCTCTGGCTGTATATGGGAAAAGAACTATCCTAACTTTGCCTATACAGTTAAGTCATTTGAGCTGAACATTTCCCTGCTGGAATGAAATCTTGAGGTTATAAAGAGCTGTTCTTTGCAAGTATCAGCTCGGTGCTGAGAAGCAGTGAAAGAAGGCAAAATGGGTATTGCGAAATATTGGGAAAGGAATATGTAGTGAAAAAGAAAACATTCCTGACTTTGCATATCCATGGTCTGCCTGCACCTACCATACCCACGTGCACGTCCCCATCTCAGAGGAGAAAACCTTATTTCTTATTAGCTCCCCATGTGAATACTCTTACTTCAAACAGGAATGTCTTGTTCCAGCTTGAACTGGAACTGGAGTAGATGAATTCGGAAAGAGGTGTTTTTATGCCAGATCAACAACATCTGCACGAGGATTAGCAGTATCGTCTTTTGTAGACAGGCTCTGGGGACTCCTCATCTGTAGGCTTTAAGAGATGCGTTGGAGCCTGTGATCACCTACAAATGGAAGAAGCAAAGCATGTGTTTTGGGAAAACCTTCATCTTCTATATAAAACCAGGCATGTGATAGATGGGGTCATCTATTCAGCGGCTTGCTGCTGCAGGCAGATATTTGAGGCAGAGGTTTGCTGCTTCGCCAAGCGAGGCTCCGGCTCCTGCTCCACCGGGAGCGAGCAGGGTGACCACAGCCTGGCCAGCAGCATTTGCCGAGGGCTATTTGTATGCCAGACCACTTTTGGGGGCTTATTTCCTCCTTGTGCTCCAGAGGGTACGTTAATTTATGGCTGGGGAACAATGATATGGCTGGAGGGGCAAGAAGGATCTCCAGCACCCAGGAACGTGAGCAAAGGATGGCAAAGGAGGATGTGCCAGGTGCTAGAAATCCCATTTAACAGAGTTTTACTCAGACAAATATATCTACAAATCTGAAACTTAGAGAGGCAGCTTTCAGTATCCAGGCACTTCTTGACATCCTAGGTATAATTCTAATTATAGAGCCTTTCAAACGTGTGCGGCAGAAGTGGATTAAGTTAAATAGTCTGCTCAAACTGCCAGAGGCTTCACAGCTAAGAAATGAATTTCTCTAGCTCTGATTTTATTATTGGGGTATGATTTTTTTTCCCGAGCTTATTGGAAATGTCATTTTATTATTACACGCTATTTTCAAATACATGGAGAGAAGTATTTCCTGACATGTGAGTTTTCAGATTACTGCTGCTGAGCAAAACGGTTATGGTTTTCTCTTATCTCTTCAGAAATTAATAGCAGATGGGACAAACTATCACTAAAAGAGACAGGCATTTTATTAATAACAGAGTCTAGTTTCTAATGGCTGGTAGGCATTATAATACCAATGAATTTCTTCCAGAGAAAACATCCTTCAGCCTGTCAAGGCATTGAAACCTACTATTGAAGTGCGACAGCAGAGTCAACTTCTTGAAACTTGTTTCTAAAGAAAATCATGTGCAACTGTAAAAAATTTAGAGCTGTTTTTAACCTTTAATTATGAAGCCTATCTACATTGCCTTATATGTGCTCAGCTCATGATGAGAAATAAATGGCATCTAAATATCTACTAAATTAAAAGCAAACAATAGTTGCTAATGACTGTCTAGATCTGGAAGTGCTTTTCTATTGATGCCAGAGTATTAAAAAGTTTACATTCTCGCACACATCATAAGTAATTAAAGCAGTGAGATTTCTACAGTCAAAGACGGATGATTTCCCCCTGTCCTTTTTAGCTAACTATTTTCCATTTTTAGCCAGCAGAATTAAGACCCATTAAATGCTAGGATAACTGGTTGGCATTTCTGATGATATTTGGTGTGCAGGGAGATTTCTGTTCATTTCTTTGGCGGGTAGTGGCTTCTTATGCTGCAGCCAACAGTGAATTCCTTTTCTGCCACTAAATCCAGAGGAAGATGGCATATATGATTAAAAAGAGAGCAGGTTTGTAGTAGGAGCAAGGATAGTCTGAGTTTAATTTATAGACACTAACCTCTTGAGGTTTTACCTATAGCCCAACACAGGAGATAGGTTGTCCTAGAGGTTATAAATCTGAACTACTGGGGGGAGCATGTTTTTATCCAAAAAAATGGGGAGCCTGGGTGGGTTAGGCTCCCTGGACTACAGTGAGTCCCCTTAGACATTCCTCCTCCCTCCTGCCAGGGTTCAACCCTTTTCCTGAGTCATTTACAATCTCCAGCCCAAAAGCTGCTCCTGGTGACATCAGTCTAAATGAAAGGCTTTGAGGCCAGCAGAGCCCAAACATAAGCGGGCATCCCCCGGGACATGGCCCGTGGCGGGACAATAAGAGGTGCCAGCAGACCACGAGGAGTAAAGAGAGGTGGACCAAGGGCACCTGATAAAAGCCCAGGTAGATGGGGGAAACGGAGAGCAGATCAGCCGATGGCACGCATTGGTGGCACGCGTTCCCGGGGAGCGCCTTTCCCTCCAGAGGGCAGGAAGACTCCCCGGATTTGGGTCCAGAGACTTCAGCCACAGCACCTGAGGCTGAGGATGCCCCAGCTGGAACGGCAGACCCCTTTGAAAATTGTTCAAAACTTTCTTTATTGGCTTGTCCCCTGGAGCGTAGCGTTTTGTCTGGAATAAGTGCATTTGCGGGGGAGCATTTGAATAACCGAGGTGTGCTCTGCAGGTGCCCGAGGTGGGGAGGGTGTCACGGCATGACCAGAAGCATCCCCTCCGTGACAGTAAAGACTAGCACATTATGAGAGCAAACATTTTGAAGCTCAGCTCTGTGGGTTTTTCCCAAGTTGTCAGGCTATTATTATTGTTATTTATATTCATATAGCATCTAGTAGCCCAAGGTACTGCATTAAGTACTGCACAAACTCAGCAATGGCTCCGTTAATTCTCTTGTGAAGCAAATCTCCCTTTGGGCCTGGTTCGATAGACATAAAAGTGTCTAACTAACTGACTTAATCAACATGAAAAATTTCCATTTAATTGCTGGGAGACCGCTCCATGAGTAGGGTTACCTGCATGATTGTGTTTGTGATTAAGAATTCTGTTTCTATTTGGCATAGCTGAACCAAAAATAGCTTCCCCCCCCGCCCCGCGGTACTTTGAGAAACATGAGAGAGAAACTCACATCTTCAGTGGAGACTGTCGTCTTGTATAACAGAGGAAATGGAAAAACCAAGGGTATTTTTATCCTCAGCCCAACTTTTTGGATTTCGAGCACTCGGGCTGTTTGTCCATAAGCCCCTTTCTCTGCACCAACTCTACTGGAGGTGAGAAGATAAGGAAAATATGATAACGAAAATGAGAGTCATGGGGACGAGGGCTGAGTCAGAGAGAGAGAGGAGCCTCTTTGCACCCCCACCCTGAGACGAATCATTAGGCAGGCTGCTGAGCCTGCGCTTGGGCTGAACAACTCCATTTCAGTGCAAAAGCGGTGCACCGAGGTGCGGCAGGGCTGAGTGCTGCAGCCACAGGCAAGTTCTTGCCTTGTCTGCCGGGGAAGTCATGGGGCCACGTCGTAAGCTGGTCTCTCCCACTGCAAGAGGGTTGACTTGTGTCAATGTTTTTATCAGGCCAGCTTTTACATGGGAATAAAATCTCTCCTTGCAGCACTGGAGCCAACGTTTTTGCACCCGAGGATGCTGTAACTGAAAGCAGAGACATCGCGGAGGCTGATTTCTGCTCGCGCACGGAGCAGACCCGCCACGACGCAGGAAGCACGAGCCGCGGTGCAGGCGGCGGGGGGAGGCGGGCAGCGTCCCGCTCCCACCGGCAGCGGTTTGCAAGCTTCGCTGCGGCGGTGCACGGCACCCTCTGGTCCCGCAGAGGATGAAGGGGTGCCGGAGGCGGGAGACAGACTTTTAGAAAGCTGGACCCAGCCGGAGTCCCCCATTCCCGTGCTGCTTGGCGGGGATGCCCAGCATGCAGGGCGTGTGGAAGAGGCAGCCGGGTGCAGCCGGGACCAAGAGAGAAGGACCCTGTCCTCTCTGCAAAGTGTGCCGGCAGGCCCCGGCTGGAGGTGCAGGAGCGCTGGGTTACACAGCACAGGCAAAAAGAGCATCGTGTCTCTCTGCTGCAGTTGGTGACACTGTCAGCTCCCTGGCGTGACAGGTTACTGAGCCTCAGGGACGCGACATCCCAGATCCCGCTGGTTTTCACCTGCCCCCATGTCTGAGCTCACGCCTGTGCTTGCAATGGGGGCTTTTCCCTCGCTTTGCATCCAGGCTTGCAATTTCGTAGTCTGGTCAGGCCGTCCTACTCCTCAAGCCACATTGGCATCCGCTCCGTTGCTGTTGCCCACTTGCCCCTGGGCTCAGTTCTGCTTCAGCCCATGTTTTGGGGACCGTCTGCTCTCCCAGCTCCTCTGCCTGCTGAAGCATTTCCCGCTGCTAACAGTGCTAACCTCAGCATCTCCTGAGTTTCCTTCTTTCCTCCTTATCTTTACCCCTCATGGACTCCTGGACCCGTGTCTGCTAAGCACTGGCACATCCTCATTTATAGCTTCCTCAAGCTCCAGGTGCAAAAGAATGAGAAGTAAAACCACAAAAGCTGTGTCCTTTAGAAAATTTCAAAGCTAGCTCCTAGCTCCTTCCTCTCTTTCCGCTTGGATTCTTTTTTGTCTTTCTGACTTCTAGACAGCAAGATTGTTAGATGAAGGCCTGACCTTGGTAAGAGAAGAAAGGAGGGCAGAGAAAGAATATGTGGTTTTGTGGTTAAGACATCATTTTGGTCATTTAATTTTCCTGAGCCTCCATCCTCATGAATAAAACAGACATAGAAGGTGGGGGAAGGGTAGTTTTGGTTGTCTGTAGGTTGCTCATGTGTGTTAATAGTATGGCCTTGTAAGAAGCAAGTTATGCAATGCCTCTTAGGTGCGTTTCCAGCGTGTTTCAAGGGTGTGCACCGCCATCTCCGTGCTAAGCGATGGAGTCGGGCCAGTGTGGCTATGCCCACACTACCCTTGCAAATAAGCCAGGGTCTGTTTTCTGTCTCTGGGGCCGTGCAGGGCATGGCTTGCACCCAAACAGCTGAAGTCTCTTGCACCCCTCAACTCCCCCCCCCCGCCCCGACTGGGTGTTCTCACCCAAATGTGCTCTGGGGACTGGTCCCGGGCACAAGCACAGGCATAGGACAGGGTAAGGCTGGGCTAAGGCACCTGCTAGTGGTTAAACAGGGGCCAGATGGCCCTGGGCTGTTCTTCCAGCCCAAGTCCTGAGCATGCTTTACCCTCCAGCTTGGATGTCCCTTTCAGTTTTAGTTTGGGTGTTTATTATTCTGCCTTTTTTTTTTCTTTATGAGCTATTGTGTTTTAATTAACTGTTAATTCCTTGGGCTAGCCTGTGGCTATTTTTGGGGGGGGGGCAGGGAGGGGAGGGAAGAAGGAATGGCTTGCTTCAGAGTTTTTTCTTGGTGGTATCCATCTCCATTTATTCTCCTATTCTTTTACGCTGTCTGGAGATAATGGCTCTTAGCATGCTTTATAAATCATTCTGCAGAGGACTTTGAGTGAGTGTTTTATTTAATAAGTATGGAGAAGTGGGCTTTTATCCCTGCAAAAGAGGTGGCAAGTTCACTGTAATTTCCACTGGATTACTGTATTTGGGGTAGAAGGAATAATAGAAGACTCAGAGATATTGGTCTTACAGCAAGTTCCAATTGTATTACCTCCTCTTTGACGTGCTACTTGATCCATAGGAGCATCAAAGGTATTTACGTTGAAAAACAGCACTTTGATTTAATAGCACATAGGCAGGGGTACTTGGAAGGAATTTAAAAGCTCACTTTGAAGAGCTGTGCCAGTCTGAAAACCTGAACCTTAATGCTCTTGGGCTTTGGAAAAATGTGGACCTGCAGCCACATCCAAATGCTGCAGCTCACCTCCATTTCTAGACTGTGTCAGAGCGAGGCCTGAGAGCTGAGATTTCTCGCGGAGGGGAGGAAACAGGGTTCAGCTACAGGGATTTCAAAGAGAAATCCTTATCTAGACTGCTGGAAACTGGCATCCTGGCTCCTTGTCTCCTGGCTGCCTGGGATACCCACCTCTCTTTACACAGGCTCTAAGTCTAGGCAGGGACCTCACTCTGGCTGCCAGGTCTGACTATATTGATCAGACTTTGCATCACCAAACGGGGCTTCTTTATAAAATGGTGAAGCCACTGCAGAAAGAGAGAACACAATGCTGGCCTACAGCCGTTTAAAATCGACTTGAAACGAACCACTTATGGTCATCATGTGGATTTTGAACGATTGCTATGTGGGGATCACATCGAACCTAATTCATCCCCAAAATATCAGAAAAAGTGCTGCACATCTCAAGAAAGGCTTCACTACAGTGTGCAAGTTCTTGGGTCTCAGCCACGGCTAGTCCAAGGAGCAACTAGGCTTTAGCCCTGCTTGCACTCAGATTAGTGATGAGAAATAACCAGCCTTGTAGGTCGTAGGAAATGGTTTTCTTCCCCTTCTCAGAGAAGGAGAGCAGAATGAACCCTGAAGATGTTTTCGCTTTAGCAAATGCGTAGCTGGGCCCAGCAGCCCTGTGCATGCCAAGCACTGCTGGGCTTCAGAGGAAAGCCTGTGAAGAAATGATGCCATGGATGCTTTGTGGTGGTCAGCACATATGTCTGCTTCGTGACATCTTTTCTGCAGGCAGTCACACCCATTTGTTTTTCAGTTTCGGTAGCTCTCTGTGTGGCTTGTGTGGAGAGGTATAGAAGTCCTATCAAAGACAGACATATGCCTTTTTTCTTGCGAGAAATAACAAGAGAGCAGGTGGCCAAGCAGGCAGTTGTAACAGTGGCCGTCCCCCTGGCTCCTTCATTTTCATCCTTGAAAGGATGGCAAATCGTTTTTCAGGAGCAACATCCAGTGCTGTAAAAGCCAGGCTGTTCTGTGCACTCCTCTGGCATTGGCACCCCTCTGTGATAACTTACAGGTTTTGAATAAAGAGAGAAATTCACAGATTTTATTTATTTTTTTTCCCCTTGAACACTCAACTGCCATGGAGCATCTCAAGAAATGAAATGCCCAATGATGCCTGAAATACTTCTATGGCGCGGGGTGCTTCATCACACTTTGCAGGTAACCATATTCGCTCTTTTTATTTGTTTGTTTGAAGGATGCGTGCTTGTGGTGTCTGTAATCGAACAGCTTGCACAGTGGCACAACAGTACAGTAAAGGCAGCCATGGAGAGACTGTGCGACTACATACCTGGTAAGTACCAAATAATATGCCATATGTTATGTTGGTACCGCTGTATTTCTCTGTTAATTAAAAATTCACACGCGGAGTCTGAAAAAGCTTTATCCACTTCTCGTGCAGTATCTCAAATGTATGTAGCTGACAGATAGCGAGGTGCTATTTGCAGGGAAGTCGGTGGCGTGGCTCATTCGGCTTCAGAGCCGGGATTTTGTCCCAAAGTTAGAGTGAATGGGGCTGTATTAGGCCCGCAAGCGTGTGATCACCAACACATGCAGACCCCTTCCCTCCCTTTTTCTTCGCTTTGTCTCTTTGTTAACAGCTTAAGAATAGATTCACTGTATTCCCAACTGCTCCTCTTTCTTGTTGATATGGGTCTTTATAGCAACTGTGAAGGTGAAAATGTTTTCAGCAGGTATAGGGAGCCGCTATTATGAAATCTCAAAAATGAGCTGAGGTTGACAGGTGTAAGATGTGAGCATTTGGTCTGCACAGAAAACCTATTGAAATGTAACTGATGATACGAATTTCAAAAGCCATAGTTATTCCATACGAATGTATGTAGACTCCCCTTTCTCTGCCCCTTATTTGATCTGCCCAAAGGAGCTTAGCTGTCCAAATGCACATCCCTAAATAGAGAACAGTTTGAATGCCAGAATAGCTTTGTGCCTCACAGACCAAGCCTATAACTATTTAAGTAACTAGATCTCACATTCATGATATCTTTTTAACATTACGAATGTAAAAAGATGGCTTAGGATCCTTCATTAAAAAGTCCTTTATATAGGAGTTCACAAATTGTATCTCTGCGAAACCACCTTGCTCTGTAGGCCCTAGTTTCACAGAAGATGCGTGTAGAATATTAATTCCCCCCTTTCCAAGAGAGGATTTCCCAATGCAGGATGGGGCAGGGAGGTAATTGCTGGGATTCATTCATTGATAGAATGACGCTTATCTGATTTCTATTCCATAAGTCATATCCTCAGTGTTTTAAATTACAGGCACATAACCATGAAGTTACAATTAGAAGCGCTGATCCTGCTATTAAAATACAATTTTCTTCTCTAAAATATGACATGCTAGCTCTATGTTCATGATTCACTCAGTGGACCTTGTTCCACTGACATGTCAAGATATTTCTTTTCAGCTGCCATTCTTTACACACATAAAATCCTGTTATCCCTTTGGTTAAATCTGTATAATCCACTTACCTTCTATGAGATGCATGGCTACACCCAATAGAAAAAGATTGACCCTGAACTTGAAAGAAGTGAAAAATCCTATGGATTGTGTGGGAGCTACAGTGTAACCTGATTTATCCTCTCCCGGGAGGTGAACGCTGCAGCCCAGCAGGAATCAACAGCTTCCTCCTGCTGCTTGAAACAATAGAAAAGCTTTGGATGCTCACGAGGAGCAAACCTACTAAAGCAGGCCATGCCATTTCACCTGAAGGAACAATTTCATTATTATACACATGCCGACAGCTGATTGCAAGAATTACAGCAAGAAATCAATGGCAATAGGGCTTTTCCTAGGGCAAAAAAGGGAATAAGAACTCGTGGGTTTTTTAAGGGTCTCCTGTAATTTCAATTACAATGAAGTTGGGGTTGGATCAAGCCTTCAGGAAGTTATA
This sequence comes from Mycteria americana, assembly GCF_035582795.1. Lineage (NCBI taxonomy): Eukaryota > Metazoa > Chordata > Aves > Ciconiiformes > Ciconiidae > Mycteria > Mycteria americana. Next base: position 54,105,898 of record NC_134366.1, read on the forward strand.
TGATGTTCAAGAACAAAAAATGTTTAGAGAAGAAGAGAGAAAAATTCAGTCCCTGTCAATCCCACTCACTCCCATAGGCTGCGTAGAAAACACAACCGCATCCTTATTTGTATGGAAATATTTGCAACGTGTGTGATTCCAGCGACATGGCCAATAAACCTATGAACATAAGAACAGTAACACAATGAGTGAAGAGGGCTCTTGAGCAGACAAAAAGGCCACGTCTGGGGGAATGGGCAGTATTTACAGAGTAAGAGATGTCGTTAGCAAGAATGTATGTTTACCAGGATACTGGCTGTCTGCCTGATGAAACAGAGGTGCCTGATACCCAAAATGTGCTTTGAGACCATTTGCCTCCAGCGTTGCCTCCGAGTCATGCTCTGCTTCTGTGTTGGCCACTGCTGTGTAAACACCTTAGAGCTCAAGTGGAAATGGCAACTTGATTAATACCATCTGTCTTGCAAATATTTATCCTGAGATTCAGCCAGAATTTGTGTTTCTAGGACTATGAAGCTATAGAGGAAAACTTTCTGGATTTTTATCACATAAGAACAGGGCAGTTCAGGGGATCTCTTTTACCTGAAGCTGGGCAGAAGCAAGTATACTCTAACTTTTCTCTAAATTTCCCAGCATTTAGTTTGGTTTAAGCTCTTCTCTCGCCCCTGAACACTCAAAGTTATTAATAATTTTCTCTCTCTCTCTCTCTTTCCCTCCTTTCGGACTCATGCAGCTTCTTCCTAACAGAGCTTTCTCTTTGCAATATTCTCTCCTTGTGTGTGTTAGCAGAGCCGGAGGTTTGTGAACGCATGAATGCAGGCTGGCTCAGAGGGCAAGTCCTGTAAACACTGCCCGTGGCTTGGGTCTGTTTTGCTGGAAGCCAAAGCCTGAATGGCATCTATATCTTCCAAGAGGACTCTATGTATTCAACAATAATTTTATGTTATTGCTGTTCTTTTTGCCACCCATCATTTGTTATGCCATGGGGTAATTACATGTCAAGCTTCCTGTATGTGTAAGGAAATCAGCGCCTAGAAATCAGTGTGACCGGCAGACCCTCAACATCAGCTCCCCAGAGCTGATGGCCAGCCAAACCCTCCCCTCCTTGCAGCCGCCAGTACAGGTTACAGCAGCCAGCTGGCTCCTCCAGGGCCAGAAACGTTATGGAAACCAGCTGGTTTGGGAAACTCATAAGGAGACCATCGCCTGCAATGCACCAGGGAGGTGTTGGGAAAGCCAGCCACCTTCTCCTGCGGGCTACTATAGGGAGACAGGTGCCCCGCGGGCAAGCCTCATCAGAGGGTGTTTTAATCAGTGATGATACCAAACGCAGGGTTATTGATGTCTACGATGTCTTTCTTTTTAGGTGAACAAGAATAAAATCTAATTCTAGCCAGGAGACCAATTTTTAACTTGCAGATTGCTTCTAAAGAGCCAACAGAGAGGAGTTATGTGGCAAAAGAGGCAAAGAAATGAAGCTAATAACTTGATTGAAATAAAACACCTGGCATGGGATAAGAAAAATCAGCTATTGTAGTTACAGAAGCTGTCTGCAACACCCTATGAGTAGGAGGGTGTTGAGGAAATTATCTTTTAATTCCCTGCTATGCCTTTCTGGTCCCAGTTCTTCTTTCTTGGGCACAGATTGCCAGCCGCGGTGTCTGCAGCCCTGGCAGGGGAGCAGCTGTGGGAGCGGGAGCACACCCACGCCCGCTGATGGAGTCGGTGCTGCGAGGTTTTGTACCCTGCCCGGAGCAAAACTACCCGCCTTGTATGCAGCAGACCCCTGGCCCTGGGTGTGTCCAGCCTGACACTGGTTAAAATTGAATATTCAGCCGAAAGTTGGAGGGAAGCGGCTGTTTTGGGGGTTTCTAAGGCTTTTCTTTGGGGAAGATGAGGATACTCTATGTTTTCTTCCCGAAGGACAGATAGTTACCTGTTTAGGTAATGGAGGTGCAAGAGGAAGCGACATCTCTCAATAATTTCAGGAATTGCAAGTTTGTTGTCACTGCACTTGTATGAACCTGCCTTTTCATGACTTTTCACAACATCACCCTTGCTGAAACAAGGCCTGACACCTCCTTTAAAGGGTACGTGCATGGTTAACCAGCTCTCATCTGTTCAGGCCAAGAAACAGTCGATTTTCCTTCATGGGAACTATCAGACCAGTGCTACCATCATGCCCTACCTGTACTCAAACCCCCTGTCTCTCCCGCAAGTGTCTTTGCTCAGGTGTGGGGACCACTTTTTTTTACAATACCTTAAAGAAATCTTTGATGAGCTGTCTTCTGGAAGGTGTAGAGGGCATGCTTCACCCAGATTAAAGCAAGCCACCTGAGCCAGCATCCCAAAAAGGCACACAGCTGCAGACTGTGGAAGGAAGCCAAATGAAAAGTGCCAAATATTTGTTTGAATGCAATCACTCCTGCTCTACACAAAACATAGTCTCTTAACTCGCACAAACCCCCAGAAACTCCGAGGCAGCTCTAGCAGTAGCATCAAGCCCTACATCACTTTCTGCACTTTGATTTATGTATTTGTTTTCTTTCTTCTTGCAAACCTTCCAGGCTGTTTGTTTAAACTGCTTAGAAGACATGTATGATTTCTGTGGCATGTATGATTTCTTTCGACTTTTCCATGATGCCATATTCAGAACATTTAACAAATGCAAGTCATCCTTTCTAGTCTTTATCATGTGCCTTGCCTAAAGACAGAGAAGGGCTTTAGGCAAGGTTAGGAATTCAGGTTTTCCCATTTTCTGGTGCTATACTGAGGTCACAGATTCACACACCTTCCCCTAAGATAAATCAGCATTCACCTTAATGAACCAACTCCTGCTGTATTTTGACTGTATAAAACCAGTTTCACCATACTTAAATACTTAAAAAAAATCGTGTTTTCTAGAAAAACTGCAAGGTTTCTGTTACGTACTTGCTGAACTTTACGGACCACACATAGCTGAACTGTAAGTATTGCTGCGTCCTCTCAGGTCTTTGCTTAGTTTGTTCTTGACATGTACAGCTGTGCTGTCAGATTGAAGTGCAGGGGTTTCATTCTTAAAATCACGTTGTTATTATTAAAGCAGAGATGCTTGAGAGTGATTCTGGTTTGGCATTTGGCATAGCTGTTCCTGAGTGAATAAATACAGGCTGCCACTGGTAACCATTTTCATACTCCATTTGAATCTCAGATCAGGCCCACCTGATGTAATTACCTTTTGAAATTCAGCTCGTTTGGCTGAGGGAGGAATTTGAATAACTCGGGTGTGCGAGACAGGTTCTACACAGTCACACTAGTGTAATACTTGGCTCTTGCTTTCCCTTCTACCTTTAATCAAGCTTTCTAATTGTCAGCCCCTACATGCTCTCAGCCCCGACCTTGATACACACTCTTGGGGAAGCCTACTAAGTAATGTAAGTGATTAAAAAAATAAAATGTAGGTCATTTTATTCCTCTTTGAAAGTTCTTAGTTTAATTAACAGAGCTTTTGCTAGACCTTCTTCCTCCCTAGGGTTATTATTTTTATTTTTAAAACTAGCCAAGGGACTGCAAAGTGCTTACAGGACTAAGAAGTGCTATAATCAAACAATTTAATTCCTGATTAGCCCAGGGGTGTGTCCCAAAAAGAAAGAAACAATCCTAGCACTTGTGCTTGGTGATTAAAGGCTAAGGATCTTTGAAGGATTTCTGGTTATTTTCTTGAGTTAATGACTGAACATTCATATGTGCCAAATTGCATATGCATTAACTTTAACCTTTACATCTTTGTCAGACTTATGATTGATTAAAAAATAGAACAGTCGTAATGTATTTGATTCAGGTGCTGCATACAAAGCACGGTGCTTTTTCATCATCCTGGGATCCAATTTTAAATGCTGAGTAGGGTGCCGTGGCAGAAAATCGTTAGGACCCAACGTTGTACTGAGCAGCGATTACGGGCCACAGTGAAGCGAGCTGAGGTTATTGTTTGGCGTTGGGGAGATTTAGCTTCCCATGGAAATAGCTTCTACTTTCAAGCACTCAGAAGAACATAATAGTCTCTGTTTTTGCACCATTTCCTTTAGCATAGACAGGGAAATGAATGCCGATGTGGTCTGCCATTCCTTGAAGCTGTGTAAACAGGATCCAGGACAAATGCTGTGTCATCTCTACTCTCCTCCAAAGGTGAGTTGGTTTTCCACTTTTTTCAGAGCTACAGATTGTGGAAGGTCTTTTAAGCTGGAACTGAACAGTATGGAGACTTCCAGTGCATGTGCATTGTCTGGGAAATAAACTTCAACATTCTGAGCGTGGACATTTTTAGAAAATGTCTGTTTGAATGAAAGGTACATAACACACTTTAGCTGTGTGGAGCATCAACAACATGGTTGTCAGAGAGCGGGAATTACAAGGCCAAATTCTCTTGTACCAGTCCGGGCCAGAGAAGAAGAGTAGGGAAGATAAAATCTTGCTTTCTCCAGACTTTATTGTTAAGCAGTACAATAACCCCAAACCAGATACACAGCTGAGGTTCATCTCTACCACCGCGTTACCACGGCATGACGAGTTATCCCCGCGTTGCCTGATCTGCTGTGGCAGCCGGTGTAGGCACTAGTTACCCGCTGCAAACGCAGGGCTATTTGACTTGGATTAGTCTGCAGTGCAAGAGGTTTAAGCTAACGTGCATAATCTTTTGCCACAGGCTGGAAACATACTGAGTTACCACCGCTTTTTTGACGTACAGTTACTTGCTGTGCAACAGTAACTTGATTGCATGTCCCAGACTTTTGCTACTCCGACACATACGTATCTGCATAGGTGTCTAAACAGATACAGTTTGTTTTGGGATTTTTTTGGTTGTGTTTTGTTTTTTTTTTTTTTTCCCAGTCATCATGCAGCCCAGGTCACGCTAAAACCTGTGAGTGATGGTGGTTGTTTGGCAGTGTCGAAAAGCAAGTAATTCACTTAGGCATCTATTTTTGTAAATCTTTTTCCCTGCATCTGGATGGATAAAGACATGTTTGGTTTCTACAGGTTTGCATAAGATGTTTTACACAGGGCCTTATCCAACAGCCATTGAAATGAGTCAGAGCCTTTTTACAGGCTTCGGTGAGCTGTGGTTCATCTCCAAGATGGATTTAGTTCTGCTAATATTAAGACCTGGAGAAACACTTGCCTTCCAAGAATGGCAGTAACATTTGTTTTATAGCAGGTGTGCGTCCCATATGACTACTATGCTCCATGCTATGCCAACATAGAGATATATGGGTGCGCAACCAGGCAGGGGTGAAAGAAGACGAGTGCAGGCAGCAGAGAGGGCCCACACTGACTTGACTTAACCAGGATGTTGCCCAAACTTCATCAAACGGGTTCCTTCAAAAATCCTGCATCTGAACTGGTAAAACAGTTCATAGGTCCTTCCACCCTTCCCCAAGGTCCATCAGAGCTACCCTATTGCAAGCTCTCCCTTAATAATTGCCAGGTCTTTGCTCACCCCACAAACATTTGTGAGTCTCCAGCACTTTCTGCCCTGGTAATCGCATGGTTTTTTCCCCTCCTCTGCGCTTGTAACAGCAGCAGAGACCCTGTCAGTGACCCAGTGACTGTGGGGCATTTTTTTTTTTTTTTTTTTTTTTTTTAAATCAGGAGTCCTGAAGGTAATGTTGAGAGTACTGCAAAGGCTGGCAGGCTCCCGCAGCCCCCAGGGTAGCCAGTCACCCAGGAGGCCAGCAGGAGCTGCAGCAATGGTGGCTGCACGTGCACCGCGCTGCCAGCCCGAGTTAGATTTTCATATGGACTTACTTGCTTGTGTAGGGGAATAAAGAGAAGTAGAAATTACCCTGCACCCTGACTTCTGCCGATGGCAGAAGTGCAAGGTGCCTCTGGGAGTGAAAGAGGATGCAGGCAACGAACTGCACTTAAAGAGAGGGATGGATTTCTGTGGCTGCACAGTGAGCTAGGCTAACGAGTCTGGAGAGAGCGGCTGTTTAAACTGAAGTGGCTCCTGTGCAGAAATTAGATCTGTGGTGAAATGCTTGGCCTGTCAACCAGAGGGGACAGGATGCCACTCGTGGGGTTGCTGTCAAATCTTTGGTTAGCTCTTTCCGTCTCTCAGAGCAGGTCTGGGACCAAGCTGTTGACTCCTTCCACTGGCAGCGACAGCTCCAGTGACTGCACTTTCTGCAAGGAAACAACTGAAGATGGGGGGGGTTGTTTTGTTTTTAAACAAAATTTGGACTCTCATTCACATGGCCTGGAGACTGTCCCTCTGAGTGAGTGTCTCAAGCAAACCCTCTCCCTTCCAAGTGGTAGTTAAATCTCTTTCTGTCAAGTTGTATTTGTTTCACACCAGGAATAAGGGAATTCCACCAACAAAATGATTTTTTTACCCCGACTGTGCCCTCCTTTTTAGCTCACCTGGTGCCCTGAGACAGCGTGAGGAGGCTGGGGGAGATGGGAGGAGAAGAGCGGTGCTTAGGGTTCATGCTCAGGTGGTTGATAAATTGCCCACAGTAACTCTGTGACAAGTCAGACTGAGTAAAGATGAATTATGGGTGAAAAAAATTAATATACAGTCAGAGACACAGATGCATAAAATGCCGTTTACCTCACATTTGCTTCTTTGGTTTGTAATTTGATTGATCACTTCAGTTATATGAGCCTGCAAATGTTGGCTCAGTCCCCTGCCAAGTGTTTGAACAAGACTTTAATACTAATGACTGTTTTGTTCAACTCTATTGATTTTCAGGTACTTCGTTTATTCATTTAGACTTTTGGATGCCCATTTTCCCAGAATTAGTATCATATTTGTACTGGCGAAGGGAGTAAGATAAATATAGAGTTACTTGCTCTTATAAGGCAGTATAATGTTCAGGTTTTAATTGTCTTTAAGGTGGCAAATATCAACATGTAGCTGCTTTTTCAGTCAATAGTTTATTTTGTTCTGTTTCTGTGATGTTGCTCTAGTGAGATGGTGTGTCTCGAGGAGGGAAGAGCCCCTGCTTCAGAGGCCTTGCAAACTATCTACACAATGGAGACACTGCGAGCCGAGTAAATGACACGTGCGTTATATTACATACTTCCCTGGACTCTGACAAATTAGCTCAAATTAATTTTTTTGCCAACCTGCCTGGAGCCATTAGCACTCTGCGATTATTCTAGGAGACAGGGCTCTAATTATGAATCAAAAATATTGCTCCATTCACAGGGAGCGCAATGCTGTCAGCACGGAGCTGGAGGAGGAGAGCATCTAACCTGGGCGAGGGCGGCTCCGTTGTGGGGGCTCCCCGGGGGCTTGGGCGAGGTGGGCTGCCCCGCTGGTGGGCAATTGCAGGAGCAGACCCCTGATGTTGGTAGGGAAGAGTGAAAGGGCCACTTGCAGCTCCTGGATCTGGTGATCCTGCTCGCGTGGCTGTGCGAGCAGATGTCACTCGTAATGGGGTCCTGTGAGCCCCTAATTGCCACCAGTGGCCCGTAGAGCAGAGCCTGGGCCAGGGCTGGAGGTGCAGGTGGATGTGCATGTGTAGGCTCTCCCGCTGCATGTTTCTTGCCCATCGAGAGGTTCTCCTCTACCCTTAGTATGAGGGTAGCAACACTGGGGACTCCTTCAAGTCAGGAGGCAAAATAATACGGCACATCAGAAGTGTAGGCTTACCATAGGTCGCTGAAAACTGGGCAGTATCTAAAGCTGCTGTAATATGCCTTGTGGTTTAAGCTACGCCAACAGCAGATACCCTAACATCAGCTGCAGCACTGCTCCAAAACGCTGTCGGTGGGTACAGGTATCCAAGCTAGCTGGTTTAGGATGACTGGGTATTTTTTTAGTCAAAGAAGTTTATCAGCTCACAGGGTGGAGGACTTTCTGCACCAGGTTCTGTGGTGCAGGGACGACCCTCTAGTGAGCGAAAAGGGCTGAAATAGGGTGAGGGCTTTTAGGCACTGCCTACCAAGCTCCCCTTCTGGCCCCGGGAGGGAGCAGGTTTGCAGAAGATTATTCTCAGCTTGTCTCTAGATTGTTTTAAGCCAGCTGGCCTGTTCAGTTAAATGGCAATACTTTAATTGATTTTGTTGGGGCCAGAATAATGGCTCGACTTCAGCACTGGAGTCCTGCTGCTGGCAATCTCTTAAACGGTCTGTGTTGGAAGGAGCTTATACTCTTCTTTCTGCCTTTCAGAGTGCCTCTTCTGTGCCCCATCACTTTTCTGCTCCGGATTATTAGAGACCTTGTGGCTGCAGATTTTAGCTTAATCTCCAGTAGCAGGATTTTGCTGGGAGTCATCTTACATCAGCAAAAATATACATATTTATGCTAATGTCATTTTATCTTACCAAAATAAGCTTCATTGCCACGAGCACTCATGCTGGTTCATGTCTCCTCTATCAGGTCTTTCACTGACTTTGTAAAAAGCAAAAGCCACCTCCCTCATGGACATTACTGTGGCCAGTCTGCTCTTTGACAAAATAGAAGCCAACCAATTTTGGCTGGGAAAAAGAAACCCTTTGGGATTTCATAAAATAAAAATACTCCCACTATTTTCTCTCGTTCCTCTTTCTCTTCCAGTGAAAATGTGTACTGCTTCCCGGGAGGTGAGGCAGAACAAATGCCGGGGTGGGAGTGCTTCTGCATTCCTGGTAAGAGCAGGCTGCCAGCCAAAGGTAGACCTTGGGGCTGGGACCCGTTTCCTTCTGTTGAGGCCACAGGCTGTAAAGCAAGCATCTGGGAGGCAGGCTAGGTTCCTGGGGAGCAGGGTGTCCTCCTTTTAACCTTTCTTTTTGGAAACAGGTAAAATCTACTGAAATGTGAGTTGTTTCTGCTGCAGTCAGAACCGAGCCCTGAAGAAACAACCTATAGACAAGTGATAGCAGAAGGCACAGTTTGAGCACTAGTTCTTCCTCTTTCACTTGTTTCTCACCATTTCCCCTGCTCCTCTTCACTGGCAGAAAATAAAATGCAAAAAAAAAAAAAAAACCACCCAACCAAAAAACCAAACAATCCCCAAAAAACAAACCACACAACCCCGACCTTCCACCAAATAAACTCAAAGAAAACAGGGTGAGACAGGGTTTGCAGGGTGCTGCGTGCAGCTGTGTCATACCAATGCAGAAGCTACTCCAGGCAGGACCCCTGAAAACAAGTCTGGGGTGACCTACGGGCACAGCGGCATTTGGGGTGGGAGGCTGGCAGACAAAAGCGTGAGGACAAGGAAGCGTCGCTCGTGGATGCTGACTGTGTTTTGCCGAGGCAAGCTAGAAAAAGTAAATCAAAATGTTTCATCCAGAACACACAGAGTCCAAGTCCAAAAGAAATAAGTGGCGTAAAATGAGCAGAAGTCAGAGTAATTGCCCTGGGAGGAGAAAGGACCGAGTCAGGCTTCGCATGTTGTAGATGTGGGCTTGCAGGGAAGGTCCCTATTTTGTGTCCAGAGCACATACTGTTTGGTTTGGCTGTCCCATGCAATCATAAAGATTGCCCCTACAGCCTCTGCAGGATGAAAGCTGGGAGTGGTAGAACAAATCCCAGTTTTGCCAGTGCTGTTTAACAAGCTTTGCAGCGTTTTGGTACCTTGGTGTGCGTACTCCTGGTAAAAGGATGATGAAAATGAGTTAGAAGGGAAACTTGGAATGTTTTGTAAATATCCGCTCTCCTGGGAAAGAGCTGGCTAACACAGATGATAAATGAGAGAGAATTAGAGTTGGTTTGTGCATTTATTTATGATGAGAAATAGATCTATTTGCAAAATATTCATTACTGGGAATGCATGGGCTCCGTGGAGAGCATTGAAAGAAGGCAGTGAATGAAATCCCAGTGACCCCCCTGCCCTCAGCCCCATCCACGGTGTGGGTATGTTGTGTACGCGGGGCGGCAGGGCTGCGCCGATTCGGGCGGCTGGGGCTGGCTGCTCCCCAGGACCTCCGCACACCCTCCAGGCAGCGGCTGCGAGTTCGTCCATCAGCTGCTGGAGCCTAGGGAGCCCCTTCCTCCGTGGCGTTCTCATGCCGTGGGAAAGAGAGGAGGCTGCTTGCTAGCCCAGGTGCAGCAAGAGAGGTTGCATGGGCTGTGTGGCCTTTGGTGGCAGGCTTGACACGCTGGTGTCAACCAGGGATTACAGGTGACCCATGAAAGCAAGAGTCTTTTCTCCCGGATGGGTGTTTCAGCTGCCAGTTCTCCACAGCCCACCCTGGAGTCCTGGTTGAAGTAACTTCTGCAGTGGGAGAAGATCTCGTCCTTAGCATTTCAGAGAGAGCGTTTTCTACACACAGGGGCAATGCAGCCTTTCCTCCCTTGTTTTCTGCTTTCTGTGTGCAATATTGCTGTAGCCGTATGAACGTGCGTTTCTCATGCTCTGCTGCTGAGAGCAAGAAAGGTCTCTCCTCCCCTGCCCAGCAGAAAGGGATGGATAAATCCTACCTCTCTGGAAATTTTTCATCCATCATACTTAATTTTAAGCCATTTTCCTCATCTGTCTCTCAAGTTATTTTATTGCAGAAATTACAGCAGCTGGTAACGAACAACATAACTGTGGCAAATGCAAGATGCATGTTTGTTTTTGGGGACAGCGGTTGCCCGGGGGGAAGAAACTAGGAAACAGTGTCTCGGTTTCTAGCATCTCTCATCTATTTGTGACATACCCAGATTTTTATAAGACTATAGACACAATGAACTAAACATATATTAAGCACATATATTAATGTGACACATATATTAAAAAACAGTAACTTAGAAGTCTGTGTTCCTTGCTGCTTATGCTTATTCTTCCTTATCCCTTTGTATTGTTCACTGTAAATTTTTGACCCTTGAATAGCACAGTTAATTAATTTGCTTTGATCACTGCCTAAATCAATTATAATGACATGCTCAATTTTATCCCAAGTAAAAAATGTTGGTAATGGTTGCTTTAAATGCAAATGTATGCTGCTTTAATATTCCAAGCTGCCATGCCCGCTGTTCAGTAAGATGCCATCACTCGAGGGATATTTTCTTTTTTTCCAAATGCTTTAATACTACCACTTGGCAAAGATACTTTTTTTCCCCACGTCGAGTTCCTGTAGCTCTAGCCAAGATAAGTATAAACTTGTGCTGAACTTTGCCTCGGAGCCCTCAGACCCGGTTGGTGTTGAGCTAGCAGTTATGTCCTTAGGCTGGGCTGTAGGAGGGACTGATGGTAGGTCATTGTCAGACAGAACAGTTTGGCCTCACTAACAATTTTGATCAGAAACAAAGTGCTAACATGTTTGTGATATACCGGATTTTTCCTTCCATTTGAAACATTTCCAAGAGTAATTTATTTTTATCTCCTATTTTAAATTTATTTTTTTTAACTGATCCTCAAAGCCTACGGAACAAAAGCAGTTATTTCTTCTGAAAGAGGGCGACTGGGCAGTATTTTCAACCTTCTTCATGCTGAATGCTGAGAGGAAGGACAGAGGCCATCACACAGATACTGCCTCACAGATATGACTGTTTGCAAAGGTGGCCTAATAAATGCAGGACAACATATGGGAATTATCATCACCGAGATGGAAGAATATTGTCCAAAAGTGAAAATGGAGCAGCAGGGGGAGCACACTGGTGTTACCCTGCCAAAAGCAAATGCTTCTGCCTGAAGTTTGCACCCAAGTCTGCAAGCTGAGCTCATCTCAGGGGCACTCAGCAACTGGCTGTCTCATGAGCAGGGCACCCATAGTACAAACTTAAATCACTGTCCCAGACCCCTGTGACTGTCTTTTTTTTTTTTCCCCTAAATTGAAGTTGTGAGATCTTCTTTTCCTATGGGAAGATGTGGCTGAATTTAGAAAGTGCTGTTCATCAGAGTTGTTAAACAGTTGTTAAACATTTTGGACTGCATGAGTATGTCTGGGGCATCTCCTCACCTCCATGACTGGGAATAGACCTTGTGGCAGGAAAGCCAGTGTGGTCCTTCTGTGCTGTGGTATGGGACAAATTTCTTAAGGCCAGGGGTAAACGCTTAACAGCACGGTGCAGAAACAGTCCCTGCTTACTCCCCATGCCTCAGCATTTAGCCAGGCAGGGCCCAGGGCTGTGGACCAGGCAGGCTGCAAAAATGTATTGGTTGAGGTTTTTGCAAGGGCAGAGCCTTGAGGAAGGCTCGAGAGCAGGACCTGGGCAGCGCTTGGCAGTTCCTGACCGTGGTAAGTGGCCGTCGGTGTGCGTTCGACCACAGCCCCGCTGCACCACACGTGGCACATCCGTCCTGCTGCCAGCAGTGCTGGTCCCTGGCTGTCACTCACACCCACAGATGGTGTCCCTTGCACAAAATTTCCCCTCCTCCTTTGAGAAGCAAGTATGTAAAGGGATTTGAGGAATCATTGGGATATCACCAGCAGTTGACTCCTTTGTAACCTATGTGCTTATGATGGCCAACCTGTTCTCCTTTGATAAGGATGCCTTTCCAAGCTCTTTTCTTGCAATGGTTCTCCCACTCTTCTTTTATATTTAGGTATAAGTATCCTCATTGTGGAGGAATCCCAAAATGCTTCTTCAGCCCAAGTTTGCATGGACTCCACAGAAAAACAGTCTTGCCACTGTCAGTGAGAACGTGCCCTCCAGGGCAGGTATTTCCAGAATAAAAAGCTAACCTTCGTAGATCCTAAGCAGGAGATTTGCCTTCCAAACTCTATTCCCTGCTTTGTACCTTCCCACGCGCCAGCTGTTCCCCTCCTGGGATGAACCTCAGCCGAGTATAACCCTTATCCGTGCAAGACCAAATGTTTCCTCTGTACCCTTCCACAGCACGTGTAACCCTCTTTTGGCCATCTAATGGATGAGTTGTTCTTCAGCAGAAGTCTGTCCTCTGCAGCTCACGCAGTGCAGTCAGGATATGAACCTCAGTTCTTCAACTGATCTGGACTTTTCCTTAGGAAATAAATGATGCCCTGGAGCAAAATAAATGAACTCTTGCAAGTGGAGTTTCATAGGGGATGACTGGATAATTGATTGTTAGTCCAATAAAAAGTAACTCATGATGAGTTTGTGGACTCATACATCATTTTTGTGCTGTGACTGATATATTAAAAAAAAAGGTAGGAAACAGGGAGAAAAATTGTTAGGATACTGTGAGGCTGATCTGTTTTTTTTTTTTTATTTTGTTCTTGCTCTCCTAGGTGGGGCTGAGTGCTGCAATAAGAAAAGCAAAAAGGATTATGAAGACTTCCAAGGACCTGGTAAGAAATCAGTGGCATTAGGGTGTTTTACACTGTACTTGCATTTTATCAGGAGCGAGTCCTCGTTTATTTTGCCTGATTGTGAATCCACCTGATGAGCATTGAATTGAATGCTGACTCACTCCTACCTGGTATAGGATCTGCTCTATCAGGTGACACTGGGAAGAAGGAGAGGGAGGTAATAGAGAGGAAATATGAAAGTATGGGGAAGCAGGAAAAAAACTCCTGAAAAATGCAGGCTGCTTGTAGAGTAGGGATAACTGTCTATATCCATCCAAGACATAAATTTATGTCTGAAATTCATGCAGCAGCTGCGGATCTGATCTGTGAGCTCCATAGTTTAGCGTCACACTGAGACACTTGCTTGTACTAGCCCAACTCGCCTTCGGTGGGGCAGCCAGCCTTAAAACAAAATACAAACAGATATGCAGTCTGTTTAGAGTTTTTTACAAAAGCAGGAATTTCCCACTCAGCCTTGCTCTGTGTTTCTCCATCCAGAGGAGCTTCCTTCTTTCCTTCAAACTTCTTGCAGTGTTTATTATTGCTCCTCCTTTTTTCATGCTTCTTCTTTGCCTGTTATCATCCCTGCCTTGCCCTTGTAGCCCTAGGTAAGAGGAAGCCTCATGAACTGAGCCACTGCCTCAGAGTCCAGTGACTGCACTTTGGGGTTGTCTGAAACTCAAGCAATGGCCTGGATGCAAATTCTGCATATTTTTCCTTTATTCGTGAGAGGCTGCCTTTGCCTCTTAAACTTGAAAACTGGGATTTGAAATCTTTCCGCCTCCACCAGTTTTCAGATTTACAGAGGGTCTCTAAAGGGTAGCAGAGAAGGGAAGGGCAGCTTGTATTCTGCTGGGTTCACTTATATGAGTCAGCTCAGCCATAGAGTTTGTTCCAGTTGTCTTCAGGCACTTAATGCAGAGCAAATGTTTTTGCTGTTTGTGAAGAAATTATTGATATTGCTTCTTCCTGAATCCTCACTGTGATGCTACTCACAAAAGTGAAAATTGAGGTGCCTAATTAGCCTTTGGGCAATTGCCAAATTGCCAAACCAGGGAAATAAACAATGCGCTGGAGAGACGGGCCTCAGCTCCTGCAGAACAGCAACCAGCAGGATCTTATTCATTCTTATTCATCTATTCAGCGCTGTGCTACTGATGGCCTGAGATTTCCGCTCAAATGACATGAAATTTCTAACCCCCTTTCCCTGGGTGCAAGTCCCCACGTTAACACCTGCGGTGAGATGCTCTGAGCCAAGGAGGTCCCCTCTGTCAGCCAGAGCCCGGGTGCAGGTGCGGGGATGAAGAGGGATCAGCGTGCAGGACACAGGGCTCTGCTGCTCCCTTGCACATGCTTCTACCTTTGGCGTATCGGGCTGCATCCCTTGCGTGGCCGGTCCTATCTGGCCTTCGTGAGCCGTGCATACCACGTCCTTTCGGGCTCTCTTGGGTAGGGCAGCATGGTTGGCATCAATCTTTGGGTGCAATGATCTCCTTCCAGCTTGCCTCTGCGCTCCCGTATGCTCAAAGCCGCTCAATGCCCCGATACCTCTCTCAATCTCCATCGCAACGCCCGTGGCCCCTTCCTGCTCCTAGTTGCCCATTTACCAGCAGGAGGGACAAGCGGACTGTGCCCCGGCTAGAAGCAGCAAGGTCATAGTTGAGTTTCTCCAGTCAATGTATTTCTAAACCTACATAACTGCACAACACAAGGTCAGCTCAAATTAAAACAAGCATCATGTGGTTGGCTGGGCCTCTCCTGCAGTTATCGCTAGCATGGTCCCTGTAATGAACTTATCATCCCTTGCTGAAATTTATTTTAAAGCTAGAAAATTAAAAATAACAACATTTCTAGAGGCAGTACTGTATCTCACAACTTCTCCTTCACCCAGATTGCAGTTAATTTCATTTCAAATCCAGAAAAACAATGTAGTAAGAAACACAAAGGAAGATCTCCAGGAGAGAGCACAGTGTGTATCATGCTTGCACAAGCCCCATATCCCAGCGCGGCAGAGTGTGATGAAATAGTCAGAAAATCACCTGCACAATCTGAACGCTGCCAAATCATGGTCTGTTCACCTGCCCAGGCAGATAGACGTGCCAGTGAGCAAGGGCCAAAGCAGTTGAGGTGCTCTCGTTGCTTGGGGAGAGGGTTGCCTGTCTGAATGCGTGGGTGAGGACCCAGAAACGCCCCGTCTGTGGTAGGACATCTCTGCATCCACGCTAGCGGAAAGAGAAAAACATTCACCTAGCCTCTTTTATGATCTGGCTCATGCTGGACAGAAACATCAAATTATATCTGCTCATTCTATCTATATCTGCTGTTTCGGTTGCTTTTGCCCCATCGCATGTTTGGGGAAAGCCTTCTGAAGAGGTTCTTGCAAGTTAGCTCTCCCCATCTTTGCTTGGCAGCTGTGTGTGACTGTGCGTAAAAAAGAGGTGTGATTATGGCTGTTGGTAATGAGAATGGGAGGTCTGTCTGCCTCCCAGGGGTTCACATTTACTGGGCATTTCTTAGGATCATTGTGGGTTTGGGAAAAAGAAAAGGTATTTTCCAGATGTAGAGATGCAGTGAAAGTGGCTACAACCCCAAAAAATCTAATAAATGTCTCCATTAATTAAAAGTAGTGAGCCATCTGTGAGCAACTGGCTTAAACCAAACACCCACAAGCATTAGGGGCTCATTATTATTCTTTTTTGTAAAACCAATTAAAATAATTATGGAAATGTCATTAGGGAATGTTAACAGGCAATGAATAAAATATTGGTGTTATCAATCACTGTGAACACCTCTAGTGCTAACTTTTCTTATGGGTGGGGAAGATACTAAGAGGCCTGTTTGAGCAATAGCGGTGAAAGAATGACGGATAGAGTGGTGGCTGTAGCATTTAACGACAGCAAGCACCATGTGTACAATCCTGTCATGACTACATGGTCCCTGCAAGTCACAGCCTGTCAGTGGGAGAAGTGGGAAGCCACGGAGGGAGCCAAAAGGGAATTGCAAGGCAGAGGCGGGCATGAACCAGTCTCTTGTCCGCTCACTCATGTTACGCAGGGGCAAGTAATCCATCTCCTCCCAAAAACACATATTGCAATCGCAGCCTGGCTCTGCTGGGAAGGACCCTGTAGTGCCTGCTCACCTGTGCTCGTGCACTCTCTCACACATGCAAAGGTTTTCCCTTTTTCTAACCCTGTGCTCCTTGCTGCCTTTTGAGAGCAGCCCAAGACTCCCTCAAAGAGCAGATGAGCTGCTCTCCTGCATACCCCCAAGCAGAGTCGAAGCATTACGTCCGGACCTCACTGTCCCACATGCCGTGGGGACATGTAGGCTGGGGAGCCAGAGGCTGCTGTGCTCCAGGATGCTGCTGCAGCTGGTCCTCAAAGCCCAGCTCGACATCGCCCATACCGCTTCCAGGGCACCATCACACCAAGTGTTCCCACCAAAGTTAGGCAGTCTGCTGGGGATGCAGGATAGTCTTCCTTTGAGACTAATGGAACTCCAGTCGGCAACAATTTTCAAATGACTAGCTGAGAAAAAGGCAGGAAAGATTTTATTCTACTTACAGCAAAGGGTGGACTTTAAATGTAGCCTGTGAGCAGAATGAAAGGAGGTTTGCTTTATTTATTTATCTCTTGCAAGCCCTGTAGTTTGTCTTTCTGGCACAGTTTCGGCTCCAGATGCCTTAACTTCAAAGGCTTTGCATGCTGTGACTTAGGCTGAAGTGAAAAGCCGACAGCTCAAATGAAGACACTGCAAATCTTAGCCTGATGGAAAGCTTTAAGAGCCTCTAGTGCTTTTGTAGGCAGTGCTGAGATTAGTCCTGCATGGAGGAGGTGGGGGAAGAGGTTTCTTTCCTCTTCCCAGGAAGGCGTACATAGGTTTGCAAAGCTCTTTGAGAAAAGCTGGTGTCCTTCTTGCACGCCTCTCGCCCTCTCTGCCGACCTGGCCATATATGCGTATGCACACACAGAGAGCAAAGAGGAGGTCTGTGTCCCTGCTGTGCGGCAGGACGTAGCCCCAAGGCAGCCAGGCTGGCAGGGAGATTAAATACAGGGATATGGATGGATGGGGAAGAGCATGGGGTGGCTGGAGCCGCAGCAGTGGGACCAGGTTCGTCTGTCAGCTCATGGAAAGGCCCTGCTCCCTTCTGCTTTTGGCCATTTCTATCTACTTTTTTGCAACTGTGTTCCAGTTTCTCCTTTGACTCCACTGACACCCCCCTCCACCTCATGGTCCCCTCCAAGTCGGTGTGACTCTAGCCTTGTCATTTGAGTGTGTTGGACAGAGCTGAAGAGAGTTGGTTGTTGGGGGAATTTTGCAGGTTTCTTGTCTCTTGTCCCCCTGACTTTCCTCCTTTTTTTCTCCTTTGATTTTTCTATTGCGTCCTTCAGAAAGTGCACTGTCATGGCTCCACCTCCAGCACTGCAGGGCTCCCCCAACAAGGCACCACCGTTGTTCATCTTCACCTTGCTGCTTGGTCACTTCAGCCACCGGTGCAGACGTTAGCTGCCATCTTTGTACCGGGGGCTCTCTCCCAGCCCTCCTCTCCACATGAGATCCTGGCCATGACATACCGCTGTGGCTGACCTCCTTCTCTGGGCAGTGAGAGACCCTCATCTCCATCACCCCTTGTTACCCGTCCAAGCAAAAACCGTCCTGCCTTCCCTGGAGCTGCAGGGCAATGCCCTACACACAGCTGTCCTGCTGCCCCACTGCCCTGCTGTGCCGCCTCGAAGTTCTCCTTCGTCACTCAGAGCTTTATATGCTGGGGTTACTGCCCCTCGTGACGATTAATAGCCTTTCATTGTCCTCTCCTGAGCTGTATCCAACCTGTATCTTCTGTTTTATCTTAGATTTGGGTTGTAATCTCATTAGGGCAAGGACCACCTTATTTTTTTTTTTTCTGTGTACATAAAGTGTGTAACACAAGGGAGTTGGTCCAAGGATAGAGCTCTTAAGTGCTGTGGCAATATAAATAATTACCCTTCTTTGCATAAAGTTATGACTATGTCCATCTGCTCATCTGCTCCATATTTACATGCCGAATGCAGCCTTAGTGAATACACTTAATTAGACTGCACCAACTAGCCCTCCGTACTTATGGACCACCTGAATGCCCTCCACGTTTAAAGACCACCTGAGCTTACAGTGAAGCCACATTAGCAGCATGTTTTGAGGTTGATCGCCGATGCAGCGCAATGTTTCCACAACTTGAGCATTCATTAGCAAGATCTCTTTCATATTCTGAAGCTTCCTGGTGACCTGGGACCTCAACTGGATTGGCCAATGGTTATGGTCTACCAGTGTTGAAAGAGTTTATCCTGCAGCTGCTGTCTTTTACAGCTTGCAGGTCTGGACAAGATAAAGTCTAGTTATGAGATTTCCAGGTAAAAATCTCATTAAAAAATCAAGGGTATTCTATGCACATGCTGGATCCTCCCTTTTCTCCTCTCTTTGGGATTGTTCCTGACCTTCGGCTTATCCACCCCTTCCCAAGCGTGCAGAAACCAGCCTCATGGCCCACAATGTGTTGCTTTCACTAGTTTCGCACTAAGTGCCAGATACTGTCGTGTTTATCAAACATGAGAACAGTCATTTTTACAAAGAGTGAAAAAAATAACTGGTACACGAGAAGAGACAGTTTCACAGGAGTTTCTTCCTTCCTTTTTAATTTTACAGCTCTTTGAAAGCAAGAGTGGTTGGTTTATAAAATGTTCAGTGGAAATCCTTAGGTTGACTGCTGTATCAGGTCTAAATCCTCAGGCATGTGACATCCTTAATGGAGTCATTGGAGTTTTCAGATGTTTCTAGGCAGAAAATACATGATTTAGCTCTGGACTTTACTGACACTGAATATCCCAAGCCATGCCACCTCTGTGAACTAATGCATCCATCTTCTTTTATTTTCTTCCCCTCCAGAAAAGCTTCATGGGGTTCTCAAGTGTATGTGCATTTCCTCTTCTGGCTAACCTGTGTGAGAAGATTAAATAGTATGTATAAAGTTTTCAGTCCTTAACCGGAAACAGAATATGGTACTTTTGTTTCTTTCAAAGGAGAAAAATCATCCTCACATTCACAAAGCTTCCTGTACTTTACTTCTGTTGGTTTCCTTCATAAAACCACTGTCCAGGTAGCATAGAGGGAGGCTGCACAGAGTTCAGGTAAGTAAGAGTCCTCAGAGGGATCCCTGTGCTTTTGCAATACTGTCGTGGTTTAACCCCAGCCAGCAACTAAGCCCCACACAGCCACTCACTCACTCCTCCGTGGTGGGATGGGGGAGAGAATCAGAAGAGTAAAAGTGAGAAAACTCGTGGGTTGAGATAAAGACAGTTTAATAGGTAAAGCAAAAGCCACGCACACAAGCAAAGCAAAGCAAGGAATTCATTCTCTACTTCCCATGGGCAGGCAGGTGTTCAGCCATCTCCAGGACAGCAGGGCTCCACCATGCGTAATGGTTACTTGAGAAGACAAACACCATCACTCCGAACGTCCCCCCCGTCCTTCTTCTTCCCCCAGCTTTATATGCTGAGCATGATCCCATATGGTATGACATATCCCTTTGGCCAGCTGGGGTCAGCTGTCCCGGCTGTGTCCCCTCCCAGCTTCTCGTGCCCCCCCAGCCTACTCGCTGGTGGGGTGGGGTGAGGAGCAGAAAAGGCCTTGACTCTGTGCAAGCACTGCTCAGCAGTAACTAAAACATCCCTGTGTTATCAACGCTGTTTTCAGCACAAATCCAAATCACAGCCCCATACTAGCTACTATGAAGAAAATTAACGCTATCCCAGCCAAAACCAGCACAAATACTAAAAATATTTGCATAATTTTAGCAGGTCACAGAGGTCAAATATATGACACACTCAAAGATATGACACCTCCAAGAGGGAGCCAATTTTCTCCTGAGATTTCCTGAGCCCAAGAGACTTCTCCATTTCATTTGTTCACCCAGCCGTGGTGTCACTGGCTCAGCGCCAACAGCACCTATATAACTCCGTGAGGAAGAGGAATTAAGTGGCAGTTGCAAAGTGTAGGAGAATCTCAAGGTGTTTAAGCCAGATGGATGGCGGATGGGAAAAACAACTTATGGCAGTGCTAACTTTGAGTCAGTTTCTGAGAAAGGCTGTGGACATCAGAGGGGCTATTACTCCTAAGGCATGTTTGTCAATGTACTCCAATGAGTTGGAGTAGGAGTCATGCAAATCTAAGAATAAATGAGTATTATCAGTGGTATATTTTGGCTGATTTGACTGCCAAGACTAACTTGCTCACCTATTTCTTCTCATATAATTGAAACTGCAAATATCAGGAGTTTATTGGGAATGGATTGATTAAGACGAAACATCTTGTAAGTGCCTTTGAAATGTAAGTCAGGAGAAATAATCTGAGTTTGAGCCCTGATTGTTCTGACAGTAGAAGCAGGAATCAAATTGTATATCATATGTTGGATCGAATGTGTTCAACTCTTCTGATCTCTTTCTCTTGTGCATTCTCTCTCTCACTCTCTGTCTCTTTTTTTTTTTTTTCCCCCTTCTTTCTGTAGCTACAAAAACCAATGTTTGGCAGTTGGACTTTTTTAGCTGGCCTGGATCTGTGCCAGTTCCTTGCAACTGAACCTTACTGCAGAGAAGAAGTAGCCCAAAGCAGCACATGGAAATGATTGATTACAGACAGAATAAGGGTTACAAGCCCCACTAGGAGTACGTCACCTGTGTCCTCTGCATTTTTTTTTATCCTGAAGCTCATGCAGTCTGAGGAATCCACCCTCATTGCACCTATTTGCTCTCTGAGCCAGGTTCAACATCTCTTATGAGTTCAAGAGGTTTGAAAAACTCAGAAAGGAAACTTTCCAGGGAAAGGCTGATTAGCATATCATTCAAAGAGTGCTGCCTGCTGGGCCAAATATGAAAGGCTGCTCAATGTAGGTGAGCTAAGCTGTGTCCTGTAGCCAAAGAGGGGTGCCACGCTTGGGCAGCACCATGTGAAAGCTAGCACGTGCCCAAGCTAAAAAGGAAGGGGCACAGAGCAGACACCATCATTTTAACACCTGCTTCAGGTACTGCTAAAACCTACAGGGTTGCTGGAAACAAAAGTCACAATGGAAAAAAAAAGATGTAATTTTCAAAGGTTAATGTAACTAAGCACTGTGGGGGACCACTGAGGTCTCAGGTCTCCATTGCTCAAATCAAGGTAAAATTCTTTCCTTGAACATGTTTGAGCATGGCTAGAAGTTTGTGGGACTAGATACAGAAATTGCAAGATGAGACTCTGATGCTCAGTTAAAGCATAAGGCCACCTGTGAATTCAGTGTGTATGGTCCTTCTTCACATTAAATCCACTTTTACCCCGTAAAATAAGCTTCTTCTTTTTTTGTTTGTATGTAGCTGCAGCCTGGTATGCAAACTGCGAGTCTTCTAGACTGAGCGCAACAGGAGAGAGATGGTGTAAAGACTTGAGGGATGAATATGAGAAAGGGTATTTGCCATTTGTTTTTAACAAAAGAAGGAAGTTAGTCTCCGTCAGCATAAGGCCCCATTCTGCAGCAGCAGTAGAAAGACTTCTGCCAGGCTGAGTGAATTATTTATTTCTAAAAATGGTAGTCACTTTTACCACAGATTTTATGTCCTAGTTTGTTTTAGAGACTGAAGGTTCAACATTGCAGCCATACATGAATCCATCAGCCTCACCTCCAGAGCTCAGTCAGCAGATATTGAAAGAAATCAGAATTTGCTCCTTTGGACAGAATCACTTTGCTGAAGTACAAGCACGGAGCTAAAATTGAATATGCAGCTGCGAACGGCATGCCAGCTATTATCTATTCTGTACGCTTTACTGCGTTTTTTTCTTTCTGAATAGGTTCCCTTCTGTATGTTAACACTGCGTTTGTTGTTTTTGTTTTTTACAGTGTCATAAGAAATAAAGTACCTTTTGAAGATTTTGATGGAGATAAATTTAGTACTTTCCCAGTAAGCAAAGCCTTTCCTTTGGTACAGTAATCCCTTGATAATGAGAATGTCTATGGGATTCCTCCTACTTTTTGCAAAGCCTTATTCATTCATGTGAAAATAGGTATAGGAGTGAAGTGAATGGAGGGGTTTTGTTGTCATAAAAAGTAGTGTTTTTTCTGGATGAAAAAACAATCGTTCATTTATGCCACCTGGGGAGATGCACACATAAAGCTGCGCTCCCTGCAGAAGCAAATTGCTCTGCTGCTGAGTGGTCTGTTTACTGAATTAATAAGAGGTGAAGTAAAGTCATATAAAAAACCAAATTAAATTGCCAGCTTGTCTTATTTCTGCACCAAAGTGTGTAAGGTGTCATTTATTAAAGCTTAGCAAAGGCACTCTGGAATACAACCCGTTTACTGGGTTTTATTCCTACACCTTGAGTTAGATTCTCATTTTAGATATTTTAAATTAAAAGTGCAAGAGTAACAATGAACATCCTACCTGTGTGCTTCTCCTGGCTTTCAGACGTTGAGGGGCTATCACTGGAGAGGCAGAGACTGCAATGACAAAAACACCACCGTGTACCCTGGCAGACGGTAAAGCTTTTAATTATTTTAAAGGCTTCCTAATAACTGTGACTTCTTGAAGAACAAGTTCCATGTTTGGTTTTGGCCATACTCTACAAGAGCACATCACTACTTGTTGCTTGATTTCACTGTGATGGAGACGAGACGGGATGGTTGAGACCAGGGATGGGGTGCATTAGTGTGAGGGGTGGTTCACAGGTTTCTCTCCTTTCTCTGAAGCATCTGCAGCCAAAATTGATCAGACAGACCAAAGGTGGGGAAGGAAACCAAGCCGCTGAGGCTTACAAGCCTTATGCCACTTGAGCTAATGCAGGCTGTGCCTACTTCAGGGAGTAGCAGGGCGGGAGGGCAAAAGAGCGGTGCTTGTGGCCGGCTGCTGAGCTCCAGCATCCAATCCTCACGTTATGTTGGTGGAAACACAGAGCTAAGTATGTGCCCTTCTAGGTGAATACCTTCTAGGTGAATATCTCCCAGCGGCCTGAGCATGGACTTCCATGCACACCTGAAACAGAGAGCACAGCCAGTCCTAACAGCGTGGCCTTGAGCAAGGTCCCCTGCTCTTGCTATTTTACCCTGTGCTCAAAATATCATTTCAAAGGTAGAGCTCTCCTCTACCATGGATTTGTTAAGTTGTTAACCAGGGCTGTTTTTAAAGCCTAAGCATTAACCGGCTTGTGACTAGATAAGCTGAGTTTAAGGGTGTGAGCTTGGAAGAATTATGTGCCGTCAGCCTGGGCAGCATACCTGCGTTAGCAGAAATGGATTTACAGAGCCCGTGTGTAGTGCCAGACTGAATAGATGGAGTCTCCCTGTAAAAGGGACCTGAGCTAATTATACTGTTATGGGCCAGAGCAAATCCTCATTACACGGCACTGAATTTGGAGTGAGGGGCTTGGTGGATTTCAACGAACACTTAAAAGCAAGGAAAAGGGCAGGGAAAAAGAGTCTGTCTTCTGCAAAAATCATCCCCATTCACTTCGCCTAAATTAATATGCAGACTAACAGGGTAGGTTTCATTCAGCAACTTCCAGTATTAACTTTAAATTAATATTGCATTTTGCTAGGAAAAATTGCCTCTCCTGGATTCAAAGGGGGAAAAAAACCACCCTTCTGTGCAGAAAGGAATTTCTAATTATTGTATATTCTTAGTGAAAAATGGCACAAAGGATCTGATTTCCTCAAAGCCCCTTTTGCTTTATTTTCTGTAACACTGTATATCCTTTTGTAACTCTGTTTTAGTCCTGATAATTGGGATGTGAAAAGTGACTCTAACTGCAATGGCATATGGGTAAGTAAATGAAGTTACATTTTATACTTCCTTCCCGATTGCTGCTTCTCTTTTTTCTTCCTTTTGAATTAGTCTGCAAATGTTTCTTTTTTATTTATTCTGGCTTATTAACTGATTTGGTTTACTCCTATTTATTTACTGCCTTTGATATTGCAAGTAATAAAACTGTATTTATTAAAAAATACGGGAAGCAGTTATGAGTGAAGGTTGTTTATTGATGCTTATGATTATTTAAATTATAGCTATTATAATTAATTTAAATGTACATATACTTATTAAAATAATGTAATGGAAAGCATCATTATTATGATGCAGTGCTTCCTGCAGGCAAACATTCAAGAAGAACTGAATCCTCAGCCCCTGTTTTGCACTGCCATTTTTCAGGCGCTAGATAGGTACTATCATCTGCCCCTTCTCTCCTCCCACAGGGCGTGGATCCAAAAGATGGAATTCCCTACGAGGAGAAATTCTGCAAAGGTAAATCTTTACAATCAATACGAGAAACAATGTGTCTTTTGTATTCATTCCATAAATATTTTAATAATTTCACGGTCATTGCCAATGTAGGGGAAAGACAACGGGCTTTACAACTTCATGAGAAAGGCAAAATGGCAAAATAATTTTATTTTTTTTTTTTATCTTGAGGATGGGCAAAGATGAAACATGAAAAGCACAGGCTGCTGGTAATTTCCTGTTAAAAGCCAGCTCAGTTATTAAGTTGAAATAAATACATAGATCAGGGACAGCAGCAAACGGAGATGTCACCTCTGCATTTTCTGTGGTGCCTGAAGCCTAACCCAGAGGGATGGCCTTGGGATTCAGGAGAACAGTTTAACACCCGCGTTTGTCCAGTTTGACCCGTTGCCGTAAATACCAGCAATCATGCTGATACTTTTCCAGAGAAAGCCCTAAAGAGGTGAAGCGATGGCATCAGCTGATCTCCCTGACAGCCACGAGAGTGCCTGTGTATACGCTTAGCACAAGTAACACCCTTACTAAACAGCCATGACTCACCTTGCCTTACATTTAAATCAGCATCCTGGGGATGAACCATTGCCTGGCAAGACTTTTCAGCATTTTTAGATGAAAGGCAATCTACAAATGCTAAGTAACATTAGTTATAAACCAGCCAGATTGTTCTAGCAGAAATACTCGTTTGTGTAGCACATCCACCACCCAGTTCTGTTATAAGGAGCTTTGCACAATTTCCTGAGTAATCCGATTTCCCTAAATGTTTAAGTACTTTTTAACGCATATTCTGTGGGTAGTAAAAATAAATGTTGGCTGCACGGAAGAGTCTCTGCTGAAGTAACACATCCATCCTTGAATACAATCAGGATTTTTTCTGATTAGCAAGACCTCTCCCTGTTCTTCATGCCCAGTCCTCAGTTGTTTCTCTAGGGTACATGCCTGAATGCCAGTTTTTGCTGCAGATGGAGTGCAAATCCCATTGCAGGGTCTGAACGTTTCAGCCATGTGAAGAGTGGTGTAGCCAGTCACCCCATGACTCCATCAGCTGCCATTGCTGTTGCTCTTTAAGCGTTGCTCTCCATGCTCTGTTTGGGTTTGCTCTTTCTGCTCATGCGACTAACAAAATGCATTAATTAGGTGCGGACACGCAAGGGGTCGTGCTGTTGGGAGACTCGGCCGGCGCTCACTTCCACATCCCTCCCGAGTGGATGACCGTCACGCAGATGTCAGCGGTGAGGAATCACGTTCGGGTTGCCAAAACCACTACGCCACTGGCTGCCGTTTGCTTTGTGGTGCAGGTTGCCAAAGGGAAATGAGTGCAAAATGCCTCATTGCACTGGAATTCATAGTTATGGTCTCATGTGTCAGTCCCTCCTGCGGCTGCTCTTCTGAAGATAAAAAAGCATAGCCCTGTGCTAGCGTCACTCCTCTGACATCTGTGCAATTGGGTCAGGGAAGAGTTTGGCTTCGGCGGCCCAGTGCTGTGCCAGAGACACAAACCAGTACGTCTGGCTTTCCACGCACGTGCCTGCGGCTCAAGGAGACCCGTGCTGTCTGTGGGATCAGTCCTGCCATTAGCAGGCTTGTTGGTACGGCTCCTTGCTGTGCAAATGTTGCAGAAGTGACCCTGCTGGCAGTCCAGGAACTTCTGCTTTAGGCATCTGGCTTTGAAATGACATGTCCTGGATTGTTTTCCCTCATCTGTGGCATATGTGACACGGGTCTAGTAACTCCAGTGTTCGGGCTCTGAGGCTCATTGAACAAATATATCTGCAGGTGTTCGAGGGTCATCCAAAGGTTTCTAATGGACTTGTCTTAAAGGGAAGAGTTTCCGTAGTGACCGTAAAGTATCACTGCCACACTGATGTCTACCTTTGGGCAGTATCCCAGCGTTTCCCATTTTCAAACAACAACAAAACGCGCCTGACTGTGAATTATGCTGAGCCTCAGCTGTTGCAGTTCACTGGCGTGGAATGAAATAATTGAGGGGAAAAGATCATTCCAGCAAACTGCAATTGAGGGGTGGAGATAAACGTGCAGGCATGCTCCTGTCCTTCACTGTTGTTTCCTATCCCGAGCCAGTGTCACTCCCCAGCCAGGGAGGACTCTGTGTTGTCCTTCTCTGCACAAAAGTCTGTTGCACGGGGGTGAGCAGATAGATCGTCATTGCCCACCTTCCCTGGTGAAAACCTGCTACTCCTCCACTGGCCTCTGTAGAAGAAGGACATGGACATTTTCTGGAGAACAACTCCAGAATGTCAGTAGTTACAGTGCTGTTGGAGGTCTGAGATTTTCGTGTATCTTCCCACTTTCGCTCCCAGAGCTGAGCTGACTTAAATGTTGCAGATTAGCAGTTGTTTTTCTTTGTTAAACGTTTATGAGCAACGATTAGACCAACGACAGTGATGACAGAGCTGATGATGAGCATAATAAATTAGCACTAATGATAATTGAGATTATCTTGTCTAATAGAGATTGTAATAATACTGATGGTGATGATGATTCTGGTAGTAACGCTGGTAGCAGAGCCATGTAGGCAAGAATAATTTTAGGCTATGTCAGCATTTTATTGTCACTATAATGAAGGTTTAGAAAGCATTTCTCTTGCTTGAAGCTTGCTGGTCCACTAGCTGGATGGGTCGAGGGCTGGTTATGGCATGCAGAGGCAGAAGCTTCAAGGTTGGGAGCTGGAGTGCAGATTATAAAGTGAGTTTTGATGGCACCTTGTTACTGTCTGATGGGTGTAGAGCAACTTGCACAGGAAGGGAACCGGTGCTCTCTGTGTAAGGCCCAACAAATATATGCTTTCAGTGCTCAACTCCATCTGGCCAGTGTGTGGGGAAGACCAAGGACTGGTTGGAAGGGGAGAAGTGGGCTGCTTTCCTTTGCAGAAAGGGTGACTCCAGGTTAGAGCTAGTGCCCTGCACTGGGACAAAGAGGGCGAAGAGAGACGTGTTCACTCTCTGGCCTTTCGTAGTCACTCCACTCACACCATATAAAATAAAAGGAGTTAAGACATCACTGGAATTGGAGAAGCTAAGTACAATATATGAGTAAGTAGAAAAGAAGCCTGGACTTCACATGCAGACCCAGAGCCACCACAAGCCAGTCCCGGGAGAGACGTCTCTCGTGCACCAGTACAAGGCACCAAGGGCTGGCGTCTGCTCTGAGCCCAGGAAGAAAGGGATGCATGAAGGTCTTGCTTAAAATACCGCTTACTGGAGCTAGCAGAAGAAGGTAAAAGAGGATAGTACAGATAACCTTATGTCCTGTCAGACCCTGCGCACCCTGAGCTGGGCAGCATCAGACAAACCTCTGACAGGGGTATGGCATGGTGTGTTAGTAATGTAGAGGAACTTGGAAAAGTTGGTTATAGCTACCCAGGGCAGAGCAGGGCTGGGCTGATTACCTTGCAGGAAATGCAGCCCTCCTACAGCTAGCTGAGCTCTACGGTCGTGCACTGCACATCCACCCGCGTGGCTGGGGTACGTGAGATTCGGGATAGGAAAGAACAGGTCATTTTCTAGGACAATTTGCAAGCTTTCCTACCGACCTGGCAAAAATGCAGCACTTAAATATTAATGCAGAGATACAGAGAGTTCAGTCGTATAAAAAAACTAGTATCTGTGTTTAAACTCTAGCAACAGTAAAAAGTTATTTAATTTGCAACTCACCTTGAGTAAGAAAATTGTCGCCTGAGCACAAAAGTGCTAGCAAAAAAATTTCTGAGCTAATTCAAACTTTGTCACTGCCTCTTCCTCTTGCTTGTCCTCTCTGTCTTGCTTTCTATGTGTAGAATGGCAATAGCAGTAATTTATCTGCCTCGGGGCTGTGAAGATGCAATACTGTTGTCTCTTGATGTGTGGTATTAAATACCACTGGCAAATATCCTTCATCTGTAGGTTTAATTAACAAATTAACTAGCTTCAATCCTTTTTCAGTGCAAGGCCTTCCTCAAGGAGAATTTCTAAGCACATCCAGGGATGGTTTTGTGACCAGAGAGAGTGCAGAGAATCCGTGTCCTAATCTCACAGAAAACATCTTTAATCTGGGATCACAGCAAGAATTTGAAGTTAGGGCTCTGAGAGGGGAGGATAAGGCATTAGCCTTGTGTACCTGCTGTTACCCCATGCTGCCAAACTCAAGACACTTCGCGTTGATTCTGCTAAAATTTCTTTGATAAGACACAGAGAAAAATTAGTTTATCAAATGGGTTTCTCTACAGTCAATACTAGAGTCAGTTCAAAGCTTTAATTTCCATTTCAATGGAATCTCAACCCTCTACATGGAATTCCAAATAGGACTTCCCCCTGCCCCGACCCTGTCCAGGATTTTTATCATGTGTACAAGGAAAAAGTTGTGTGCCTGTTAATTCAGATTTATTAGGTGTATTATTTTGTTACTTTAATATTTTTCTATATTTTTACATATCTATTTTATATACTTTATATATTTCATATATTTCTTATTTATATTTATCCTTCCTTATACATGTTCACATGTACAAGTGTTTACATGTACAAGTGTAAAGTAAAATTTACACTTGGTAACAATGCTGCAGGCCCTTCTGTTAATCAGCACCACATCAGTGGCAGCTGTTAATTCCTGTTTTAAAGCTAATTAGGATGGGAAATAATTTTTCAAGTCAGATGCTGAGAATTTAGTTAAGAGGTTCTGCAGAATGGTTGCTTTCCATGATTATGCTGCACATAGCCTACCATGCAAAGGAGCAGTAATGATGAGTGAGGGAAGAAAGAGAATGTGAATGAGAAATTTCCTCACTGAAGCAGGCTCAGGACGTCATTTGGGTAACTGGATGATTAGCATGGGGGTGACCAGATGGGTATTTGGGCTGAACAGCTTTGGAATTCAGATGCCCATGCCATCATCTTGAAGACCATTGTTGAGAAGCTGTTATATACTGGATTTTGGATTTCCTGGTCTAATCGGGAACTTACTGCCCTCTTAGCATGGGCCTTCCACAGGGTAGTAACGCACAAGTCTTATGAGGAGCGGCTGAGGGAACTGGGGTCGTTTAGCCTGCAGAAAAGGAGGCTGAGGGGAGACCTTATCGCTCTCTACAACTACCTGAAAGGAGGCTGTGGAGAGGTGGGCGTTGGTCTCTTCTGCCAGGTAACAAGCGATAGGACGAGAGGGAATGGCCTCAAGTTGCGCCAGGGGAGGTTTAGACTGGATATGAGGAAATCTTACTTCGCTGAAAGGGTTATGAAGCATTGGAAGAGGCTGCCCAGGGAAGTGGTTGAGTCGCCATCCCTGGAGGTATTTCAAAGACGTTTGGATGAGGTGCTTGGGGACATGGTGTAGTGGTGGTCTTGGTAGTGTTAGGTTTAGGGTTGGACTCGATGATCTTAAAGGTCTTTTCCAACCTATACGATTCTGTGATTCTGTGAACACCCTGTGTAATCCAATGCAGGGGAACATGCTCCTGTCATACGTCCCATGTCAAGGAATGTATCAAGGTGCATCATTCACTTGTCCCATAGCAAGTCCCCTGGTGCCTTCCTGGTCTTCCTGTTTTCTTAAACCTAAGTGACCAAATGCAGAGACCTGAATCATGTTACTGCATTTATCAAGGAGGCTGTTTTGGGCGGGGGGAACTTGCAAGCATCTGAGCACCAGCCTGCCCGCACTAATGCAGCTGCAGGCGCTCCCAGCCCATTTCGTCTGTCGCCAAGCTTGAGACCTGCACTATATCAGAGTGGGGACTCATGTTTTCCAGTGCTATTTCCAAAGCCTTTACCTAGGAGCCAGTCACAAATACAGTTGTCATCCCTCTTAGAGTATGTTCTTCCCACAAAGAGCATACGGAAACACTGCTTGGTGTGGAAAATGTCCATCACAAGGTGGACACAT
The DNA here is from genome assembly GCF_035582795.1 of Mycteria americana. Taxonomy (NCBI): domain Eukaryota; kingdom Metazoa; phylum Chordata; class Aves; order Ciconiiformes; family Ciconiidae; genus Mycteria; species Mycteria americana. The sequence goes on from NC_134366.1 coordinate 54,136,218, forward strand.
CTTTGAAAGCTATAGCACAGGCATGTTATTTCTCAAGTTTAAAAAAACCCCAAACTACAAAAAAACCACCCCACCCTATGTAGCACTACAGGAAGTCACAGGTACCTTGATTTTGAAGTTTTTGACCAACCTGGTACTGCTGAGTCCCAAAAACTACCCTACAGGGATCTAGCTGAGGTGCAGCAGCACAGAGAAAATGATGTTAGGACCATCACTGAGGATACCCGCCAGCATGTTCCCGCAGAGGCAGCCAAGCACGTGGCTCCCTCCTTAACCTGCCATCACTCCAGTAAATCCCCAAACACCCAGAGTACAATTACAGGAAGAGAATTATAGAGCTGTAAGAAGGGGATGAGTCAACTTTATTTTGGCTTTCTGCTTGTCAATAGGTTTTGGGTTTGTCAGGCTTTTCTTCTTTTAAAAGGTTCTGCAAGAATTGAGCTGAATGTTCATTCCTTTGACCTGAAAATTCGGACACTAAAAATGAAGTGTAATGCAGTAGACATGCACTTTATGAGGTTTAGGAAAGCAAAAGAAATACTGGGGATTTTTTTGAGGTGGATGTTTTCTTGTGGAAACCTAATGTTGAAAACACTGGTGTGTCTAGCGATGGATATTGTGCTCCTGCTGCTCGGTCCATCTGCTTACAATTGACTTCCAAATAGCTACTAAATGCAGCATTTTTCTGTTATATGTCTGGGATAGAAGCTTACTTTAAAATCTCATTTTAGAGACAATTTTATCTGGAGATAAAAGCACTGTATTTATAAATGTGCTGGAAATGATACCCTTTCGAGAAAGATGCATTTTAAAACTCTTGGATCTCTATTTCATGCTGAATAAAGAGAAAAATAAATCCCATGTCTGTCTGTAATCCAGTAAATATCTATTTGCCCACAAACTCAAGGGGTTCTCAGGTTTCATTAAAGTAACTGTTTCATACAATACATTTCCTACTAAAAGAACTCAGCATTTCTTTAAACGCAGGTTCAGGATGTCCTGAACACTTATCCCACTGACTTCTTTTTCTGCACAACTAGAAAATACAGGCGTTTGATCTGTGAAAATCTTATTAAAAACATTCTCTAGCTTCCCTCTAAATCCAGTGAATTGCAGGCAAGTTTCTCCCAGCTAGTATTGTGATGACTAAGATGCTGCATTTTGGGGAAAATAAGGTAAGAGTTTTGCTAGTTTCAAACCTGTGTCCCTTGCAGCTTTACAGAGTAGGAATGCCATACATGCTTTTTAAAAAGATAGGCTGTGCTTTCCTCAAGAGCTCTAAGGCTTGCTTATTTGTATACTTAGAATAAGAAAGTTTTCTGTGGTACTTAATGCTATCACGAGGATTTGAACAGCATTAAAGTCAGTATGAAAACAAATACCCAATTCCCCTCAAATTAAGGGATGCTTCAGTGCTTTCAGGATTTCTGGGACTGGCATTTCTAAAGGCTCGTATGAGCGTGAGGTTTCCAATGCCCTTTTGTGTTCTGATTTTGAAAATCTCTTGCCATAGCAACCCTGAACCTTCTTCCATTTAAGCACAGCTTGGCATGTGTGCATTTAGCATTAGCCATGGCTTTGGCTGTCCCGTATTTCAAGGTAGGACACATCTAGGAGGTGAGGACGTTCCTTCGAAATGAGACCCATCTAGAGCATTTGAAGCTAAAATATGGCATTTGAAGCTAGGCTGGAATAACTTTCTAATCATTCTCTGCTAAAATCTGGGACGTAGGCTGAAGCATGGTTTCTCAGCCAGAATAGTCTAGAGAATGGTATTTAAACAAGGCTGTGCTCAGAAGAGTTTTAAGCTAAAAGTCAACATAGATCCACCTCTAGAGTGGGACACATTTGCGTCTGAGACTAAGTGAAACACAGTCTGTTAGACCATGCTTTCCAAACTACATCGCTGCAGAGTTCAAGGTTTAGCATTCTTCTGAAATTTCCATTAACTACTCATCTTCACCCTTCGGTCCTGAAATATCTTCAAAAGTCTGGCTTTAAGTGCTTTGCTGGAACAGTGTCAATGCTAAACGTATATACAGTTTTCAAATGTAACTATAATTCTGGGCTCAAATGTTCCTTTCCAAACCAATTTGCAACTCAATTAGGTTCTGGCTAATTCATATTTAAGCTAAGTTTGCAGGGGAAAAAAAAACAGTTAAAAATTATTGGGACTTGTCCAATGAAAATATTGTTTTGGAGTGCCAGTGGGAAATAATGAGAGAATTTGTCATAGAGGGATTTGTTTTAAAAATATTTAATCATTTTTGGGCTCTTTTTGTACTCCTATATGCTGTGACTTATAAGAGATCATATCTATTGCTTGTTCTATGCTAAGTGACTATTTCAATATTTCTGTCACCTTTAATGCAAAGCTACAAGGAGGCAAATATTGCAAATGGCCAAGCCATTGCAAATGGCCAAGCCCCTCCACTTCTGCTCACAGCTGTGCCCTTGGATTAAGTGCTTGTGCACACAAAACTATCGGATTTGAAGAAGGCAGATTCAGAAGTTCCCTCCAGTCTTAAAAAAATAATATTTTTACATATATATGTATATACAGATACACACAAGGACACATATATGTGTGAGAGAGAGAACCAACTGAAAGCTAATTAAGCCAGACCCATTTCCACCTTGGTAACTAATGCAGATCTACTGTAAATGGGTCAAATATGCTGTTACATGCTTTAAACTGGCATCTGCTGTGCATTAGGCTGCTCAGAGCTTGGCTTCAGGATTTCTTCCCCCCCACAACCTCCCTTTTCTTGCCTTTCCTCCCCTTCCCCTGCATCTCCCCCCATCCTCTTACTGTCAAAACCCATAGGCATATACTCATGCATAGCTCCCATTCACCTAAACGGTAATTTTCTGGGAATGAGGACTTGGTGGGGACCACAAGATTTAGCTCTTCTGTGGCTCCTCAGTTACCTCTGACCCTCCTGGAGACAGAATTACTCACCTGCTTGCTGTTTATAGCAGTGAGGGTTTAAGGAAACCCCACAATTGCTTGAAAAGAAAATGAAGCTAATAAGTTACACAGATTAAACCAACCTGTGAGCTCTCTCATTTTATGTTTTGACCTTCTTTTGGTTATTACCTTTTTCATCAACAGTTTTTGAGTATGAGCACACTGGATTTATGCATTTGTCTTTGCAAGCATACCCCAGACAAGGAGAAGCTGCAAATTTACTCCATGTTCTCATCCTTCTGAGGTGGCGCAATTTCTTGAGGCCATTTTTCTCGCCTTTCATGATTTTTGACACATTCACAAATCAAAGTGAAAACGAACAGGGCACTGTGTTTTGAATGTGCAACACAGCTTGCATCTGCATAGAGGCTTTCGCAGAGGCAGTCGCTTAACAAAAGCATTAGGGACTAATACCAGCAAAAGCAGAGAAGGGTAAAGGTTGCATCTATTTGCGTGGGAAGGTTATGGCAGACCATGTGGTTTTCTCCCTGGTCCCTGCCATGCTCAGGGGCCTTTCTGACTCTGTTTCTTCCGTGCTGTCCACGAAATTTGCAGTGAGGACCAGGCAGAGGTTTTTAGGGGGTCAGTTCAGCCTGCTGGAGAGGGCAAGGGAGCTTTGAGGGAATTTGACGTTATCCCTCTGCCATACACGCTGGGGACATCACGCTGGCATCTCTTCCTGTTCCCAAGGAGACCCACCTTTGGACAGGATGGATGCTGCAGCAAACAGCTGCCGCCTTGGTGGTCTGCACCTGCAGTACGTGCTCCACATCAAGAGGAGTTTGGGGCTCTTCCAGAATTAAAGGGTGCCGGGAGATGTGATTCAGATATCTCTTCTGCTTTTCCTTCTGCTGTCTCTCGATATGCCCATCTTGCAAGAGTCAACTTTTTAAGTATATGCGTAAATAATTATGACTACAGCTGTAGTTATAATTGCTGCTGTCCGGCTAATGCTCCAGCTAAGAAGTGCTTGAGTTTGCTGAAAGGATTTTTTTGTCTGCGAGGGTGAAACTGTGTTGATTTAAAAATTTCTCTTTCAGAAATCGTTTGCTAATCTCCCAATGGCTTTCACTGACGAGCTTGACTGGCCCCAGTTCTCAGAGATCACTGGATTTCTGAACTCCACCATTGGGTAAGTCAACAGGCGGGGTGGCCAAGTCATAGCAAGTCTCAAGGTCCCTCAAAGTACAGCAAGAAAAAAAAACCCAGTGCTTGAAAGGAAAGATAAAAATACTAGTCAGCTCGGCTTCTGCTCTTTCTAAAATCAAGATCGATACTGGATCTAGGGATTGTTAAAAATCTTTTAAATATATAAACAATATATTTTCTGTACTGGGCACAATACTCTAGCCCAGTCTTCCTGAAATTCGGGGTAGGTTTTAGAGCTGGTCATATTGTGATTTACCAGGGAGAAAAAAAAACGAAGAAATAAAAACCAACTCACTTTTTTCAAAATTCTGGGGCAGGGAGAAGGGAAGCATTGCTGAAACTAAAAAAAATTAGCATTTTCCTTTTCTTAGTTTTTTTTCTCTTTCCCTTGTCCTCCTGTTTCCTTTTTGCTGCTGAAACTGTGGAATAAATGGTAACCCCAGGGTTATTTCATGGTGTTCCCTTTTGGGGGGCAATCTTTCTTCCCCCTTTTTTTTTTTCACATTTAGGGGGAAGTAGCAAAAGAAGAATTTGGAAGTGCCTGTGACCTAATTTGCTGTGTTACATTGGCTCATGTGGATGGGGAAGGATGCAGGGATAGATGGAAAAAAGAAGTCTCTGCCAGAAGGGAAGGAAAACAAAGTCCAAACACAAAGAAAACACCTTAAAATGCCTTTCTGGCCAGCATTAAGAGGCCCTTGACTCCTGCCAGAACTGAAGGATACAATCATCAACAGTGCCTGGTCTGGCCTGAGTTTCAGATAATTTTTATTTTATATGTCTAAGATAGGTCATGAATACAGTGAAATGCCAAACCAAGCATGAGTGAAGCCTAAAGAGGCTCTCTACCAACAGAATTAAAAAGTTGGCAGAATACTTTCTTTTCCAGGAAATATATATGTTGCACCATACACTTGTACTTTTTGCTTCCTTTTTTCTCCCTGTGCAAAAACCAGGCTCCCAGCCTCAGCTACATTCACACAGTGTATGCTTTAAGGTGGTATACTACTTGACAAGCCAACAGAGAAGATCTATGCAGCCTCCTCTTTCAGAGTCAACAGCAAAACCAACCTTTAAAAATCTATTACAATGTCCAGCTCCTCAATACACAGTATTTAACTGGGCTCGAAAGACTCTGAAGTTCACAAGTGATCAGAGCTTAGTCTTGACCCTGAAGTTGTCAGTGATAGGCCTTGGTTCAGTGTTCAGTTTTTAATCTCTTTTTTAATCTCCTCCATGTCTGGGAAAAAAGGACCATTTGGGACTTCAAGGCATTTTTAAGAGAAGTAGCTCAAAATCCCACACCACCATGACTAAGTGTGGTGGAGACTGGTTGGCAATGTGCAGTGGGAGGCTCCCATTTACTCCGAGCCTGCAGAAATAGAGACACAAACTGGTGCTGTCCATGCCCATCTTTCCCACCCCCTGATGGGTGAACAGGGACACCGCTTTTTAACTAATATCCTCTGACCGAGATGGTTTGCTTCTCCTTGTCCACCCACCTGCTATGCCGAAAACCAAAGAGCTCGGGCGTTTCTTGTGTAGCCCATTGCGTGCGGACTGTTTGATGTCATCATGCGTTTCTATGTAGGTAGTTACTTTTCATTGCTGGTGTCAAAACTTAGCATTGTCTTCCATCTCTCTACATTTGCCCAAGGTTGCTGTTCTTAAGCCATGGTATTTAAGTTATCTGATTCCTTTGGTGTCTAAGTTCAAACATAAAATCAGCAGCCCCAGTAGAGATGACCATGTACTCATGGCTGGGAGTGGGGTCTTCTCATCAGCTTCCCCTTGGGCTGTTACCCTTTTCATTGGCGTTTTCATTTTTCTAAACGGTGCAAAGTAAAGGAGAGAACTAATCACAATCAAGCATAACCTGTTTTCAGATCAATCCGTCCAAGATTTATGGCATTGGGAAATGAATGCCCTGCCAATATTTCTTCCCTTTTATTTACTGTTCCATACCAACCAATTGAAAAGTCAATTAGTGAGCAATCAACAGGATTGTTTTGATAAATGATGTATAACAAAAAGGTTTTTAAACACCTTGTCTGAAAGACCAGGATAAAAGCATCCTGGATGGAACAATTTAAAAGAAACTCTCCATCAATTTATAGTTTCTGAGAGGATGTATTGGCTTCCATTTTAGGCCACCCTGTTCAAGATGAGAAAGATTTATGACCACAAAAAAGAGACATGGTGAAATAGAAGTATATACATAACCAGGGCACAGAGTTGTTCAGAGACAAGAACATACTTCATTTTCAATATCAGCTGTGTTTTCATCAGTATTATATGAGTTTAGCAGCTTGCATTTTCTCAATTTATTTCAGAGGCTGGACAGACTCTCTGTATCTACGTTTACGCAGGAGAAATCGCTGTAATCACAGAGACTTACAGAACATTTCCCAAAATGGTATGTTAAGTTTTTTCACTTTTTTTTAACCTTACTAGTCTGATACTTGATGCTGCATTAACGAACATCTTTCAGAAATGTTGTGGTTTAACCCCTGCCAGCAACTAAGCACCACGCAGCCGCTCGCTCACTCCTCCATGGTGGGATGGGAGAGACAATTGGAAGGGTAAAAGTAAGAAAACTCGTGGGTTGAGATAAAGACAGTTTAATAGGCAAAGCAAAAGCCACGCACACAAGCAAAGCAAGGAATTCATTCACTGCTTCCCATGGGCAGGCAGGTGTTCAGCCATCTCCAGGACAGCAGGGCTCCATCACGCGTAATGGTTCCTTGGGAAGACAAACGCCATCACTCCGAACATCCCCCCCGTCCTTCTTCTTCCCCCAGCTTTATATGCTGAGCATGATCCCATACGGTATGGGATATCCCTTTGGCCAGCTGGGGTCAGCTGTCCCGGCTGTGTCCCCTCCCAGCTTCTCGTGCCCCCCCAGCCTACTCGCTGGTGGGGTGGGGTGAGGAGCAGAAAAGGCCTTGACTCTGCGCAAGCACTGCTCAGCAGTAACTAAAACATCCCTGTGTTATCAACGCTGTTTTCAGCACACATCCAAAACATAGCCCCATACTAGCTGCTATGAAGAAAATTAACTCTATCCCAGCCAAAACCAGCACAAGAAACAGAGAAACCCCTTCCAAATTGCATGCGTTTCTTAGGGAAAAATAGAGAACGGCAGTTATTTAACTCAGCATCTTTTCTTCTGGCTCTGAGTAGGAAGGTGTGTGGCTTGGTCACTTTTATCCACACATTGACTAAGAATTTCCACTGAGCTAAAAACCAGTGTACCCCACTGTAACTCGGGGGGGGTGGGGGGGGTGGCCATGGTCTGCCCTCCATCTCCTCCGGCGGCTGTGGCGTGGTCCCCGCTTGCTTGCACCCCCTGTTCTGCACTCCCGCGGGGGATGCCGGCAGGGCCCTACACTGCACCCCACAGTGGCACAGGGGACTCACAGGGCTGCCACACCGGCAGGCAGAGTGGGCACAAAACTGTCATCAGTCTCATAGCAAGAGTGTCCAGTTCGTCTCAGTACCCGATACCCTATTACCTTGTTCTGCTCTCTTTACGTTAATGGGGGCTGTATTTTCTGCTCTTCCTTTTTCCCAATTCCCTCACAGACTTTAAAAAAAAAAGAAATCTCTCGCTGTGTGCGTCGTTCCCTTTTCTCTCCACTTCACGTATCCCCTCTCCACTGACACTACACACACCTGCAGGATATAAAAGGAGGTAAGCCTGTGTCAGGGCAAAAGGCTCTGAAGAAAACTGAGAAGGGAATTTTAAAAAGGGAAAAATTACAGGTGATAGAAAAATCCCAGGGTATCTTCCCTCGGTATCTTCTCTTAATCATCGCAGTGACACCTCATTGTAAAGGTTGGCTTTTATTGCCTCATTTGGCGTAATAGTTTCCCCGAATGGGAGGATTTAAATGGCCACTCTCAGTGTCAGTAAAGCAAAAAGCTGGCCACCAACCTGACCTAGCCCCACCGGGGACAACTTAACCTTCCTCTGAAAATGATGCTTCACAGCCCCACATATATGCAATGAGAGGACGAGACACTAGCGTTGCGGTTCTGTTGGGGGAGGCGTGCAGCCAAGAGCCAGAGCCCAGGGATGGCAAGCCAAGCTGGGGACCAAGAGCAATGCTTGTCTCCATCCCCTCTACAGAAGCACCAGTGCTGTGTCAGAGCTCAGCACAGAGGAACTTTCCCCCATTGCCCTTCTCGGGACATGCATCTTCACCCTGGAGGAAGGCTTCCCCAACCTCTGTGCTAGCGGAATTTCTGCCTTCCCTTTCTTAAAAAAATCCCATTATCCCCTAGAGATGGTGGACCCTTCCCTCCTCTGCGGTAGGGTGCTCAGCCAGGGCCAGGGAGGGTGCTCCTCAGCTCTCCATGTATGTTACCACGAATATATTCACATCAGAATTGCTGACATTCATTTTGGGTGACCAGCTTTGCTCACCGGGCACCCCACAAGATGCTTGGTATATGAGATATGGGTTAATAACTCGTAACAAATCTGTTCTATGCCATTGTTACTGCTTTCAGCTTGTGGTTGCACAACAAGCAGCTCACAGTCCTAATCAATGTTTTCCATTGAAGTGGCTTGCTGAACAGTTTTCTACAGATAATTTTTATTGATTCATTGTTTTCAACATGGTTTTGGTGTCTTGCCTTCCAGCAGCTTCACACAGGTTTGTAGGCCATGTGCTATTTCTGGTTTTTGACTGGGTGAGTGGGATCCTCAGGTGTGAGGGCAGATTAGAAGGTTCTTCTAAATGTTCTCCAGCACTTGTTGAAGATCCCTTGTTTTGGTAGAAGCATCCTGATAGTAAAATCAGTTCCTAAAATATTCCAAAAAATCATTAGATAAACACGAGGAAGGTGAATACCCTCAGAATTTCTAAATAATTACAAACAATCTTGCGATTGTCATCCATGTTTTGCATGAGCTACTTGGATAACGTATGCTATTTCAAAACATGGGTATTGTATATTTCTTTGCCATTTTTGGTCTGATCTGTCTCTTTGGGATTCTTGCCTTTGAGCAGAAAAATTAGGCCTTGTTAACACTTGCTGGTGGCTCACTGAGCCATCAAGCACCAGATATCTCACACTGGCCAGTGTGAGATAAACCAGTTATTTCTTAACTTAAACCAGTTAAGAAATAACAATTTTTTTTTCTTCGTCTGTCTTGGAAATTCTAGTTCCCTGGGAGTTCATTTGGGGAAAACCAGAGACTTTTCCTTTGCACCGTTCATTTCCAATTGCTTTTACAGCATAAGGGAGCAGAAGATTAGAAGTCGATAAGCCATTCTTGTCCGCACAGCACTTTTGGTGCTATCTGGAGCCAGGCTCTTTCAGTGCACGTAGTGCTGCTCCTTGTCAGCCACACAAGATCTAAGAGCAAGAAAATCAAGAAGTGCAGCTCAAGTGTTCCAAGGTTTATGAAATTTAGGGTTGCTCACAAGTGGAAGCAAACCCAACCCTGACTCCTCAACCAAAACTAAAAAACCCCACTGGTCTGAAAATGTTTGGAAAGCAACAGAGAGGGGGGCAGGAGAGATCCAGGAATAGCTGCCAGGACATTCAACAGTGTAAGGGGAACTCTTCTGCCCCATCTCTTTTTCTCTCTTGAATGTTTTCATCACAGATTGCATACTGTATCACAAAAACTTCCTTGAAGACTCCATTTACCCATGAAAACAGTTCTCTAAAAACCCCCTTCATTTTCTTGATGTTTTTACTTGATTTGTAAGTGTGCTAATGCTTTCCACGGAGCTGCTTATAACTACCTACCCTTGTAGAGGTAATACATACACAAGGACAGCTTCTTACTTTTTTGTAAATACATTTTTAATTTCTAGAGATCCCATTAGTTTATTTGTCCTGGAACTGCAGCCCCAGTCCAGGGAGCCATGTGGCAGAATGGCTTAACAGAGCTGAAAGAAGGGCTATTACACAGAAAAAAAGTCGATTGGTGGTAGTTATGTTCCAAGCCATATTTTCTAAGGATTTTTGTGGGCCTCTTATTCTGTTGAAAAGAGCTTCTCGACAGAAGGGCTGGATTTTGAATGGACCAGCAACCCTCAGGAGAGAAGCAGCAGACAGATATATTCATTTTTAGCTTGGAAGAACTGGATTATTTAAAACATAAAGGATTCCTTGATATATGCGGTTGGCATCACTGTGAGTGATAATAACAAAGGCACCACTATTAAAATGCAAAGTGTATTATTGCTACCTTAGGGGTTTATCTCTTAGATCTTTTCCCTGTACCAATCCAGCAGGGACTTAATAATGTTCTGTCCACAAGTTTCCCCCCAAAAGCTGCGGGGAGGACAGGATTTGCTCCTCAAAGCAAGCTTCAGAGGCACAATGCAGAAAAGAGGAGAAGAGAGAGAGACCAGGGAAGAGCTGAGCGAAGAATAGAGGGAGTGTAATACAAGAGGAGAAGGAGCGAGAAAAGAGGAGAGAGTGAAAATACTGCAAAATAAAAGCAAGTACAACCTGTAGGGCCTGCTTCTCTGAAGTTTATGTTTCTGTATGTTGCTGTGAGGTGAATGTCTTGCAATCACAGTCCTAGACTAATCCTGAACAAGGCATAAAGCCTTTTTTGGCCCCTCATTTGCTATCACTCTTGCACTGCAGGTGATAGAGCTTGATTTGTGCGCTGTGGATAGTTGGGATGTATATGCATAGCCTTTAAAGACCTGCTAGTAGGTTTTATGCATAAAAGCTTTCCTAACCGGGAATGCTTTTCTCATTCAAGACATAAATGAAAGATTATAGATGCTCACAGATGCTTAGGTGTAGCTAGCTCTTTTCCTGGAGGAGGGAAGATTTGCACCCAACCATTTCGGTGAATTGCCATTGAAATGCAGAGCTTCTCAGGAGGGGTGCAGCTGGCCTAATACTATTTTTCGTAAGTCTGCCACTCATGGGGAGAGCAATGCAGACACCCAAACGTTGGTGTCTAGTGCCATTTAAGATGCTTTACAGTATCTTTCCCACTTCCAGCTGCCTCTCCAGAAGTGCACAATCTCTCAGGCGTCCTGTCTTGTATCTGCCAGCCCTGCTGCAGGTGTCTTGGATACTCTGGGATGTCAAAAATGGCACTTGGTGCCTATGTTTAGGACCTGAATCAGTCCCAACGTGGTATAGCTGTGAGACGCTTACTCTCTCAGAAGAGTGAGAACAGTTCCCTTCGCAATTTATAGGGAAAGTTAAAAGTAGATCGACTGTTGACAAGTCAGGTTGGCTGGTTTACAAGAGACTACTATGTTCAACAGATGGGAAGAAGCTGCCAGATCTGGATTAAAAGCCAGATCCAAACAACTCAGCACTTAAAAGTATTTGATTTTCTGAAGTCTGAAGTGTGGGACTCAGGTAAGAGGCAGCAGGTCCCTGGATATAGCTTTACTTCCTAATGACGGCACCCAAAAAGGTTATAGAGATGACTTGTTTTTCCATTTTTATTTTTAATGCTTCTACATTCTTGGAAATATGCAATGAAGTTGGGTTTTGCACTTCATTTTGTTTGTCACTATAACGATGTTGTACTATTTCTCTTATTCCCACTATGTGTGATCAGGTGGTTCTTCAGGAAACCTCCTCCATTTAATAAAAAGGTGAGTTTTTAATGGGATTTGAATGCTGACTGGGGGTACAGAAGTGTTGCTGGAGTCCTACTTTTTTGAAAGAAACAAGCAAAGCACTTTAAGGAATGTATTATCCACAAATGTCCTAAGAAGCACAGCTTCCCCTGGCCACTGTGCTCTGAAGTGCTGGCTGTTTCTTCTCTGGTGTAAAATATTCATCAGTAGAAGAAAAACTGTTTTGAAGTGTGGATGTCACCACCTCCAGGGCCTTGACCTTGGCCCAGTTAAGCCAACAGAGCATTTCCAGTGATTTTAGGGAAGAGACTAAGCCTTTCCCTAAATCTGTGCTTTGTGTCCCCCTAACTGCCTTGCTCCTGATTTGTAGCAATGTACATAGACATGGGCAGGTCCACTGTATTATCTCCATACGGATAAGATTGAGTAGCTACTGGATAGTGAGAGGCAGCAACTCTCCTTTTCAGATGAATTTGGGTGGGCTGTGGGGCAGTTGGGTTTGATTTAGTTTGCTTTATGCTGATATAGTTCACAACCTAAGGGATTTATTGTTCTCTCCTCTAGAAAAAGTAGTAATGAATCCTTGCCCTCTAGCACTGAACTTCAGACCACATCCTGATTTGATCTTGAGCCCAATCCTACACATAAACTTAGTTGTCAGCCAAACATAGTCTTCTTCTCCCATCTCTATTTAAAAACTTCCCGTCTTGATTTATGTCTTTGCCCCAAAATTAAACTACTTGATTTGGCTTCTGAATAATACAAAGAAGACAGAAAGTCAGCAGGAAAAACAGTGAAAAAGACAAGTCCACAAAAGACAAGTCCACGAGGGGCAAAAGGGAGAAGTGAAAAATCCTGTATTTAAGAACCATTACTAAAATATAAAACTATAGGGGAAAAAAAAAAAACCAAAATCCCCTCCCAAACATAGAAGCGTAGTCATCTGAGCATTGGCCAAATCTAAATGAGCTAATTCCAAATGTGATCTCATACAAGCATGGTGTGTGATTCAGACACTGAGAACGTATTTCCCCATTAATATATCTGCGTATTTATCTTTTAGCTTGGCCAGAAACCAGCTGTTGGACAATCCAGCCATAGTTATCTACGCTACAATTGGGAATGATGTCTGCAATGGGTAAGGTGTAAACTGAATTAACATTTATAGTATCACAAATTTGACTTCGTTAGAGTACTGCTGGCTGCTTGGACATTTACATCTCATTGCTTTGCGCTTCCCCGTGATGGCATTTTTCTTTGCTATTCGTCTGTGCTTCATTCTTATTTTTCTGCTGGAAATACTGGTTGTTGCCTTACCTGTATTTGTCATAGCCACCTACCAGTCCTCATTCGGAGCTTGTCTTTCTTTCTTTCTTTTACAAGCTGGTGATAAAGTGACCAATGACATGTCTGAAATAGAATATTTCTAGTTTAGCGGATGAAAAGAAGTATAACAACAACGGGGCGGGGGGGAAAAGAGTTTAAAAGCATGTATATCCATCTTACCCAGTGTGTCACCTCCTGTCAGAAGGTGAGCGTGACTGGTTTACCTTTTCTGAAGAATGACAACATAGTCCCCTGTTGAGGTCTATTTTCACCCTGCCTCTGCTGCACACTGCCTGCATTCTTTGCTGTGCTCTCCTGATGAGGTATTTTGTCTTTCTGGCTTTACTCGCGTCATAAGCTCTGCAGGAGAATGAACTGAAGCTTTCAAAACTAATAGTTCTGGCATTACCCATTAGCAATGCTTGCAGGGATGCCAAGAGGTCACTAGCTGGGTGCTTCCCTTCTTCCCAGTAGTGGGAAGGCAAGAAACACCTTGCAACCAGGCCAATGCACAGCACATCCATACCGAAGTTTTGGTTTTGCCGGTGGTCCAAATACTGTTGTTAGTGTAACATTATTTTCACCATGATGAATCTTCAGGTTTTCTTTTAAGTGGAAGAAATAAATCCGACTTATGTGGAGACTTTCAAAACACTCATTTTAATAAATGACGCACACTCAGCTAAGTCCCCTTCCGAAGCTTTTGAAAACTCTCACCTGCAAGTTGTATAATGAAGTTGGAGCTATCATGCAGGCTGTCAGACCTCGCATTAAAATATCCTGGGTTTGGTATCCTAAAACTTTGCTTAACAGCAAGTGCTTGGGTTGAAACTTTGCACGTCGGGTGTTGTGCTCCAGAGGGGGACGGCCAAAGGCCAGGCAGGGCTTTCCCTGCCACTGCGGCACCTGGGAGCCCTCAGCCAGGGCAGAAGCGGGACCACAGGGGCCACGTTTTAGGTCCTTCCCTGGCACCACCATCTCCCTGGCCGCGCGCAGGCAGCACGCAGAAATAACCTCCCATGAAACCTTCACCCTTGGCACCTCCCTCTGGTGCTCGTGCTCGCTCTGCACCCCTGCCCAGACCTGCCAAATCTGCCCTCAGCACCACCCTCCTGTTGTGGGAAGGAAGCACAAAGCCTCAAAAGCAACACCACCACCCTTCAAGGGAGTGGGAAAAGCAGTCACAGACCTCCTGCTACCTGCTGACAAGACTGTCCTGGGCTTCTGTTTATGGAGAAGCTTACGGGGGTATCATTACAACCACCCCCAGGATGATGAGCCCCCCCAAGCAGCGCCTTTGCTGGAGTCCGTGGCTCCTGCCACAGAGACTTCCGAGGCGTCTTCTCCCGGGCTTGGCCCAGGCTCTGTTGTGTACATGTTTCAATTCTGCTGTTTCACTGGCTTTGTTAAAAGCACCTCTTTTCCCTTTGTTTTATTCCTCATTCTGCAGGTTATTCCTTTCACTTCCCCTGTCTCTACCACTGCTTTCTATTCTTGCCTGAAGTAAAAAGACATTTTCCACAAATTTAAACCATTTTGGCCTTACCTCACCCATTTGTATGTACCAAACCAGTATTTATTACTTGAAACTCTGCTGTCTTTTTATCCCAGCGTCCATTACCTGGCAGAGACACTTTTGTCTGCTCAAATTCCCTCTACTGTCTGTTTTCTTCCAAAACATTCGCAGCATCAAAAGAGGCTATCAGGCTGTAGTAATCCCTGCACTTGACTCCAGCAAGGAAAGATGCTGCAGCTTCTGTAGCAACATGCTGTTTCCATCGAGTGGGATGTATAGCGGAGAGAGATTTTTTCCGGCGTCCGGTCACTGTGTGTAGCTGCCCTGGCTCTGATGTACCCACAGAGGTTACGGAGGATGCGGAGCATCTGATGGGCTTGACAAATAAAAACCTTTTCAAGGACAGCTTTAAATTGCAGTAATAGAGCCTTCCTGGCCTTATCCTGTATTTTACCTTCAAAAGAGAGCAGTGTGCTGAGCACACTGGAGACACAGCTTTTAGCCAAAGCATTGTTAAAATGCCAGTATTTCATCCCATGCGAAGAGTGGGGCAATGAGTAATATGGATGTTTGTAGAGGAGAGAGATAATGAAATTGGCAGCCTGTGTTACACGTTCCCAATTAGTCTCCACACTGCGGTGTCCAAACAGGGGGGTTAGAAAAATAAAGACAGATGGCAACGGTATCTCTCAGCCCACTGAAGTGTAAATGTGGGACACAATGTGGGACACACAGACCTGAAACAAAAAAAATTCAGACAAGAAAATAATGAGCACCAGCAGTCTCCAGTGCTGTACAATTATTGCACGTATTAGTTGCATTTGGGTTAAAGCACCATTTCTCCAGCCTCTCTTTCCCAGCTTTGCAGTTATGGCATCTGCAACAAACAGAAAGGTGACAGCAGCAACACGGAGCGAGCAGGCAGCCGCCGGGAAGGGAACTTGTACAAAGCAGCACCAGTGCCAGCGAGAGCATAACGCTCCCTTATTGTAAGGCTACCGTCGCCAAAGCGCTGCTGCACCCCTCTGGCCCTAAAAATAGTATGTGAGCATGCAACACCTTTAGTCCTTGCGTCCCAGGCATACCTCCGCTCTGTAGCGAGCTGGAGCTGAACTCCTGCGCTGCGGATCCAGCCCTGTGTGTACGTGCGTGTGGCACGTGTGAGTGTGTGCATGTGGTGTGCTTGCTCACCAGCTTGCCCTGTACGCCAGTAGCCCAAACCCTGGGCATGTAACAGCATGTGGCTGGAGGCAGAGGTATGGCTGAAACATTGGCTGGGGGGATATTTATTTGGGTTGGGGTCACGGAGAGAGGGGAGTCGCTGCCCTGCAGAACGTGGCAGGCCAGGCCAACAAAACCCGTGCAGAAGGAGCGTGGAGAGCTGTATTTGGACTATGCCAGACCCTGTTATAAGGGACTGGAGGAGGTGTGTGTGGCAGAGGAGAGCTGGAAAAGCTTCGCACAGATTGCATGAGGCTGTCTGGTCCCTCTGTGTTATATGTGTGCACAGCTAGGGTACCCATGGCGTTAGGACATCCAGGAGCTGTGTGCACATCCAAGGATATTACTGTGTATTTGTGTATTGTAGCGGGGCAGGGAGCGCTCCCTAAAATTCCCAGATCCAACGCAGCAAGAATCCTAACACTAACGTCTGCTTGCTATGCTCTGACCAAGTGAACTGTGGCTGACATCAGCTTCCAGAGGTCCCAGGAGGGCAGAGGCTATCTCTGGCTGCTGCCTCCCAGGGGGACCGTGTCAGGGGACCGCAATGGCCCCCGGTGCTCACCCAGGCACCCTGAGGTCCTTATGGCAGAGCCCAAAACGAACATGCCTACAAGATGGCTTGCTTCTCGGTCGGTTTTAATTTCATAGCCTGGCACAGAAAGGAAATGTGAAGAAATGCACATATTTCATCTGCATGACTTCAGTGGAGAATGACAAAAAGTGGAGTTATGAATGTCGTATTAATTTCGGCTCACACTGACATGTTTACTTGTGGTAGAGGCCTTACATCAGAGCAGTATTTTGAAATCAAGTGCTGCAACACCTGTAGGCGAAATGAAGTAATTTAAGGGCAAAACCACAGTCTTATCTCAAAAGTACCTCGCTTGGGTGGCTGTCACAAGGATAAGCCTGAATCTTAATGCTGTTTTTCAATTCTCCCTAACCAGAAAGTCTCAAACGCTTCAGCAGCACATACTGCATTAAGATAAATTTCTGGGCCCAAGGAACTCATCTAATTATTATTTTGTGTGCAAAATGCAGCCACTGAAGAATCCCAAATCCTTGCTAGGGAACGCGGTTCTCCCACACGGGACTCGGCACCCCCCCACCCTGAGCACAAACATTTCTAATGCCTCAAGACAGAACAACAACGCTTTTGAAAGCTCCTGCTTCTACGGTCTTCACTGACAAGAAATCCTACCTGATTCCCCAGCAGGTCACTCGGCACTGCAAGCATCAAGTTTGCCCTTCTCTTACCCCTGGGAAGCCATGAAAGAGATTAAAGGATTTTCAAAGGGAAAGGACCTGGATGGAGCCTCCTGGCTGCTAAGCTGGTCGCTTCCCTACAAGCCCAGGAGGAGAAAACGTGGGAACCCCTAAAACAATAAGGATGGACGTTAGTGCAACCTTATGCACTACTTGGAAGGACATCCCCTGTCTTTCTTCTTGAGCAAAGAGATGGGCTCCTCAGCGGATGTTGAGGCTTTCTCTCTGAAAGCCATGGTCCAGCTGAGCTGCATCACCAAGGCAGGACCAAAACTGTCATGAAAGCCTGCTTCCCAGGGTGCATGGTCCATGCCATGCACGGCTGCACGTGTTGATGTGCTCCAGATCCCAGCTGTGGTGCCCTTGCTGCTATTTCTGGGGACTCTCTTGTGAATGCATGTCTTTACTGTCTTTCCCAATTCAAAAAAGGCAACTTATGGATTTACATGCTCTGCTCCGCATGCCCCAAGGGGGCCCAGGCCACCCTGGAGCTGCCTGGGGTTTGTGGAAGCACGCAATGGCATCCTTCTTTCCATCCCGCTGACTCTTCACTCTGAGAGAGGGCAATGGGATATCTCCGGACAACAGGAGGCTTTTCCCCAGAACTGGCCCTGCTCTGCCTTCCAGACATTGCCAGAACAGGGCCCTGTGGAGCTGGGGTCTCCCCTGTGCCAGAGACCCGTGGATCCTCTCTTGCCTGGATGGGACAGCCTCCTTGGGGCAGCATTCACCCACTTGCTCATAGTCCCTGCTATGGACACATTCACCATGAGAGCATGGCAATAGCTCTCGGGGGGAGAGCGAGTGAATGCTTTTTCTGTAAATAAAGTGGTTGTTTTAATAACATAACTAGAGCTGTGTTCTCTAGGCAGCCTGGGGTGGTTTTGCTTGTTTGTTTTTCTTATATAAGTTGAAATTAATTTCAACTTCAGTATTTTATCTGGCCCTCCCAGCGGCATTTACAGCTAAATGCAAGAGGGGAAGGATAAACCTGAGCCTGGGACTCTGGCTTGAAGAGATTCATGCCTGCCAGTGAGCCACAAAACATGGGCGTTCAGTCCACGTGGGACACTGACACAGCTCCCGTACCCTAATGAACATTTCTGAGAGCTATTTTATCTTAAATACCTCCTCCCTCCACCCTCCTCCTCCTCCCTCCGGTCTCCCACGTTTGTCCAGACCCCTCGCTACTCTCCTGCCCTCCTGCAGAGCTGTAGTAAGAGGTGTACGACACATGAGAGACAAAGCTACCTTAGATATTTCTACCTGGCGTAATCAAAGAGCGTGTTGAATGTAAGCTACACACAGTAACTCACGGGGAAAGAAGCCTTCCTTTCACCCATCTGTAGGGCATCCTGCACCCTGAAGCCGTGTGTGTGGAGCAGCACCGCTTCCCCCTGTTCCGACCGTTTAACCACGGAGGCTCTTAACCAGGTGCAGCAGCACCCTACATCCCCTTAGGGCCATGGTTGCTTTTCCTGCTGAAACTTGAGGTGGACATTAGATCAGTCAAATGTCAGTTGCAGACTGGAGTCTGGTAAGTACACCAAGAGCAGTGTCTTTGCAGTCACCAAAAGCAGCGTGGACTTTTAAGGACTACAGCTAGGCAAGTTCCTGGGTTTATATCAAGCAGCTTAAGGTGCTCTGCCACAGCTACAAAGAACGAGGCGCCAGGGTTACCGGAGTAGTTTTACACGGATTTTTAACACCACGGGAAACCAATGTGGTCATAGTCTGCTTCATGGCTCTGATTCGCCTCTCTGCACTGTAAATAAAGACTAACTCATTTGCAAACTATGGAATAAAACCAGCAGGAGAGCTAAGGCTTTTTCCTTTATGGAGGTGTACTGGGTCTTGGTTAGGATGGAGTTAATTTTCTTCATAGCAGCTCCTATGGTGCTGTGTTTTAGATTTATGACCAAAACAATGCTGATAACACACTTTTTCAGCTGTTCCTGAGTAGTGTTTGCACAGCATTGGGGCCTTCTCCATTTCTCACTCTGCTCCCCCACCTCCCCCCCCCCCCCCCCCCCCCCCCCCCCCCCCCAAATAGATTGGGGGTGCTCAAGAGGTTGGGGAGGGGACACAACTGGGCAGATGACCCAAACTGACCAAAGGGGTAGTCCATGCCATGTAACGTCATGCTCAGCCATAAAAAGGGAGAGGAGGGGATTTTAGGGAGGTTAGCCATCTTTTGCTCAGGAACTGGCTGGGCATCGGTCTTCCAATGGGACGTGACGAGTGATTGACTTTGCATCACTTCTTTTGCTTGCTTTCTCTCTTCTTCTACTTCTCCTTCGCTTGTTGAACAATAACTTTTTTTTTTATCTTGACCTCCAAGTTTTCTTGCTTTTACTCTTCCTTTGCTCTTCCCCTGTCTCACTGGGGGTGGGGGGTAAGCGAGAGAGAGGCTGTGTAATGCTTAGCTGCCCACCGGCGTTAACCCACAGCAGGAGGCCACTCTACAAAAAAAGGATGCATCTGTTTTTAGCAGGGAGAAGGGTTACACCGAGGGAGGTTTCTATATCACTTCTGATTTTGGCAATAACAATGAGAGCCTAAAACGCATAGCATCCTTTTTATAAGCTTTTATTTAGCTAACTTAATGTGGAAGAACAGCAAAGAAGAAAATGTCACTGTTTCAGGTGCCTTTTGGGGGGCACAGTGTTACCCGACACAATGTCCTGTTGGCATCCTCTTCTTCTGCAGGAACCCTGACACGCTGGCTCACATGACTACACCCAAAGAAATGCTCTCCAACGTGGTGCAAACTCTGCGATACCTGGACTCCCGTCTTCCAAACGGCAGCCACGTGATTTTAACAGGCTTGGTAGACGGCCGCTTTCTCTGGGATAACCTGCATGACAGATACCATCCTCTAGGTAAATATGAGATGTTGTGTGGTCCTCCTGGTTATCTGCCTGTTCGTGTTGCCTTCTCTCCCTGAATAATTTATGAATTTATTGACAATTTCAAGAAAACCTGATGGAGTGGAGGAGATCTGAGAAACATGAGACAGATACTGGCTATGCAGTAGGACAGCTAGCTTACCATCCCCAGCGTAGGACAGGGCAGCTAGAGGGCAGATCCCTAACCCGCCTTGTGCCCCCCCAAGCTGGACCCTCTCAGCTCCAAACTAGGCTCAATACATGCTGTAGACGTGGAAACAATGTGTTCTGCCTCAGCATTGGCCCAAAATTTTGGCCAGCCTGCCTGCACTTCATCCTGGCGGTTGTTATCGGTGGAGCTGGACATGTGGTGAACACCTCCACTCACTGACTGGTGGATGTCTTGGTAAAACTGGATGTGAACCAGGACAGAAGATTAAGTCAGGGGTTTGCAAAAGACTGGTTAGATATTAGAGAAATAAATTTTCCGCAAGGGCTGGGTGCCTGCCACCTCCTACCCTACCTACAGGTGTGACGATTGATACCTCACACCACGTGCAGGCATGTTTTGGGGCATTCCCTCAGAGTGCAATTGCCATGAGGTGCTTTGGGGCAGTGTTTTCAGAGATTTGGAGGCTGCCTTTGGGAACCTGTCATCTCAGACCATGCATGAAACCCTACATCTGACTGTCAACAGACCACTTGCTCCTTGGCTTCATCCTGTGCCAAGCAGCAAGGGGGAACATCGTCACAGGGGCCTGCATTCACACGCAATGACATGTGACATCCTTGGTTAGTCTGATGGCCGTGGCTCTGGGGTCAGTATGGAAACATTTCCCTGGGGACATGGGCGGTTGTGGGGTAGGGAAGCTTGGAAGCTGGTTGCAGAACCCCTTCTCTACAAATTCATACCACCCTGCAGTGGATGAAGAAGGTGAAATATTTTATGCAGGTAGCAAAGAAATATAAAACAGCTAAAGTAAGTCTCTTGGTCTCCAGTCAAATGTGTGTACAAGGAACCATCATGGCCATTCTGCTGTTGAATTTTAGACCAAAAGCATGTTCTTCTTTTTATTTGGGTAAAGGAAGCTCTTTTGCATCTGAACAAGTGGAAGGTTGTTGCCATCTTATTTCTCATCACTAAAGAGAGAGAGAAGGTAAATCACATCATTAAAATGGTAGATTACATCTTCAGATTATTTTGGCAACCACTGGGTTCTAGAGCTTTCAGCAGACTCTGTGCTGTGGTTTCCCCAAGGTTCTCCAATCACTGCCAGTGGCCCCACAGCTTCTGCATTATCTACTACAGGTTATTCTACCCCTCAAAAGTACTTGCCTCTTCTCAGGAAGTCTGAGGTCTCCATTTCTATTCCTGATACCTTGTTACATTTTCCTGTAATAAGCACTATACTACTATCAAGTGAAAGCAGAAAAAAAAAAAATAAAGGAAAAATCTTGTCTCTTTCAGGGCAGGGGGAGCCTGTGATAATTATTTTGTAGTCACATTAAATATATTTCTTCCCTTGAGTGCATGTTTATCACAGGGACTGTTCCTCTACTGGGTATCTAATTATCAGAGACAACACGTAGCATTTTTTGGCACAAGCCAAATCAGGCATGATTAGCTATAGGACCAGTCAGAAATTTTTCAGAGGGGCTGATTTGCCTTGGAGGGACCCAATTAATCCTAAGCAACGCATTTTGTAGCAAGAGATCACTTCTGGCAGATCCTCCAACGGGTTGCGAGCAGGTTTCCCCACTTGGCTGCCAGTCAGGTGCGACCAGATGTTGGTCTGGCTTTCTGCTGAATCCCTGGGCCCCCCTGACAGCCCATCCCAGGGCCCGATGCTTTCAGGCTACATGGGTCTGGGACATCCCCATTATCCGGGAGTGACACTAGATCTTTGAGGTCCCCATCTTTTGCTCCTCAGGCAGCTGATACTGCTGCTGGTGTGGGCAGCTGTGAGATAGGCAGGAATCACATCTATATCAGGGAGCCGCTGCAAAGCTACCTGAGGAGCCCATTTCACTTGGGAGAGATCATACTTTGCAGTTCCCAGAACAACAACAAAATTTTCATATTTCAGCACTGCGAAAATAACGCATAAAATCATTTCCCAATGATGGGATGATCAGTGTGCTACAAACTCAGAGAACTGAGTGGCCATTTAATTTCCATTTTGGTTGTAGCTACCGAAAAAGCAAAAAGGTCGAGAAAATGGGTAATTTTCTTGGCAAGTCAGGCTATTGCATAGCGCAGTGAATTTTAGGGAACGTCAGCTGGGTGTTTGACTTGGTGCTTGAATTTGCTCACCCACACAAGCACATCCACTTCCCTCCGTGACAGCAAAATTGTTCCTCCCTTTTAAGGCTAACCTCTCCGAGGTAAATGCGAAGCTCAGAGTATATACAGTCACCTCCAGTCTTCCCTTTGGCTTTGCAACCCCTGCATTTGTTTGGAGGGTGAGAGACAAGTTAATGGATAAAATATCAGCCACGCACCTGGGAGATTGGCACAGGCAGTCTGACTAACCCCGCGTGAGAGACGAATCGCCCGTGAAAGGCCGGAGAGGGATGCGGGAGAAGAGAAAGCGGCTCCGCGTGCTGTGGGGACACAGGCGCCTTAGCAGGAAGGGTGCGTCCGTGCCACCTCTGTTGCACCCCGGCCGTGGGGGGTCCCGGGGTGCCTCTCCCCGCCAAGGGGTCTAATGCATGGGGATGCACAGACCTGCAAAATGAAGTTACGTTTGGCCATCAGGCACATGAAGTTTCCCCCCTCTGTGCTTTGCAGGACAGCTGAACAAGGACGTCACGTACAGTCAACTTTATTCTTTCCTCGACTGCCTCCAGGTAAGGTCTCCGGCTGTAGCTTACAAGCCCCCAATTCCTCTCGGTCCGCTGCTAAAGCCCTGCTCCCCGTGCCTGCCCAGGTGAGCCCCTGCCGTGGCTGGCTGACCCCCAACGAGACCCTCAGGAATTTGACCTCGGAGGTAAGTCTCAACGAGGCTGCAACGGGCCCGTCCTCTTGCACAGACGCTCTTCCAGTTTGTCCCTGCGTCTGAGGAGATAAGCCTAATATCTCAAAGGCAAGACATCAGCACACTTTTTTCTTCCAAAGGCAGGGACATGATGCGGAAACGTCTGTACCCATCCTTTCAAATGCCTCTCAGGCTCTGGGAGGCAGCATGGTTAACTTAAGGGATTTGTAAATGTATTCCCTTTCCAGCCTCTCAGCTGCCCAAATTTATTCTCAAGGGATGCGATCTCCCTGAGAAAAAACTGTTCGGGTTCATGTTCTATAAGGAGAAAATGTACCTGATAAGAAAGAAAAGGCTTGTGAATCAAGGAGCTGTGAGTATGAAAAGCCAACTGCATAGATTTCGCTGGCAGTGGGAGCAGGCTCCGAGAGCAAGAGCCTTACCCCGTCTTCATTTGGGATTTGTGCTAATCTTCCTCAGACACATTTCTGTGGACTTAATCGCCAGATGGTGTGACCAAGGAGCATCCAGGCTCAGTGCAGGAATGGGAACAGACAGAACAGAGATGTCTTAAAACTCACCCTAAAAATCTGGCTGCAGAAGTGAATGTCACATAAATCAGCCACTTATTCCCTTATGGTACAAGCTGATTTTTAATCCCAGCAACCCCCTGCAGCCATGTAAGAGAGCCAGTAACCAAATATCTTCAAAGGTGTCATCGCTGTGTATAGTTGTATTAATGTTTGCATTCACTAAACAAAAAATATGGCCTTAATTTCACCAAGGCTTACATATGTGTTTCATTTTATGTCCTGTCCCTCTTGACTGCAGAGAAGGCAATTAAGCACATTCCTAAATCTTTGCAGGATTGCAGCTTATATATTCATATCAACAATACAGGACATACAGTACACGTAACTTCTGTCCATGAACAATTCATATGTCTGCAGGGTATGAATTAATCTTCTTTCTGAGCCCCTGTCTGAAACTAATTGTCTATGTTATCATCCAAACTGCACAATTTAAATATTTAGGAGATCCTGATCTCTGTTACGGCTGTAGAAATCACGCTGGATATATCAGTTAGGTAGATGCTCAATGGAGGTAATTTACTCTGCTGAAAGTAAGTGCAGAATTTGGTCTGGATAGATAAGTGTTAGCACCCACAACACAATAACGGGAAGGATAATGGGAAAGGAGAACGTTTTTCCTGTAGAAAAGTTTCAGTTTTCTTTAAGAGGAATGAAAATGACTGGGCTGCCACCCATCGAGAGGCCTCCAGAACCAAGAAATTCAGAATATTTGTATAGATGTAGAGACACTACTACAAGAGGTCCCCAGTAAAATAATCATATGCTGTATTAAACTTATTACTTCAGCTGAGGCCTCAGTGCAACCTGCAATGACATATTGCACGGTGAGCTGGGTAGCCCAAGGGCTACTGGTGCTCCTGCAAGTCTATGTTATGATGAAGAACCCCATTTCACCTCCTTTCCTCCAGCTAAAAGGGCAATGTTAGCTTTCAAATTCCTGACCGCACATTGTTGGCAGAGCTGAATCCATGCAAAGCAGCGTGAGTAGCAATGAGTCGTCATTAAATCGCTTGATTTTTGCAGAGAGCTTTACAACTTTCCAATGTCCTGAAAGAAATAGCGAGATCTGAGAAATTTGCCAACTTTGATATTTTCTACATGGATTTCCCACTGAGACAAAGTAAGTTGCTTTTTTCCTGTCTTTCTCATGAAGCATTTAGTGAAGTGCTGGGCTGCTAATATGCTCCTCATATTTGAGCTCTGTACTGGGAGAAGGGCAGCACAGCCAGCCAGCCTAGGTGACCCTGCTGGCAGGACTGGGGCCAAGGGGGGGGACCCTTAATGCCATCTCCTGGCTTCCCTGCTTGGGGTAACCGCGGACCTCTGCCGAGATGAGACCCCATCACCAGCCTGGGGGCCACAACCTCCCCGCTGCTCCCGGCTGCCGGCACCCACAACCCCGCTGCGCAGCACACTGGCCATTTGGGTCGCAGGGGGTGTCGGTGGCGAGGTGACAGGGACAGCAGATGAGCCGCTGCTAAAAATGCCTCCTGCTTGTCCACTGCAGCTTCTCAGGCTGATGAAGAAAAAAAGAAATCTCAAACCTATCTTGGTCCATAAGATTTGGTTTTATTTTTGGTCATTGCTCTTATAGGGGGGTCATCTAGGCTGGAGATGTCATATCTGCAATGGTGAAGGTGGTCTTCATGAGCTGTAGTGTACTACATCCCTGACCAGCCTTCACATTGCCTCCTCTGGGACGAGCAGTGCCTCAGGAAGGAGAACTTTTCTCAGCCAGTTTTCCTGCCTGAATAACACAGCCACCCTCTCTTAACTCACTGTTTTCAAAAGTAGAAGCGCCTCTCCCAGGAGGAACGGGCTTCTTTCCTATGCTTCCTTAAGCTTCTATATAATACTGTAACTTTTGACTGGAAGAGCTTACAAAACTCGTCCTTCTGTGATCTTAAGTGACATTAGGTAAGCGCATTACCAAAATCACTTCCTTCTGCAACTGACACTTAAAAAAAGAACCAGAAACGTTTCCTTATGACTGTGAACATGAGTGGACGGTGTCCTTGTGGGGCTGGGGACAGATGCCTGTCCCCTAGATCCCTCTCAGCTCCACTTCCCTTGCGAGATGTGCATGGGTCCAGCTTGAGGCATCACCCAGCATCAGCCCAGCTCCATCACAAGGAGAAACACTCTCACTCTTTCTTTTTAAAAAAAGAGTCAGCATGGTGTTAGGGACTGAGGTGGACAACATATTCAAGTAGTAAGATAGTGATGGGAAAGTGGGAAAACAGCTTTTTCCCTGTATCCAGCCTGAGACTCCCATGTTTCAAGTTATGCCCGTTGTCTCTCACCCTCGCATTGTGCACTGCTGTGAAGAGACTTGCCCCATTCTCATCACCTCCCCGTAGGCTCTTCCCCAGGGTGGACCATCCCCGTCCCTCAGCCTCTGTTCACAAGGCAGGAGCTCCAGCCCTGGCCACCTGGGGGTCCTCCCCAATAGCATGAATTCTTACATTCCAAAAATAGTGTATAATAATTGGAAACCCCCCCTGATCTGCATTTCCTTGTTTTTATATTCACATAGAGAGGTAGTTCCGTGTTGGTCCTTCTTGAAAAATTTTGCCTGGGGACTATATTTTAAATCTCAGCATGCAGACAGCTAAAACCAGAGCCATGAAGGGACAGAAGCACCCTGACAATACTTCAAAGTGTACATCTCTAACACCTCTCCCCATCGGTGCCTGGCTGTCCTTGGAAGCACCAAGCTGCCAAGGCACCTAAGATTATTGCAAAAATCTCATTTGCAGCCAAATCCTTTCAAAATTCACAACTTATTTTATCCTATATGACCCAATTCAGGAAGCCGGTTCCGGGTCTCATGCAGACCATACGGAGGAGCAGGTAAAGAAGGGAGGATGAGAGAGGGAGTCTTTCTGTCCAAAACTTTATCTCAGAGAGGTGGGATCCACTGTCAAGTTCAATATTGTAGCACAGAGTTTCAGGATGTCCAAGTCTCTTTGTGGCTTTTGCCTCAGCTACTTAATATTTAACAAGTCATTAGGATGTGGAACAAACTACCTGCTGGGTAGGCAAATTACTTTAATAAGTTAAATGACTAACTTTAGGTAATTTATTTGCTTTCACGAAAAGAAACATCTTAATATAATTTGCTGTTCTTGATTACATCGCGTTAAATAAATGAGGTAAACAAAATCACATATGCACATACAACCATCAGCTCTGAAAGACACTTTGCAAAGTTTCCTGCAGCCCTGGAGCCAACAATTCGAGCTTGCCATCAGGAAAGCTGTCAGTTCGTGAGTGTACTCAAAAGCCAGCTAAGGCTGCTGACCTACTTTTCTGGTCTCTTTCTGAAGCAAGCGCAAATCCTCCCCTAAACTCTCCAGACATCAAATATTTAGCAGTGGTTGCACACTGCAATGAGTACATTGATTTGAGGCTGGCCTGGGTATATATATACATAGCAGCTCCCAGCTTTCTTGGAGTAAAATTTGAGTATATTAGCATTTATTCTAGATTTAGACGGACATTCAAGCTCAGATGTTGCCTTTGGCTGAAGAACTTAGTGGTTCCTTTAAGAAGCGGTGCAGTAGATAGGGGGATAGGGGTTGCTTATTTTGGCTTTTTCTTCGTGTGGATGGGAGCAAGCTCTAGTCTAGCCAAGGCGATAGGCAAACTCTGGACATACTCGGCAGGTATTTCTTCAACTGCTCTAGGATTTTTGGAGGTCAAGTATAATGGTCCAAATTCACCTATCTTGATATAAACCTTACGTATCTTACTTACTCCTCTGCTATTTCTGGCAGTGGAAGAGTAGTCCCTCTACAAAGTAAAATACAATACACAGCCTTATACTCAATGTATAACATCATATATAAGGGGTTAGGCAAGCTCACTCTGTGCGTCTGTATGAGCGCTCTGTGGTGTAATCTAAGGTGAATATGTGTTGTGCCCCACATATTGCAAATTTGAAACAAAGCTCCAAGCCCTGTGTCTTGAAAACAGGTTACTTTGGGTGTTGACGAAAGCACCTCAAGTAGGTTTCTATAGTCTAGGCCGGAATATCGCCCTTCTGTGAACTCAAGGCTAGTATGGGGACCCAGACATCCCTTTTTGACACAATAGCCAGGGTCCAACAAACAGCGGTGAGTCTAGGTCAAAATTGTGGTGCTTGAATGGAGAACATTTTCCTCCTGACAGGATGCCTGCATAATGCTATTAAGATTTCTTAATCTGTCATTATAAAAGAAATTATTGAATTTACAGTCTGTTAATGCCATATCCACTAGTCCCATGTTTGATCACTCCACAGCCCTTTTGAAGAGAGAAAGCTTTTTACTTCTCTAATGGCTCTGGGGCTTACAGCACAGCATCATTTGCATTGAATGTCATGCTTATGTAATTCAAAAGGTTATTTTGTCGGAGTTGAAAAAGAGCACTCAGAAGAGAAGTAACTGAAAATGACAGTCTATTCCTGCAGACATCAGCCCATGCGAATATTGTGTTACCATCTCTTTCTCTAAAAAGCACTGTTTTCTTTATCTCTTTTATTTTTTTGCACTGCTGAAGATGCAACTAAAATGGGAAATGCAAAAGTATTAAATCAGTATTAAATAATTTACAGCCTTACTTGCTACAGCATCCGTCTTAGTTGGAAGGGAAAGTGAATTGTTTTACGATCATTTACGTTCAAAACGCTTCCTTGCGTAAACATCGCGGAGAAAAGAAAATTAACAATAAAGGCTTAAATACTGCCCCAAGGAAAGGGGATTGTGCACAATATTGGCTCTGGCAACTTTATATGAATTATCATAATCTTCATGCAGAGCCATCGTGTGCTTAAAAATACCGGCGGCCCTTTGAGGAAGCGGGGGGTACATCTGCAGGCAGGCGCCCGCGTGCTCACCGGTGATAACCCCTCTGCTTACGTTGTTCGCAGCGGCCGAGGAGTGGCGGAAGATGGGAGGCGAGCCCTGGCAGCTGATCGAACCAGTGGATGGCTTCCACCCCAACCAGGTAAAAACCTGGCCCCGGGAGACAGGCGGGATGCCAGTGCCTGCCGCTGCCCGAGTCGGACCACTGCGGGCATGCGGGCTTGGGGGATTTCTCTTTTAAAAGAGATGATGGATTTAGCCCCAGAGCAGATGTCCCCCTTTGCAGAGACAGGCGGGATGCCTGCACTCTGCTCTAACTCCTGCAAGGTCTTCTGCTGCTTTCTTTCACCCATTGACCAGTACCCTGGCCAAACAGGCCTTAAACCGCAAAACCAGATGCTTGCCGCAGAGGCTGGCTACCTGCCTGCTCAAACACGCACGGGAGTGTTGCAGGATCGGGGCAGTGGGGAGGCACTGGGAAGACCCGAGAGGCCCCCTCCAGCCCAGCCCAGCCCAGCCCAGCCGCTGCCCTTGCCCCAGCCCTGCAGCCTCAGCCTCTGAGGCCAGCGGTCCTCAGAGGAACAAAGCTTTCTTTTTGAAGCTATACATTTAAATTGCTTTATGCTCTGCGGCTACATATTATGAAGAAGTCTTCTCCCACTTGCTTGGCCTCCAAGGACGGGTGACAGGGGGAGGTTTACAGTCAGAAATAAATGAAAGGGAAGGAGAAGCAGCTGCTCCGCTGTAAGTCCTTGCTTGGGTTCGCTAACCGAGTGCGAGGTTGCCTGGTTCCCACTGCATTCGCTTTCAAAGTACTTTTTTCCGACTCTCAAAAACGCTTGGAGAGACCATGTTCTGCAATCAAAGTCAATTGCTTTTCTATACACTAGCTTCAGCTTTCAAACACGTACACAAAGCAAAGCAGCAGCCAGTCTTCCCTATACCGCCCTGAGAAAAACCGCGCAAGCTGAAATCCGGCGCGCAGCCTGCAGCAGCAATGGCTCACGCCGGCGGGCACAGCCTGGCCGGGGCTCTCCTGCCGCCGCACCACGCTCGGCCCCACCCGCTAAGTCAACACGGGGCGGTGGGCAGGTCCCAAAACCAAAAACCACTCCTGTTTGCCGTGCTTTTCAATCTTGGCTCTTCCGAGCAAGAATTAGGCTGGGCTAAATTACGAGGGGACAAATTGCGGGAGGTGGACGAGATGGAGAGGGACAGCAACAACAGAGCTGATTGGGCTCTGCCCGGCAGCAGCAGTGGCTGCTTTCCATCCCATATACTTGGCAATGGGTCCAGAAGTGTCTTGCTACCTGCTGCTATGAGGGAAACATGCCCTCCAAGCAGCCAGCTGCACTCCCAACATCCCTGCCCTGCCCAGGGGCACCGGTCTGGGCGGCGGCTGGGAGGAGGAGGACTGATGTTCCTCGGTGATGTTTTTGTGGTGCATGCCAAGGGTACCAGCATGTACCTGGTACCAATGGTACCAGGGTACCAGCCCTGTGCCATGGCCAGAGCAGTTTGGAGAAAGCTGTTGTTGTCTAGGGCACCACTGCCTTCCTCCGTGTTCCTGGCTGCATGCTCTCTTCCACCCCACCACGACCGAGCCATGCAAGCGAAACCCACCATGCCGCCCAGCCACCGGCAGTGCCGCTTGGCAGCTCCCCCTGCTCAGAAGCACAGGGTGAATTTATGGACCAGTTTTATGATGTGAGCTAACACCCCACATATATTCACCCCCACATCCCCATCACCAAATAACCCAATGCGATGCTGTCCAGCACGCTGGGAAGGAGCAGTCCATGGAGAAGCACTTCAACAAGCGTGCATTGCAAGCACTGATGGATTCCAACATTTCAGCAGCTTCCCCATTGACTGTGCTGTCAGTTCAGCCAGGGGAAACCTGCATGGGGAAGTCCAAATGCAAAATATGTGCTTGAGTTGCTATCTTTGACACCCGTGCCAGTCAGCTGGAGCAATACAGTGGCTTGCTTAGCCTTGCCAAGTCAAAAGAGCCTCCTGTTCGAAGGGGGACTCCTTCATAGCAGAAATTCCTGCCTACTACCAAGCAGTACCAGGAGATAGCTGCATGAAAGTATGAGCTCGCAGCCTGGGGATGTGGAGAAAGCGTGTCTGGATTTTTTGCTGCAGGCTTTTTGCGAGGAAGCAATTAGAGAAAACTTGGCAAATGAAATAAGAGTGAAAACAGTGATGAAATGAACCCCTTTCCCAGCCCTGCCATCTGGGGAAACTGTGCAATACGAAGAGTCTGGAGTGAAGAAGAAAAGGTCTTTGCTTTATTTTTATGTCTTACCCTGAGGCTGGCCTGAGGCTTCTTATAACCCCCAGCAACAGGCCACCGAGGGACTCACGCTCGCTGGATTACAGCTTTTCATCCAGGCTCTTGCCCACATCCCGTATCCCACCAGCAGCTGGAAGGTAGCACAGAGCTGAAGGCAGCAAGTATTTATCTTAAAGGGATCCTGCCTAAGCCAAGAGAAAATTACAAAAGGGCATTGAAGGGCAGCTGCAAACCTACTCGCAGCCCCGGAGTGCCAAGCTGCAGGATCTGGCCGAAAGCTGCCGTATTTCACTCCCTCTGGACCTGGCATCCTGCAGCGGTTATGATCTTCCCCTCCTGCTGTTAGGATGACGTTAATGCTTTTATAGGTACATTTTCCCTTACAGTCAAGGTGCCAGCTGTAGATATGCCTCACTTCAAGTGAGTTATTGCCCTTCTAGGATTTATTAATTAGCCTTATCCAAACATCCGCCGCTTTAAATCCTTTTTTTCTTTTCCTGCTAGTATACGGAAGTCTGTTATCAACATACCACTATTTGGACTGAGACGTAGCACTCTGCTCCGAAAGGGTGGCTCTCAATAAAAAGAAGGGGAAGCGTGAGCAGAGAGTGATATTTAAGAGGATGCTTGAGAGACATGATAAACAATTCACTCCCTCCTCATACTAGTTTTATTTAAAGTTTTACTTTATACTGACGTGAATGCCTCTGGCCAGGTACAGCTTTCATAGCATATAGAGCTGCCTAGGGGGAGAGGATTGATGCCGTACAGCTCGTCAAGTGAATGGGGGCTCTTACTTCAATCTCTGCAGCTATTCCCCACGCCTCACGTACAGCTTGACTAATGAACACGATGCATAAGACCTAGCCTGGGCATTTCTACTGAATTTTCTCTCTGAAGATCTCGAAGCACTTGACAAATATTCACAAATTTTTTTAATTGAGCAGCACTCCAAGGAAAGCATAAACATTGTAGCTCTTGCCTTCAGATGCAGAGAAGCTTTGGAGTTTGGGATAGAAGAACTGCAGTGCCCCTCTCTGCCAAGGGTGAGCTGGAAGGGTACCCCGATCCCTAGTCGTTATGATACAGCAGTGGGCAGGATAAGCCGGTGTCTGATGTCAGCCCCTGGCTTTCACTTGCATTTATCTGCTGTCTCTTTCATGAAAAAAGATAATCTGCTGGTATAAACATGGCAGAAGCAGGTGTCGGCATGTATGTCTAATAGTCCAGCAGTCCGGCCATGCAGGAGAGACGTGGAAGAGAACGGAACCTTCCTAACTGAGAGTTGCATACTTATCATTGCAAGGAGAAGGAAAAGAAAATAAGAAAAAAAGGCAAGACTCCCTTTGTCCCATTAGAGCTAGTCTGTTTTTTCATGCATTGTAAAAAGGCTAGGTTAGGACACTCAGGCAGGAAAAACTAGCCCCCATAGCCTGCACTCCAGGCAGTATTTTGTATTTTAAAACCCTTGAAAGAAGGGATAAACACCAAGTGCTCATTTGTTTAGCCAGTCCCAGAACTACATTCCCTTACTGCAAATTTCTTGGGGAGGAAGGGGGTTTTTCTGCATGTTTACCTGTTGCAAAAGAGAAGGATGCAAACAAGACACTCATTCTTGGCATAACTGCATTCCTCTTAAGTTTCAAAGCTAAAATTGGGCTCCATGAGGTTTTTTTCCAAAACACCCAGCTCAGGCCATAGGTGGGGGAAATTCGCACCATTTACTTTTGACACCTAAAAGCAAAATGCATCACTCAGTCCTCCTAAGTTCCCTCTAGAGCTGTCTCTGAGACCCCATTCCTCGAAGTCCGGCTCGGTTGTCCTTGGAAGAAATCTGACTTTCTCTTCCCATTGACTATAGTGGAAGCCCAGGGACTTTTTTTCTGCATCTCTCCCTTACTCTGAAATCTCACTGCAAACTGTTCTGAGTGCCAGATGGCTTCAAGGACATTACTTCTCTCTAGAACAGCTGATTGCTTTGTTTGGATGACAGGGCCATGCATTTCAACAGGATCCTGCATAAATGGCTTCGTTTCTCGCTTTTATGAAGTTACCAGGGAGAACGCAAAAGCCCTGAGCATCACAAACTGGAACCTGAGACGCTTGGAAGATTCTTAATGTTTATGTACAGGCAGGAAAGCACAGCTTGAGCATGATTAGCTTCTCCCTTTTCTCTTTCCTTAAGACATAGCAAAGCACGTTCCAGCCAGAAAAAAAAAAGAGAAAAAGCTGAAGTGACACATATCAGATTAGCTGGGCATTTACACCTTGCTGAGAGGCATGCCCATTGCCAGTTTGGTGCAGAAGGAGGAAACAGATAGCCAGAAGCTGCTGAAAAAACACAGCTCCCTGCCAGGCGTGGTCACTCAGGGCTCTATCAGGAATGGGTAATATCTCCTTTAAAAAAATTGCATAGAGGTTGTCCTCACAAAAAATTAATTGCAAAAAACGTATTAATTGTAGCAGATTTCAAAGCACAAGAGCTTTGGAATTTAAAAAAGACCTATAAGAAAAGTGATTTTTTGAATCATGAACCCTCTCTGCACCACACTACTCATTCAGAGTAAATTACCGAAATCATCAGGACCACGTGAAATGATGTCCTAGGCAGGACCTACATAATTTAGGGCAGTCTAAGCACATACACCTTAAAGAGCAGTGAACAGTAGTCTGAACACTGTAGAGCATACCTCTGGTGATACTTTTGCAGAGGATCCACCATGCAAAAATAGTAGGGTTTATTAAACAAACAAATCAACCAACCCACCCTGCAAAAAAACATATGGAAGGCTTAGGGACTCGTGAAGGAGGTTTGCAGACTACCATGCCAGAGTGGACCGCCCTGACAGAGACAGGTCTCAGCCCTCTGGCAGCCACAGGGTGTCCCAGAATAACCATGTTTAGTCACATTAGAAATGTTGACCAGGAGAAAACACGCTATTGCACAATCTCCCCATCCCTCTCCCCTGCCCCAATTCTTCTGTCAGCTTAATAAGACCTCAAGTGGCCAGAGTCTAAGAGCTTCCACACCACCAAAAGCATCTCTTCCTACATTAGATCTGAATAAGAGAAAGTTGTTGTCTCCTGGCCCATCATTACAGCTTCGTTCAAAAAGCACAGGATTTAAAAAGTGCATAAAAATTCTCCAAAGGCTCCGGTCTGTTCCCAAACTCTGAAACATCAGTATTCAAATAGTTTGATTCCATAAACCCACCTTAGCCCTTAATAAAAAGGCTTTGTTCACCCTATTTAAGCCTCAAAATTATAATCCATGTCGGAGTTGAGTTTTAGGATTGAAAGTAAAGTTACCATATAAGCAGAATATAATTGTGGGTCAGAAATTAAAACAAAAATGCATTAGCAGGGTGTAAAAACTTGATTAAAGGAGAATCAGGCTGTCCTCCCTTCCCTTTTCTCCTACCCCAGTGCTTTTCACCCTGGCTATATAGCGAATACAACTTCTCTTCAGTGCGTGATTTCTAGGGCAAAAACTCTATGAAAGCTAGAGTGGTTCTGATAGCCAGGAGAAAAGCTATTTTACCGCTTCTGCAGGTCTCATGGAAAAAAGCTCTGAAGACAGCCAACAGCAGGTGTGAACTTAGAGCATCAGAGCTGGGTAGTTTTGAACCTAGATATAATTGGGCCTCTTTTTCTTCAACACCCATGGTTGCCTTACAGGATAGCAGAGAGAATATTTATTAGAAGTATCAGAGGCGTTTAGGAACATGAATTCCTTTGGACTTGCAAGAGTTTTATGCATTATACCCAAGCAGTGCTTTTGAAATACTTTCAAAATGTTTTAGGGCAGGAGGGGAGGAAATCAGACTCTAGGGATTTTGAATAGAAGTTTATGGACCAGGCATCATAGGCATCAGGAAGCAGTTGAAGACTATCATTAGACCAAATAACTGGTCAGGGAGACGCAGATATATAGTCAGTCCTCACCTTATTTTTACTGTTCAGAAGGATTTTTCCCCATTCAAGCAGCTGGAATGGCATATTTTCTTTGGTTAGAGGTTATGGTGCATCACGTGGTTATGCAGGGGAGTCTTCTTTATGGGGGGGTCTCCTAAGTGCTGGCGTGAAACAGCTACATTATAGAGGCACAAGAAATTGGTAGTATTTGTGCTGTTTGCAGATTGCTGCAGCCCTTGGAACAAGCATTACCTGGCAGAAGGCGCTACGCGAATGGCCTCAAGTGCTTGGAAAGGAGAATCCATTCAACGACCAGATTGAAGCTATATTCAAAGATCAAGGTGGACACTGACTTCCAAACTGCCGGAGCCCTGACGCGGTTTATGGTGGTGCTTCCCAGTGCATTCCACAAAACAAGATGATTAAAGACACACACACAGAAAGGGGAAGGACAAGCTATCAGAGCTAGTAGCAGTGGACATAACGTAACAGCATTCTTTTCAGTCTTGTATCTCACCTGCACAAGTAGGCTATGCTTTTTCTATGGAGCTACAAAAATTAAAATCAAAGGATACCTGCCAGCTAGACCACTTATTCTACTGGTTTGCAAATCCATACAATTTTTTCCATATATAGCAAACTCCTAGCCCTACCTTATTTCCCCCCCCCCCCGCAGAACATTATTTGTGGGCTTTCCATTTGTACTGTTTCAATAGTTAATCTGATCCCAAAAGGGAAGGGGGGGGAACCCCCAAACTCATTATGTTGCTATAAATTGTGCATATGTAATTACCCTGACTGTCAATACATTATTTAGCTGCTATTTGCTTATTAAAATGTGCCAGGAATAACAAGGCACTAGAATTTTGATTTGCCTGGCAGCATTAGTGCAGGCTGACTGAGCACAGGTTCTCTTCTCCCCTATTAACAAGACAGTAACTTGACAACCCTTCATGTATTTAAAACAGGTTGCTTTTTCAAGCTTTAATACATCTTTGCTCTTTTGCTTCCTAACAAATGTGATATATACCCAGTCCTGTACTTTTTACAGGCATGACCCAGGGAATCATTGAAGATACTGGGCAGCCCTTACCTGCTCTATTTCATACGCAGAATGTTGAGAATTAATAGTAGTTTTTTCACCAGCTTATCTGATGCTCTTTGCAAAGTAAACAAACAGACATATATATATATATATATATATATACACACACACACACACAAATTAGGGACAGCTCTACCCTACTCGCAGCCCTGCTGGTGATGAAGGGATCAGACAGCAAAAATGTCACTAATTATACATAGAAAAAAATCTGGTAAATAGAAAGTGTTAACGTGGCATGACTAAAACCCATCCAGATTAGCCAAAGCTCAGGTAGACTTGCTCTGCTCTTCATTCCGAATGCATACCATGCGCAAGGCTGCGTCACCCATGAGCCGGCTCTTAGGCTGCGGTCCAAACTAAAGGAGGTGGCCTGGTCTTGTGTGGACCTTAGCCCACTGGCCACAGCTGTCGGAGCTGTATCTGCCTAGTATGTTGAACAGGCAGAAGATGACTTGCTAATGCTATTTCGACTGAAGCACGTATTATTGCTATCTTAGATCCTCTTCCTTTTTTTAAAGTACAGTCAATGCCACATCTTTTATTAAGAGAGAAATTCCTTTGGGACAACTGCTAACATTTAAGGAAATATTCAAGTCACCTACTTTAGGAAACCAAAAGGGAATACATTCCTTAATTGAATGATACTTACTAATAAGGCCCCAATTCATTCAAGGCATTGAGATGTTACCAAAATATCCAGTCTCCCAAGAAACAGTTTCAACTATTTAGCAATAGAAGGGAATCTACCTGCTTCCTGTACAAATTCTCTCCACCAAACAGCGTAACATTAGATGCATACTGGCCAGGTAGGACACCTTCTAACTATTTTTTATTACCTATTCAGGTTTCCCATCTTTCATTAAAAACAACACAAGGACAGAAACAAGTGCATCCACATGGTTTACTATAGACCAAGTACAGCATAGACAATAATTATAGAATATCAAATAATTTCCTCCACACCAAAATACAGAAATGTAGCAATTATAAGGGGGAAGGGAACAGTATGTGTTTAGAAGCCAAATTTTCAGGCAATCTCATTGCAAATTATTGTATTTCATTTGAGGTTGGGATTTAATAACACCAATTAGGCGTTTTACAAGCTAGTAAAACTGAAATTTCCTCAGCTAAAATAAGCTTCATTGCCCAGAGCAAAGCATTTTCCATTTATAGACTTTCTTATTAGTGAACATCTTGAATTTCTGAACAACGGAAGAAAAGCTTTCTTATAAAATTAGAACAGCATCTTCTCAATCAAAGACGACCCAAAAGCCCCATAGCTGAACCCCAAAGCAAAGCTCTCCGATTTGCCCAGTACAATTGCTCTGTGCTTGACCAGGGGTCTCCGAGGGACTTGATGAAATGGGCTTGCCACTGGCTGAAGGAGCACTAACCAAACCTCATGTCCTCATGCCTCAGAGGCGAGCTCTGCAGTTCAGAATTAGGCCGTATGCAGAAGCTTGATTTGTAACTAATGCAGTAACTATTTGCAAATAAAGATGAATTTTGGGTTTATTAAGCCACCAGCTTTTACAACCACTATGTCTCTCCATTATTTCAAAGAATGCAAAAACCAGCTGAAGATCTGCACCCCCAACCATCAATCACTTACCAGTACCATTCTAAAAATAAGTGTCCTATATTTAAACAAATGCTTCTGAAAAAGCTTATTCTAAAGCAGTAACAAACGATGAATCCTAGTCTATTCTGTTTAACTGTCTCCTGGTGCTTAAATCTAAAGTTGAAGGTGACAAATGCACAGGGAAGAGAGAAATAAACAGGAAAAAAGAAAAAGTTTCTCTTGGAAAACTAAGTATAGTTCCATGAAATTCAAAGTTTATAGCAGTACAGATTTCTAGAAGGAATGGTCTATCAAGGCCTTTTTAGAGCATGTGAATACAGGGGGAATTATGTCACTGACTCGTTCCAACACACTGCAAGTGGGAAGGGGTTTTTTTGATGTTATTCTGTCAAACTGTTTTTACAAAACTTAAAGCTTGTTTGAAATCAGACAGTAAAAACTATTTTTTAGATATAAAACAAATAGCTTCAGATAGCTATAGATGAATTCACATAGTCTGGCCTCTTCCAAAAGGATCCACTACAAACATGAAAATATATGTTTGCTAACATTTTCAAAAAAATTTTCCATGGCTCACCTGTGGAAGAGCAAGGGAATGCGGGAGGGGGGGGAGGTACACAGCAGTGCAAGCCAGTCAAGCTGTAAATGCAGGCTTGCTGCTAAGCTAGCATCACACGCTTCTGCTGGCTGCAGTACTGCACGTCATCGCCCCTGACAGCTTGTACCTAGAACTCACCATCCAGGTCAGCTTTTCTAACTTACATCACCTGTTACACTTTATACCTTTCCTTGATGAGGATAATTTTTCATCTTGGGCAATGAACAAACACAGATTAGTTTCTACAATGGATAATAGCCCAATTAGCCTAAATAAAAATAGGTCATTCCCTTAGATATATCCAGTTCCATTCTTAACACCTTTCTATGGACTCATTTCATAGTTTTATATCTAATGATTTTTATTAACATCCATTTGGAAGTTTAAGTAGACAGCCTAAGGTGGATCCACAGGTGAAATTTGCTCTTCCACTGTCCATGTTGTATTGCTAGTCTGCTGCTGTGTCTCCATCACAAGAGACAAGAACCATCTCCTCTCCATACTTGATGAGCTGCTGGTCTCTAGCAGCCTCTACATTCATATACGTTCCAACCAGTTCATGGTAACTGCCTGCAGACAATCTGGCCTCCCGCTACAAAGTTTGGTGCTAGCTACCCCTGAGGCATTGCATTATCTTCTCGAATCAAGCAGTATTTTGGGATACACATACTGAATAGAATCCTTTCTCAAATATTGTGTGGAGTCCAGCTTTTCTTCTTCAGTCTACAAACTAGTATCTCAAATGCATAGATGACATTATGAAAAAAAACATAAAGTGTTTTATTCTTTATTTTAAATGAATAAAATAAATCTCAATACATAGTTTGGAAATATTTAAAGACATCAGAAAAAGAAAACCAGATTTAAAAGCAAAAGTACAAAAGCGGCAGGATGAAAACAGTATAAGCTAACAGAATTTAGTGTTTAGAGTTGTGAATATAACAGCAATAGCAATTTTAAGTATTCCACTATTGCATTCACAATTGTGAAGTAATAAGATAGCATTTCACTAAGCCCAGTGAAGAGCTGTGAAAATTGCAAGTTTTAACTGAATAGTTTTGCAGTTTTAATGATGGGTCTGAAGTAACATTTTTATCTGCATTTATGGACACATCTATGAGGAGGAAGATGACCCATACTTTTGGCCAGCAGAGTATTAGTTGGTACATAGCAGCTTTGTAGTGTCTTATTAAAAAAAAAATAAAAAGCACTTTTACAACCTATTCCTGGTTCTCAAATGGAGAATTCTAGCTTGTACAAACCATGAGTCCCAGCCCAGGAAATACTGACGTATACAATCCTAAAGCTAATTTTTTTCTGTTTTGTTTTTTCTTTTTTATTATAGCAGTCCTAACAAAAATATTCAAGACCTTACATTTCTATCAAAGTGCAATATACTGCATACATAATTCCACACCTGTAAACCATATAGGATACATGCCATGCACTTAGCCATACCAGTTTGTATGAGAAATTGCAAAAGAAGTATGCATATACTGTGCATGTCTTTTGTTCTGACCACAAGGAGACTGTGCAAGCAAGAAATGTCTATATTGCATGTTGTAGAGTAAAATTTACTAGTAACTTCTATGCCTGATCATTAAAAAAACCCGACAAGCCCTCCAATATTAAATCTTGTGCTTCGGCACCATCCTTGTTAGAGAACTCTGAGCTACTGTTTCTTTCGGGGAGCTGAGTTATCTAGTAAGCTTGTTTTTTCACCAGCTTGCCCTCCCCCCCCTTCCTGCCCTGAAGTGTGATTTCCTGCAATAATTTAGTTGTTTAAAGAAAAGAATGTACTTAGCTAAAAGACTTCCAAAAAAGGAGTTACATAAATATTTAGCATGTTTAGAAACAGCTAATTGCTTCCTACCATACTCAAAAGCTAGGAAGCAAGAGAGTTTTAAAATTCTTAAAGTGAAATAAAAATACTGCATAACATAGTCCTGTATAATGTTACCTACTCTTTCAAATTTAAAGCATAAGTGATCCAGAGGACTTCCCACATTTTCATTTAAGTTATTTTTTTGTGTAGTTCACGCAGGTTTTCGCATACATATTTTCTTCATAGTTCCCTTCCAGAGTTTAAAGCTTTCCAATAGGTTTGTAGCAGGCATCAGGCTGCCACATGCGAAGGTCAACAAGGATTTGGTTGAGCTTTTGCATCCAAAGGTTACGCTCTTCTTTAGTATCAGCAGACAGCCAGTTCCTAAAAGGCAAAGAACCCAATGGATTAGATACGTCTTTCTCCACCTGTACTTAGTTATTCTGAAAAACATCAAGCTGATCATCCATGGAAGCCCAAATAGCGGGGGGGGGGGGGGGGGGGGGGGGGGGGAAATGAAGTCAAATATTCCCCAATCCTGCTACCAAGCTACTTGGCATTTCCACTTCTGGAAAAGTAGAGTTCTTTGTCCTCAGAAGGCCGAAATGGGACAGCAAGACAAAATAGGACTAAAAGTGAACCAAACAGTTCAAGTTTCATCCCAAAGTCTTAGCATTTAAATGAGCTTTGCATTGACATGTCAAAATTGTAAAGCTCCTATGTTATTAAAACTATCACTTGAGGCAAAACACCCCTCCCACACACATCCCACAACCTCCTGCAACCTTTGTGATTTTATCTACTCACTTTGTAACACAGAGCGTGTCTCTGCATCGGCTGACAAGAGTCTCTCTGTCATCTTCCCTCTGAGGACGGACAGTTATTAGTTCAAAAGTGTTGGGACGGGCACAGAACTCCCTGTTGGCAGGTTCAATCTGATGATTAGTGCAGTTAGCCAAGTTTATCCGGCCCAAAGGATGCTGAAAGTGAAGTTAGTTCATCAGTCAAGAATGCTGCAATCAAGAGTAATTCTGAAAAACATATACTTTGACAATTTTTGCCATATTAAGTGAAAACCCCCTCCCCAATAAATTATTCCATGCAAAAAGAGGGATTCCACTTTTTGCATTTAAGAGCCATAGCTGAAGCAAGATAATACAGACAATGGAACAGGCCCTGGCTCAGCCACGTACAATACAGCTAATAAATCCAACCCTTACCAAAGGGTTAGTCTCTAGAAAGATATATGCCCTTTTTTCCTTAAATAAATAAAAAAACCCACCAACAACAAGCCTTTTAACTCTCAAATTCAAGAGAACTTCATAATAAAATCCAAACTGATAGAGTAAACCCTGTCAAAGCCTACAGAAAACAAGCACTTTAGGAATGCTTGCATCATTCTTGTCAAAGCCTATAAGCATACGGATTCATCTTCAACCATGTAACTAAGGCACCTACGCGCCACATCCAGCTGCTTTAGCTCCCTCTATAGTCAATAGCTAGACCCTTTCAAAGAGCATTTCAAATTTAAAGGCAGTTCTCTCTTTCTGCTGACTATAGACAGAGGCTCAGCTGTATGCCTAAAGTTAGTTACAGACCTTGGCTCCGATTCTTCACACCTACAGAATACCTCATCAGGGAAACATCACAAGCTGCTCTTGGCTTGGAGAAGAGTTTGCTATTTATTGGGCATGTTCACTATACTATTCCATAGATAGTTAAAATAACCTAAGTTACAGGAAAAAGAAGGATAACTCCATTTCAAGGAACATTAAGAAAAGGTTGTGTGTTGGTGATATATGTACAGTCAGGGGAAATTTATTTTAAAAACCCCACATTCCACAATTTAAAGCAATCATTGCCCAATACTGATATTTGAGCTACATCTATCTCTGTATGGTAGAACAGATATAGTGGGGGTAAGGGGGGCATTTAATAAGGACAGAGTTTAATATGGCCGTAGATGATAGTATATCAAAAGAATACAGCTGACCCTTACTCAGCATGATAGTGAAACAAGTCTAGAAGATTTTTAAGAACAGAATCTGGAAAACAAACCAAAGCTGCTTTCTTGCAGACAAAAGCAGAATAGGAAGCTTTTTCTTGCTTAACTCAATTTTTTTTTTGCCTATCTTCTATTACAGTAGGCAGAGATCTTTCCCTCTCTCCTGGCAGGGAAAGAAAGTACATTGATATATTTTGGCAATGTCAACTATGAGCATATGGTCTTCCTCTGTTAGCAGGGAAGAAACTAAACTCAGGCATCTGGATTGGCATAGAAGACCCAAAAGGACCAGAGTTTGCCACAGACTTCAGGAAAGAAAGTGTTCTGCCAACAAACAAGCAAGTGTTTAATGGTAAATTGCTTAAGTGAGTCAGAAAAACCCTCTTGAAAGCAATCTTTAAAAGGACCTGGAAGTATTTCAGTACATGCTGCAGGAACAGGCTAAGGAGACAAGAAGGTTCACCTCAGTGACAGATGAACCTCTGATCTGTCTCATTAGCCAGACACTAACTTAGGTTTCTGTGAGAACCATTTAAAAAGCACCAGTTTCAGCTACAATGTGGAGCTACAAGAAAACAGTGACTGCAAATAAGATAGTCCATAATTACAGCTATGCTTCTGCAATATAGATGGATTGCCCACTCTAATTCTTTACCATATTAAGTGTTAAAGTCATTATTTTGTCTAAAACTTAAGGCAACTACATACAGTCTGCTTATTAAGCTGTACAAAGTCTGATCAATTTCAGTTAAATAATTAGTCACTTGACAAGCACAATGGAAAGCCTTAAGACTAAAGGGGGAAATTAAATATGGATCCTTCCTCCACTTTTCCCCTTTCCCAGCAGGTAAAGTAGTCAGTTTCTAAGTTTGCCCTGATTTAGGTCAGATTTATAAAGACAAGTCCCCTCCATTCCCCAAGGAAACTTTATGAGCTTGAATCTCATGCTTTGAATATACTTACCTGTTTTAAGCCTAAACATCACTGTCATTAAAAATGAACAGCTAGTTGTGTTGGGTACTACAGAACTTTCGACTTGAGCTTTATAAAACACCATTACCTTTCGTTTTTCATCATCTGGGTATGTCCAGTAAGATATACAGTTTCCAGACAGCACACACCAGCGCCTATGCCATGCTCCAAATCCACTAACATCTTCGAACATAGTCTTAAAAAAAAAGTTTAAAATTTTTTTTTTTAAATGGGGTAATATTATACCTTGAGCTTTGTCTATACTCAGCTATTTTTTCTACCAGAATGGTTCTGCAAGTACAACCCTTCATAGGAGTAAACGTAAAAGAAGGAAAAAAAACATACTGGGAGAGACTTCTATTAGCGTAGTATACTTATTTTCCAGATAGCATAGAAAATGGGCTTATGCTATCATTCTCAAGTTTGCAGCCTTTTGCTCAAAATGCACCTATCACTGCTATTTCAAATTACCAGATTTTTATGTTGACAGTGGTAAGCATTCCCATCATTTTAAGATAATGGAGGGTTACTTATAGCAGATACAGGATGAATGGTTCACAAAAAATGTATTAGTATCACATAATTTGTTATGATTAGGTATTCAAGTCATCTTTGACTTACAATTCAGGATTACAGAGTATTTGACTATTCTGCAGGCCACACTCAGGAGTCTAGTCAGTTTAAAAGAAATTAGAAATGGATTTTTAAATGTTTGTGTTGGCAGTTACTTTACTGGACACAGGATTATGCTAATTTCAAGCCCCATTTCCTTAGTACTGGAATGGAAAGTTTAGTATCTGTCCTCTAGTCCTGATACTTCTTGTACAGAACAAGTTGTGGTTTTCACTCTTCACAATTCAGATCATATTTTTTCATGGTGCAGGGAGTTTCCAGTCCCTTACTTTGAAAAAATTTAATATGC
The DNA here is from genome assembly GCF_035582795.1 of Mycteria americana. Classification (NCBI taxonomy): domain Eukaryota; kingdom Metazoa; phylum Chordata; class Aves; order Ciconiiformes; family Ciconiidae; genus Mycteria; species Mycteria americana. The sequence continues at coordinate 54,179,782 of NC_134366.1, forward strand.
ACGTACACTATTCTTAATGTTTTACATATTGTATAGTAGAAGTAAACAAGGACTTTCTTAAATTAGTACACAAAAACATGGGATAGCAAATACCATAAGCATGCGAAATGTTTGCATCCAATTAAATCTGTTCAACTTCAATTAAGCAAAGAGAAAGGAGGCAGAAAGAACTACTTGAAAAGGGTCTAAAGAAATTCTGATTTCTGGAAACACCAAAATAAAGCAAGTGTGAATGGTTTGCTGAAGTCTTTTCCTAGCACATCTACTGCCATCTGCTGGACATAACCTCAACAGCGCCGTCTATCAGGGCCAAGTATCTGCTGCCTTTTCCAAGACCAGTTTTAGAGAAAGAACTGCTCAAGTTGTTGCTCAAAAAATACTGTCGCTTCCTTGTAAGTCAAAGTCGGTGAACACGGGAGCATGGGGTGGGGGGGTGGATCTTTTGCTAGGAAGAATGTTTTTACTAGACAACAAAAAAAATCCAAGATGTCCTGTAAAAGTTTCTGGCAGAGAAATTAGAATGTCATCTCACATCACAGATTATAGCAAGAAAAGGTTAACTGAAGTTCAGAGTAACAAATGAACAGTGTTTAGAAGACAAAGGTATACAAAATCCTTAAAGGCAGCTTTAATTTAGGCATGTTTAGAAGATAAACTAAGAAAGTTTTGAGGTCTGGTTCAGGGCAGGGGGGAAAATCAAGCCAGTTTTAAGCTTCACAATCACTACAAATACATGTGTGAAGTTAAAAAAGTGACTACATTTAATAGGACTTGTAATTTCCAAGGAAGGAATTTGAAGTGAATGCCTTACCAAGAACCCTTTCTCCTCCACAGAAGAGTCCACTTGGCATTTTAACTTTAGATATATATGACCTTCCAAAGGAGACAAAAAGGGAACCTGCAAAAAGTAAAACAATTAGTCATTTAATTTTGACACCTCTCAACTCTACCAGTTCAAGCAAGCCACCTGCACCAGGATGTTAGCACTGTCTTGTTCTTAGGATCTTCAGCCAGAAAAAAAGCGGTCAGCCTCAAGCAAGACAGTAAATAATCACTTTTTGTTTCAAGTTAATTTAGAAGTTTTTCAAGACTTATTTGCTTATTAGTTTGCTCAGGACATATGCACAAACATGCTTCTATCTAGAAAATAAGGCACTCCAAGCATGACTGAAAAACAACACAAGGCATCAGTCCACATCCTGCAAGCTTCTGCCTCAGTTTGACATTAAGCTGTTTGGAAAATATCAAAGTGGGCTTAAACAGGATTGGTACTTGGATGCCATAAGCATTTTTGGCAGATACTGATGTAGTAGTGCCTACTCAGATAAATATTTGTATAAAACACCTAAAAGGGGAAAAAAGTAATGAAAGTAGTTCTTCCCAACTGGCACTCAAGGTGTTGAAGACCTCTGTTAAGTCATTTCTAACAAGAGAGGTTCCAAGCCCTACCTTCTACCACTGAAAAAAAAAAAAACAACCCACCACAAACCACCAGCTTAACTACTGTACCAGAGGTTTGTTCAAATGGCTATTCAATATTCAAGAGTTTTGAGGAGGAGCATGCAACAAGGACTGCTTTTGGACTTCCCCCAACCCCTCCACATGTAGCACCGCATTACATTGAGTGCTCCCACCACTACTGTCAAGAAATCACATCTCTTTTTTCCACAGGGAAGCTAAGAAACAAATTGCTAATTCAACAAGCAAATGATGATCCGCAGGGCATCCTACATACCATATTTTGTTGCTAATCTGAATAAGCAATACAGTAAGAATCTTGCAAAAAAAAAAAAAATCAGAAACATGGGTGCTTTGTCTTACTAGAAAAATCAGCTCAAATACAAAGAAAGAACCATTTGCCAGGGAATAGGCATGTGTACACAATAATGAAATAGCTTTTAGAGCCATGGAATCAATGTCCAAACAGAATTAACTTTTGCTAGTAGTTTGCTAGTAGTTAAGATGAACAAGAGTAACCCTCAGTAGTTAAAAGTATACATCTGTAGGCTTCAGTGAACCCTGCGGAACACCGAAATAGATGTTATGGTTAGAAATGGATCACCTTTGAATTGTTTGAATTTGGTTAGAAATGGATCACCTTTGAATACTGCAGCTTCCTCCCAAACACGATACACATGTGCACAAGCAGGTGATAAAATAATTTTTTACCAGGTCTACTCAACTAAGACAGCATGCATGGCTTGCTCATGTACTTGGCCCTACAGTATAGCACAGCAAAATTTTGAGCACCAGTTAGGAGTCTGCATGACCATTTGAGAAGCATAAATAGTCAAATGTTTGCACATAATAGCAATAAGTTGCATCAGTCCTGACTTTTTATCAGCAAAGACAATTATAACCCTACATGCTATGCCCAGGGAACGTTGCCTTATATCCTTCCAAACCACAGTAAAATCCATTTCTGAATGAGGGCCTCAAGGAAGTTTGGCCAATTCCCCACTTAAAGTTTGTGGGTTTTGCATTCCTTTCTAATTTATGTCAGGACAGAAGAACCTACTTCGTGGATTATAACATTTACCAGTGAAGAGCTGTGCGACAGTAAAGCAAAAAGGCTGTATAACAAATGGAACATAGCAGTTATGCAGAGCCTACAACACATTACTAATTACTAACACAGGTCTCAAAACACCCTCTGTACACGTAATGAAAAAATATTACATTCCAGTCAACAATATATCCCTTTCAAAGGCAAGCGGTGTGGAAGTGGTGGTAAGAAAGCAAATTTGTTGAATATCCAGCTAGATGAAGAGAAGACTAAAGCCCATAACTAAGCTAGCTTGCATTCTGGTGTAGTCATTCAGATATCTACCATAAGAAGTTGGCTTACTGTCATAGAAGATTATCTGTAAAGATACTCAAGATAACACTCAAGAATTTGCAAAAAAAAGGTTTCTTACGAGATTTTTGATTACAAATAGGAGACGATAGGTACCAAAATTATCACCTGCTTAATTTTGAGAGAAGACATACGTAAGGTTATCTAAAACACTTTCTTCTGAGGGATCCGAGTTAATACTTAACTAAATAAAACTATTTTCAGAGATTAAAGACCAATTATTTCTTTTAAGCATATCAGTTTACATTATTCCTAAAGCAAAAATTGTATATACCAAGCAAAATTTTAATTGCACATTTCTGTACAAATAAGAACCTCACATTTTGATGCGTTTAGTACTTTCAAAACTTTAGTTCTCTATGATTGCTTTTTTCTTAAAACAAAGGTCTGGATAGAACAAGGTCTTGATAGAATAAGAAACAAGATATTCAGTTCCTGAGTGATTTTAATTTTCTTCAGTGGCAACAAATTGAGTTAAACCAACATTTAGGCCACCAGTCATTTTCCCCTGGTCCTCTATCAGCAAAGTAGCTGATTCTATGTTCTATGCAGTTCATCAAGAAGTTGGCTCAAATTTCTTGACTAGCAATCTTTAAGAGACATGTCGATTTGTTTTGAAATAAGAAAAACCCTCCTCTAGTGATCTCGGAAGACAAGAGACACATGCTAGTTAAGGAAAAACCCTAGGTGGCCTAAATAACTTTGAATTCTAGCAGCATGCTTATTATTGTAAGAACAGGGAGTAGAATTCTGCAAGTCTTAAAGGCTCCTACCATCTTATGTTTAGTTAGTAAATCTTTGTAAGCATTTTCTTAGAAGAATTAAAAAAAAAAAAAAAAAATAGATACTGCAGAAAGGCCAGACAGACATGGGCAAGATGCACTAAGAAGCAGTTTCCTCTTTGAAGTTATAAACTAAAGGATCACAGCAACCTTGTCCTGGAACATATAGTCCAAGAGTTCTTTTTCCTCCCCTTCAAAATTTATCTAGGGAAAAAAGAAACATGCTTAATGCAATTAGTGTAAAGTTAAAGTTTATAAAAAAAAAAAAGGACACAGTTATACATGAGTACATATTGGTCCTTTCTACCCTGAATTTTAACAGTGCATATAAAAGGGAGGAATGAAACTCAAAAAACCCCACTGTGTATTAGAAATGCATGGAGCAAGTTGAAAAGCAGCTGTTTGGTACAGCCACAGGCCAAGTCAAAACTGAAGCTTTACAGAGGTGATAGCTTCACCAAAAAAAATTTTGGACAAAAAGGGGAATTCTTATTCACAACTGTTTAAGTTTGCACCTGGAAAAAATTAACCAGGTGATGGTTGCCCTGGAATTCTATTTGAAGATTGTGCTACAGTTTACTAGTTCAGTCCAGTGTCCTGTCCTAAAGAATAAACCAGAAAAGTTCAGACCCAAATTGCTCAATCTAATGTAAAAGCTGATTCCCATAACTCCAAGAACAAGGGGTTTCCAATAACCAAGCCATACACAAAATAAGATTTCTACATGCAGTTCTGGTTAGGAGGAACATTTATGCTGAAGAACCAAAGCTGGTACTTCTGAAGTTTACACAGTCAGTAACAGCAGTGCAATTCAACTGTTAAGTTCTGCGAACTGTTTCAGTAAAGGAGGAGTCTGCTTCTATCTGCAAAATGTAAAACTTCTAAAAAGCAAGTTGGGATTATTGCAATATTTTGTTTTTAATCTTGTGCACAAACACAACCAATTCTTGTTATCTCTCATCAGAACCTACAATTGCAATACTACTATCATCACAATAAGACTTGATTAGCCAAGAAGAAAATTTATTCTTATGCTGCTGTTTGGATATATAAAGCTGTAATTTAATACTACCATAAGCTATAGTAACTTTTGAATTAATTTAAGTTAGCTTAGGATAGCTGCTGGCATTACACCTATTAAAATAGGTTTTAGGTATAAGGCATTAGGAGGTTAGAGATTACAATGTATGTAAGACTATTTTTTAACTTCTAATGGTAAGACCCAATAAACATATTTTGTTTAGACAAGGAAGTAATGGTATAAAACTCAATAATAGCTCCCTTTCAGAAAATATTAAGGTCGTTTTCTTCTACAAATTTAATTGGGATATGAAAGGAAACTCATACTCCTAACTATATTCAAATGGCAATTAAGTCAATTAAATGTAGAAAATTTCAAATACTTCATTATCATTAAAACACACTTAATGTCTTATTTAGCAATAACTGCAAGACTGTAAGAGCAACAAAAAACATGAAGACCACATACAGAGATACCAACTGCATACATCAATTTTTTGTCAGTGAAAGCAAATCAGTAAGCAAATACTTTCATTATCTTTGCATAACCATACCCTACATAGAGCTACAGAAAAGAAGGAACATCTGGCATAGTAATGTAAGTCTTTTTCTGTTGTATCTCAAAATTACATTTCAGTCATATGAAATTTAATGCCAGTAACATCAACTATACATAATTTTTTATGTATTTTTGTATATATAAATAAATAAATAACATATATCTAAACCTATATGTTTCATTTCTAGGATGCTAATTTCAGCTGAAAACAGTAAACCCAGACTCATATTTGTTTTTCTAGTAGTATGCAATTACCTTTGGATTAGTAACCAGTAATTTCCATTACCTTGTCCAATGCAAATTTGGCATTTCCTACAGAAGACAGCGATAGCTTGTGGGATCCAACAAGGATGAAATTAGTAGTGCGTACAGCATTAGGGCCACCTGGACTGGCCATGGCTGTGGAGAAAAAAGTTAAAGTCAAGTCATAACACAACACACAATCAGGATGCCACAAGGCTTAAAAAGGCTTTATTTGTACTACTGTATATATGCCCTACTCAGTACTCCAGGAGAAGCACTCTTGGCAGTGCAGCCCAGAAGCGCATTCAGACAGGATCTTGGTGCACACCATTCCTCCTCAGTAGATCTTTTATTTCAGGAAGAAGTTTTGAAGTATTCACAAAAGGAAAAGACAAAGCATTTTAAGAAGTCTCAGGGGGACAAAGAGCACTCTAGTGCACACTACAAAGCAACATGCCCCGCAGTAGGAACTTGACTTTCAGATTTCCTAACCTCGTCAAGTGACACTCTGCAGTCTTCCATAATTTGTATGCCTATATTCCTCTTTGCACTTTTATCAACAGAAAAAAGAACTATAGCTCGGGCAAAGGAACCTGACTAGTTGCAGCAGCATGGTAGACATTTCATAGTTAGTTCATGAGCTCCTTATTGCTGCAATTTGTACTAAAACTAGCTCAAGTATCTCATGCTGTAGCGAGACAAGTGTCTAACACATTTTTATGTTGTTAGAGAAAACAGTCGGAGATGCTGTTGTTCTCCCCCAAGAGTCAGAAATATATAAACATGTTAAAAACACTGCACACAAGCAATACTTCAGAATTTGTACATATTTTCAAGTTTGCGCTGTATTACTTTGTTGACATCAGACTCTAGTTTAAAATCTTAAAATTTGAGTTCATCTTTTCAGGAAAAGAATGTAAACCAGAGGCATCTGATAGCAGATACCAATTTTGATTTTGTGAAGAGATCTATTAAACATAACTGTAATTCAAATATAAACACAGGGCCAGTTTCTGGGCTGGCGATCTAACATAATTCTGTGTTTATTATACCCAAATTATCATCTGTTACAAGTATCATTTATTGATATACTGCTTTAGATGGCAAGTGTAGATTATTCATCTTGGCATAAGAAGTTTAGATTTTACTTACCTGGAGTAAGGGTGCTTTTCTAGAAAGAGAGAGAGAAATAAAAGCTTACTGGAAAAATAATTTCTGACAATTTCTACAGAAGACTAAGCTAGCTTAGAAAGAAACTAAATCTGAAGTACTTAAAAAACCCCAGCAAAACAAAAAACTTGAAAAGAAAGTCCAAATAAATGTGTAGTAACTGCATATTTCCAGCATTACATATTTAGAGCTGTTACCTATTTCTTGAGCTGATGGCTGAAGAGTTTGGCAGAAAGCTGGACAGGTTATAGAGTTTCAAGTAAGGGACACAAAGAGCCTCCTATGGGCACAGCCTTATTCAGTGTGAGAATACGGCCTTTGGAAGCAGTCATAACCAAAATCTTGTTACAATATTACATTCATACTTACGGAGGTAATAGATGTTAATAGTCTCTTTGGAGTAATAACCTACAAAAGAATATAAGAAGATAAATGTATTTGCTGATGAATTTGTCCATCACATTAGCATGAAAAAAATCAGACAGTAAAACTCCTGAAGGCTTATCTAAGTAAATTTTGAATGGATACTAGTTGTTGCAATGAGCAAGTCTTGTTTTTTGACTGAATGTAATGTATTTTAGTAGAAGGAATGCTACCTATCAAAGAACTATTTACCACAGAAAAGTTTAAGTATGCCTTAGCTTAGGATGGACAGCATGCATTTGAAAAAACAACCTTAGTAGACCTTTTTCCTTCATGTAACAGGGCTTTAAAGTTATATTTGCTTATCAAAGATAAGAGTTAACAACACAAGTACAGAGATGTTCAATGAGCTACTGTTGTAGGTTATCTATGTTTTCAGGTGAAAAAATCTCAGAGTTTAAGTGAGACTGTATGTTAAACATGAACTGGAATTAAGTACTCATCTATTCTTGAAGCTGAAAGACAAGTGTAAGAAGCTTGTCAAAAAGCAGATACAGGATGCCATCAGCAAACCTATAATCCCACATCAGTAGCTTACCTACAGTGCCACAAAAACATTCAGTTTTAAGTAAAGATTCCTCTAAACTACAGCACAGGAGAAAAAGAAACCCTGGACTTCAAACTGGTTTTATTGGGGGATAGGTGGAAGCATGCTTTCATTGTGCCAAATGAAAGTAAAGATTAAAGAAAGTTCCTGTTTCTGTTTGCAGAGGCAGGATTTAAGTACTCATTCCAGCTTTTTTGAAAGATACTCAAGTTTCTTGTTTTTATTAAGCGACAGATATCTTGACAAGGAAGAAATCAGACCTAAAATCATTAGCACACTATATGGCCAGCTATTGGAATGACAAGAAGAAAAAAACCCAAACAAAAAACCAAACCACCTCCAGAAAGCCACTGGCTTGTTTGGGGTCACAAAGCCTTAATAAAGCACAAACACTTGAAATATGCACCCTACGCATGCTGAAATGTGTATGTCCAAGGAGTTTATTTTAATAATGTTTGCTTTAAAACATAAGCATCTAGTGCTTTCACTTAACACTGGGAAGAAAGAAAAGTGTTGCAGCTGATCAATAGAACCTTTAAGACAAATCAAACTGCAGGGTAGGGCATATTGACTGGTGTAGTTTAAGTAAAGTGGAGAATAAGGGCACTAAATCACTATCAGAGGCACCACACCTAATAAACAAAAGTTTGCAAAGCATAGCATTTTGCAGAACTAGTAAGACTTCATCTTCCCCTCCAATATATTTCAGACTCAACCAAGTGCTGCAGGTCCAATCTACTAATAGCTGCAGGACTCCATAACCCATCTGTCATTGCAGATGTTCCAAGAAAGAACAAGAAGAGTAAAAGCAAGCAACAGATTGTCTAAGACTATTAGTCAGTTCTCCCTGAACACTACAGTCTTCCTAGCGTACCTTCTGTTGAAATACAACATACTGATTTTCATGTTTCATTTACCTTAGATTTATTTGCCTTTTTCCTTTTATCAGTGCCTGTAACTTCTTTTCTCTGCACCTGTAAGGCAAGGAGGTATTAAGAACGTACACCACACAATTCTCCCTTACACATCCTTTTGACAGGAACTGATACATACCAAACTGTAAACTTCTATATTTATTTCAAAGTCATTTGACACATCGTGCCTAAAAGGGAGGAGAGGGGAAAAAATAAAGTTAAACACAGACTGAATCAAAAAGGGTTGGGGTTTTTTGTTTGTTTTAAGTTACTCTTTACTTCTTCGCTCCTTAAAACTGTCCAGGGAGCAGCGAGGTTCTACACAAGAGAAGCTTAGCCATAATGCTGACTAATAGGTAATCTCTTATTAGTAATTCATAGTTTGTTCCTGCAGGCCCAATAGGGCTGTTTAAGATCCTTTCACTTCTACAATAGTACTGTTCAGCGCAAGCAGCTTTGCTGTTTTTAAGACTGAGTGTATTACTATTTCAAGATACTTTTGAGAACTCAAAGAACAAAAGGGGAGGGAGGAAAAGAGGCAGATAAAAGCACATCTACCATTTCTCAGATTGCACCCTTCAGTCCACTTCTGGCACACATTTCTAGAAACAGCGATTGGGGTTTTTTGAGTAAATAGCTTTAAGGGAAAATTCTAGTTGGGTTGGACTTTAAAGAGGGATTTTTCTTATTTATTTCAGAAGACTTTTGCTAACAAACAGCCATTTGAACTCACAATACCTTTTTAGCTAACCTGTTTTAGCTAACATATGAGTGTTGAAGTTTTAGTTTTAAGAGTACTATTTTTTCCAGATACCAAAACCAAATAGCTATATAAAATGCTAGCTGCTGCAAACAAGGAAAACACATCATCTCAGGGAGCACAATCCATCTGTCATTGCAGGTATTCCAGAAGAGAACAAAAGTAGAAAAAGCAAGAGATAAATTAGCTGATGGATGGTGGAGTAAGTCTAGATTGCTCTTTTGAGAGAAGTGCATTCCAGCTATTTCTTGAAGCAGCAAATACCCATACCACAAGATCTCACCACATTTGTTTGCAGAATATGACATCCTTATATGAATATTTTAAATATTTTTGTGCATGCTTCACCAGAGTTCAAACTGGTTCCAAAACAGTTTCTTTATACTTACATAGTAAATGTTGTAGTAAAAGTAAGAGCATCTCCATTCAGGGAGCTGGCAGTACTTGCTAATGGAGTTGCAACCATGTTTTCTGCTCCAGATCTCAGTATTATTACATAGTAGTAATTTGCTGCCTCTGTAAATACATATCAGATGGTTTTGATAGCCAGAGGTGTACAAGTATCTAAAAACCCCCAAGTACTGCATTGCCAAGTACTGCATTGCCATCAAACACACATCTGTCTCACCCCACTTAAACGCTTGGTTACAGTCAAGATTCGCTTATAAACTTACTCTTAAAACAAGGGTTTTTCCCCTACTGTGTCCACTAGTAAGACTCTCCACAGACTTCATAACAACTGCATTACTGCCTGGGGCACCTCAGGCCAGGTCTACACTACATAGTGGGCAAGAGGGGAGAGGAAGAACTTTCAGTCAGATTCAGCAATTAATCTTATAGTTCCTTAGACTCTTGTTATTCCCTAGGCCTGCCAGCTTAACCATACATCAGCTTTTGCTACTGCCCATTCTTATGCTTTTTTCAGTCCTATGAAGGAACTGGTTATCCAGGCAACTCATTTCCCTAACTTTTCACATAAGGGGGCAAAAAGAAGACAGACGCCACAAGCACACATCTCAATAGTGTCACGAGAGGATTTGGAGTTTGTGCAGCAAATTGCTGAACAGTAAAGCAAGAGCATTGCATAATATCATATCATGCTAAAGAAACCAAAAAACCACAACAGTTTGAGTGCTCTGTTGTATAGGACAAGTCACAGCTTTCAGAACAACTGACTCCAGTAAGCATTGATTTGTGCTCTTTATATTTGATTTTTCTCTTCAGAGGTGACAGCAATTAACAGAGCTTCTGGTGCACAATGTATAGCAAATGCTGCACTTCTGGAATAAAGTTTTGATGACAAAAAGTTCATAGTTGTTTGTTTAGACAATTTGGTTGTAAGAATACTGATAGAAACTAAACATTTTTGTAACCATTAGAGAGGCTTTCCTATAACAGAGATAAATTGTCTCATGCAACAAGAACTGTAACATGTTGGGGAGGTGGGAGTGGAAAGTTATGTCAGATATTTACATTTGTATTCTTGGCTGTGGTTTTATTTAAAGATATAAAAATGCACTTTACATTTCTTAGGACAGTTAAACAAGAAAACAAGAAAGGCTACATATGAATTAATTAGAAGAAGTTTTGCAACGAATATTAAACAAGACTTTGTCCAATGACTTTTGACCTCAAGTTTTAGTGAGGCAAGAAGTAGGAACCTGTCCAGCTACAATCATATTCTGTGGCATTATATAAAATAGCACTGGTTATTGTGGGCTTGCAGATTCTTTAAAAAACCACATGACACAGAAGCTTACTATGTTCCAGGATAAGTCTCTAGACCTACAGAGAGATAATGCCAGATACTCTTCTGGAACCAAAGAAGAAAGAAATCCACATTTTAACACTTTAATGATTTAAATATAAGATTATAATGGAAGACTCATCTTTGTAAATTAAGTATTTTGGAATGTTAACAGAAGGACAAAAAAAAAAGAGGCTTAATGAGCATTTCACAACACTACAGAGGTCAGAATTTATGTAATGATATTTAGTACTAGACTTGCATCTGTCAAAAAAAAAAATCCAAGGCAGCAAGAGAGAAGATAACCTGAGATACAAAATTCTACTTCCTCCCCAAAAAGGTTACAGACAACCACAAAGATCTTTCAGACTGGCTGGGAAAGTCTTGATAAGTTTCTTGAACCTCATAAGCCAGAAAAGGATGCAACTAAAACGACCGTGGGAAATACTGAAAACTTAGCCAAAAAGCAGATCAATTAAATGTAATTGCTAAATTTTCATTGCCTCCAGAGTTCTGAAAAACACCAATACAGAAGACAAAAAAACCAAGGAGAATAAACCAGAAATATATGTAGGGAGGATGGTGGAAAGGGGAAGGAAGGAGTAAAGCTTTCAGTTGCTAGTTTTACCTGGCTTTTGAACTGTACCACATACAAAGTCTGCTTTTAGAGGTAGACGCATTTCTGAAATAGAAACAGATCCCCTGGATGGAGCAAATTCAGTGGAGGTAGAGACAGCTTTATTTCTTCTATGAGGTCCCTCACTCTTCAGTTTATTCAGTTCTTCCAATAAAGCAGTTCTCTTCTCAGCTGCATAGAGAAGTTAATTAATTATAGTTGTAAGAGGAAAAAGTAGTACTGAACTTTTTTTTTTGCCATAAGTATGTGAAATGCAAACAGAAATGTTAATCATCTTCCAGAACAGTAGGAATATTAGGGACAATAGATACCAAAAACATTCTCTGGCCTCTAAAAGAAGCTGAGACAGAACAGATATTATCCTCTCCTGTTTTCCAGGTGAAGAACTATAAAGAAGGGGCTACAAGGTAGCATAATAAATGCATTTTCAGAGTTCATTAATTCTTCCCAAAGTGTTCACAACAGAGAATTGAACTTGAGTCCAAAAAACCTACTTGCAAGGAGAAGAAGTCTCTCTGCCTCTGCTTCCTGTTGTGATCCTTTTCCATGTTCCTCATCAAAACAGCAGTTCAGAGCTTGACTGGCTTGATGAATCACTGTCTGCTGCATGTTGATCTCATTATTCAGCTCCTAGAGTAAACCAGTAGTAAAAATAGTTAGCAAGAAGATAGATACTTACTGTTACATTTAAACAAGGAAGTGTCTTGACATTAGCATTTTTGGGGCTATGCTTCAGAAAAGTCAGACCATTTAAATAGTAAACCAAAAAAATCTTGCCGTTTACAGTTACTTCTGCAAAATAATATTGCAGCACAACTTTTTTTGACCTCAGAGGTAATTTAAATACAGCGGGAATTGAATTAATTCAATGTTTGTACACTCCATATCCAGTCTAATCTTCCCTTCAGCAGGGGAAGCAGCAATTAACCAGAAATTCAGCAACGTAGGTGAACAAAGCACCAGTGAAGATCAGAATATTGCCTACTGAAAAGTATGTAGTTATGAACCCTGCCTAATTCAAAGGCAGTAATAACATATAGATTCCCCATTCCCTTCTCAAAACGATGGCTTGTACTCTCCAGACTTATTCTATAGCATGATCCCTCTAAGAGATGCATTAGATGTTCAAATTATGCAGTATCGTTCCCTACCATTAGACATTTATGCTAAACAACCCAATTTTGCAGTTCTAAGCAGTCTGTTAACATCCTGGACATTCACAAGGGAAATTAAGCGATGAAACAGTAAATTAGAAAAAGGATTTTAAGATGTATATTAGATACCTGCATTTTCTTTTTGATATTGACTTGATCAGATGGGCCATTCTTTTTCATTTCTAGTTTAGAAGCAACATCTTCTTTGCGAACAATAATTTGCTTTATTGAAGGACGATCGGTTTCTTTAAATCTTTGAGATCTATATGCATCAACGCTTTTAAAAGAGGAAACCCCATTAAGCGTTTCACAGGTGTGCCAAGCTTTTTTTTTTTAATATACATATATATGTATCAGGTATTGATGTTTTCCAGCTTGCCTAAATAGCTTTAAAAAAGCATTCTATCAGCTCACTTTAAGTTTAAGCAACAGAAAGACTACACGGAGACAATCTTTGATAAAGGTCGAGATCTTGGAAAAAAGCTTCTTTTGTAATTTAAGCAATATGCTTCATTAGAAGAGCTAAAAAAGCCAGTGTCTTAATTTGCACACTTACAGAATCAGGTGTGGTTTTTTGTGTTTGTTACCTATATGGAAGGTTGCGATCCTCTGACACAGAGCCAATACTGTCTCCAGATTCTGCCCTGGGGACTTTAGTCCTTTGGAACTTTTCAGACTTCAGACTTACATCACTGATACTGCTACCTTCACCAGTTGACTTACAAGGAGAAACAAAGGCCTAGGGAAAAGAAAAGGTTATATTACAGTTATCTGTCCACATGAATCATGATCTGTTTCCTCTCACCTTTACCTGTTTTGCAATTACACATAAACAGTAAATTTGGAGGCTGCTTAATACTATTTAACACACATTTTACAAATATTTCCTAAGACACAGAGCAAGCTATTTTATTTGTTTGTTTGTTTATTTTAAAGACACCAACAGAGCATTGAACTCAAGGAGATTTCACCCTTAGTTTCCAAACTGGTACAGTTACATAATTACTTCTATTCAGTTTCATCAGTAACCACTTCACGGAATGCATGTATACCACTGGAAGTCCAGGACAAGTAATAGATGTATATACTCAAGCTTGATTTAGCAGAAGTTAAACCACTTTAGTAGAGCATCCAATATGCTATGCTATTTTCAGAGGAAAATAACTTTACCTCCTTACGTTTTCATTAGCAAAATGTCATTTGTAACTTTGCTATTTGCCCATGTATCACAATACAACAAAATATCACTGTTCACAAGCAAATTGTACATCTCTGCATGACAACCAAGCCCTTCCCCACCTCCTAAGAACTCTCACCTCTGGACCAACAGATTCCACTAGAGGGGTTAACAGAGACATTGATGAAATATTCAGTGACTCTTCCTGCTCATCCTCATCACTTTCACCTTCCAGGCTTATGCTCATTTCTTTCTTCAGCTTTTCTATGTCTGGACCATCCTCTTGAAGAACTTCAAAAATTTCATTTATCACTTTTGAGCTATTCAACTCGTTATCCACACTCATTTCAATTTCATATACTTCATCTGAAGGGTGATGTTTTAAAAAAAATATTAGTGGCATCAAGACTGACCTATTCATTCTCATTAAATGAACAGAAAGATGTTAACAGATAGGCCAACTATTTTTGCTTTTTAAGCAAGCTTGACTAAAAAGCACTTTGTTACAGTCATGCATATAGAACCCTAAAGTATAGTTCCATCCTTATTTTAATATACTATTATCACATATACTGCATAATTGATACAGAGAGGGAATAAAAAGATGCACTTGTTAGACAAGTTTCAACATTTTACTTCAAACAAGTCTGAATCTTAACTGCAAGTCCTGTAGTAGAGCAGTCATTTCTTTTCTTTCCTAATAAACTTTAATATCAGTGTTTTAATATTCCTTGAAGGCTTGAATGTCAAGAGAGAAGGGTTATGATAAAAGAAGTTTCCTGATTTGCTTTTATATAAACTTCATTCAAAACACACATGAGTGTCAGCAGATGTATAGTGAATTCATTGTTCAGACTTGAAGGATATTAACACTCTGCTGGACAAGTGGCAACAGATAGCCAAGTGCATTAATATACATCTACTCAATACAAACCTTTCGGTTTCTCAGCAAGTTGTTCAAGTTTTGAGACAGACATTGCTTTTACAGGGCTCTTTGGCTCAGTGATCTTCAGAGGACTGGGTTTATCAGTCTCTTCACATTTAGGAGCATCTAAGTTTATAAAAAAAGAAGTCACTGAAGATTATGTCTATCCTTTGAATTATTTTTTTTTTAAAGCTATTGCATTTTGGAAGTTTGATAATATAGCTGACAATTTACAAAAAGCCCGCTAGATTAAGTATTCCAGTTAGCTTGCTGTCAAAAAAAAGCGTTAGAATACATACCCTCTACAACCTGTACAGCTAGACTTCCATCTTATAATCAGAAAACTGATAGCACAAGAAAAAAAAATGCTGAAACCATAGTAGAGTGCAGCCACTCAAGAGCAAAAAGGGAAAATTAAAAAATAAACAAACCAACCACCACCACACAAAAACTACCACACCCAAACCCAGCCTAAGAGCAGAACATCATCCTGTTTTTCTAGAAGCACATTTAATAGCCTGTTTGCCCACGATGTCTAAGAAGTGTTAACTAAGTTGTCTCTTTTTTCCACAGAGAACTGGAGGCTCTTCCACTCAAAGCACGAGAAAGGATGTCATGAGCATCTCTGAATTCTTTTCACGTCCCCTACTATAAAAATTAATATCATAAGGGGATACTGACAAGGGAAGAGCTCCCTCCCATTAGATTATTGTAGAAATTTGTATACTAGAGTACAGCGTAGATTAAATCTATAACTGATGAGTCTCATTCACTCTCCTTACATTTAACATACATGAAAGTATGAAACATAGGTAAACCCACTGAGAAACAAAAACGCAGTCTGCCTTGCTGATCTTTCAAGTGGTATAGGAGTGCAAAGTATTATCATACAAAAAGATTTAGACAAATCAGTAACCAAACAAGAGATGTAGTTCTGTACATCAGTGCTACTAACCTTTTTATCTGCCCATGAACATCAAGGGCAGTGCTTCAGTCCAGTATTAGCCACAGGCGAGCAGTGACAGTTCTTACCTGAAGACTCCATGCTGGGAGACTTTGCTGGCCTGTCACCTGCTGGTGTGTTTTCTGCTGATCCTAAAGCAGTGGCATCTGAACTAGGAGGATGTTTTGGACTAGCCTGAGATTGGCTTTCCTGGCAAAAATAAAAACATAGTACATTCAGGAGGTAATGTTCAAAGCGACCAAAAAAACTGCCAGAAAGAAAAACATTTTAACACCTGCTAGGAAAAAGAGGTTGCCTATCCAATATCAAGAAGGATCCTATTTATTTATGTAATAAATTCAGCTGAAGTACTAAATACTAAATTGAGTGTGTGTGTGAGGAGCTCTCTTATTTTAAAGTTATAGATTATAAAAACTCCACACTTAACATAAAAAAAAAAAATCAATTGGCTCAAAGCAGTATCGCTTGACTCCTTAATTGATTCTGCAGGAGGAAAAAAATCTAATAATTTGTTAATAATCATACAAACCACTTGACAGGCAGCCTTGCACAGCCTGGGCATTCACAAAGCATAGGTTTTTATCTTTTATTTACATTTGCACATCTATCCCTGTGTTCAGAACTTGTTAAAGCAATTCACAGACTATCATCTTTTGATACATGGAGGTAACACATTACCATTTTCGCTTCTGGAAGTTTTCTCTTTGAGCTTTCACTTTTCTCCGCACTCCACAGATTGCCCCTATCAAACCGGCCACGAAGGCATGCGAGTTCTCGTTCACGTTCCTAAGCAGACAAAGGGGAACAGGGGAAAAGCTGACAGCTTTAAGATGTCAAAACATTTCAAATTCCTCAGGTAGGTGCAGAACAGTAAGAATCTTCCCCAAGCTTATAAACAAGCTATGAATGTAGCAAGTCATACCTGCTTAAGCTGAAGCGCTAAACTGGCAGTAGAGGAATTTTCATTTTGTTTGAGAAGCCGTTCCTGGATTGTCCTTGTATTTGGGGTAACAATGGGTGTTCTGCACCCTGGAGTATTCGTAGCAGGACTCCGTGCACTACGCTCTTGACAGCGCTCCCCAAACCGTTCCAGGAAGGGCTTAATTCCTGATCCCCCTACAAGAACAATTGTTTTGCCTTGAAAGAAACTCTCAAAAACACAGAAAGAAATCACTGCCATTTTGCATCTTGCTGATGGTTCTCAATGAAGCAATTAAGCTGGTCTCTTTTACAGCTCTTACACCATTATGTTTTAATACAAACTAAACCTGAAGTGCAAATCGCCACAGTAACAGACCATTGAAGTTAATAAAGCAGCAAATCAGAGTGAATGGATGTCCTTCTCTTAAAGTCCATGTGTGATCCACCAGTTATTTAAACCGGTTTGCTTTTTCAACATTTCCTCTGCAACAAGTCTCAATTGCATCCTTCATGTAAATGAGCATTCTAGTACATAAGGCAGATACATTGTTTGGCATCCACCCCACTTTACTGAGCTTGTCTTTTATTGGCAGCATATCTAGAGACACACACTTGCTCTACTGGCCATCATTTCAAAGAGTTCAAGCTGTCAGTCCAGGTTTCTGACCCAACAAGCAGTTAAATTTAAAACTGGGGATGATCACTTGTTTAGACATCAATGCTACCAGTGAAAAGAAAGACACTATGCAAAGTTAGAGCATCTATGTGGCATTTAGCTTTGATTTCTTCTAACATATGCAGGCTCTTTACCTTATATCAATTGGATACACATAGTATCCAATAATTTGAAAGAAGCTTTGAATAGTCTGAATTAACTGATGTTAGCAGGATACATTTTTACATGGAGAGGAAAAGTTAGATTGATTTTGCTCTCAAAAGTTGTGAAAACAATGTCCAAGAAAATACCCTTGCAAAATATGGAAGCTGTACAATTTATGATAATTATCACAGAACTCTTCAGGACTTGAGTAAAGTTACAGCAGGAAATAGGCATTATCTGATATGTTACCATAAATTCTTAACTAATATGTAGTTTTCAACACAGGACACATAAGCCTAATTTGACTCAACATTTATTGAAGCTGAATAACAGCCTACCTGGTGTTGTGGGTTTACCCTTCGGTTCAAGTTGCACATGTGTTCCTTTGACTGGCTCTTCTTTGGACTGAACTGGTTGAGGCAAAGTTGATTTTGCTGTTTGTGTACGATTTTCAGTTTTCTGAGGGCTGCAGGGATTCTCTGTTAGCGGTTGTCGTACTTCAGATTCCTTAGAACAGGGAACAGTCACTCTTGAGGATTGTGTTAAAAAATTGTTTGGAACCTTAGAAAGGGAAAAAGGAATAACACTGAGACTGTACATTCTTATTCTCTCAAGAGGAAAAAGAATGAAAGTGTTCTGCATAGCATACTATAACATAAGACACCTTTCCATCAACAATAGAATAAGCTGAGAACAAGTTTTATAAGCTTTTTGTAGATTTTTTTTTTTTATCCAGTATTTCAAATTGTTTCAGCATTTGATTCCAGGTGCTTTTGCCAGCTACTTTAGGTATTTTCCCACATTTCCCTAAACAAGAGTGCACATGGCAGATATTGCCATTTATGAAATGGCATAAACTGAACAATAGGTATCTGGTACTACTAATTTCAGCATTCTGATTGAGTTTTCATACAGCAATAATGTTTACAATTTAAGTCAACCAACTATATGAAGTTACAGAGTGAAACCCAATATCTCTATAAGAAGCCCCCTTCTGATCTGGTCAAAAGAGCAGCAGTCAATTACTTTGACATCAACTTTTACAAGACTTATAAGTACACTCAGCTTTAAGTCTCAGTAAAAAGGATTCTAAGCTGTTTCAGGTCTGCTATTAAAAAAAGGGCATGTAGAATCGCAATAGAGTTGTAAATAGACTAAGATTGCTCACACCAAATCTTTAAATTCAGATTAAATAGTTATGAGTTAACATTTGTCCCCCCGATACTCAAATCAATTTTTAATCAGCAACTAAATCAGACACTCACCGCTATCTTTGAGTTTGCTGGTTTATTAATAGAAGCCTCTACAAGCCTTTGAGAACAGGATGCAGCTTCCTGCTTTACACTGCTACTATTGATTCTAGCAGATGCTCCACTTGTAGTGGACAATTTGGATAAACAAGTAGTGCCAGGCTGTTCTTGTGCATTGTTTTGCTTTGCAGATGGGTGACTTAGGTCATCTTCCCAGGAACCAATTGTAGCAGCAAGGTTAGCTAAACGGCCTCTTCTCCCAATAGGGGTATCACTTGCCAGGGCATTAGATGTCTGCTTAGGTGGAGAAACAGACAGATCTTTTGACTGGAGGGGAGACAGAGGAACACATTCAGAGGGATCTGGAAAAAAGAAAAACACATTTATTTTGCTAATAAAATATATTGAGATATATATAGCAAAATGCAAAAGATGCAAATACATTGAGTTTATCAACAGTTAGATGTTCTTGCCATCAGCAGAATCAAGCTACTAGCTCTGAAGGCATTGAGGCTAATCAAGTTAAATTAAAGCTCATTGCAAAGCCAACACATTTTTTACCAAGCAGTTTACTAGTTTTAAGTCACTGTTGTGATGAGCAAGGCATCACACTAGTAGGGAAAAGATGCATAAAATTAAGCTGTAGTCAGTTTCATTATTTTAGGCCTTCCACGGTGCTGTCTAAGAATTCTTTATGAAAACATTAGCATTCACACACACAAAATTATCTTCTGATAGCAAACGTCATCAATGCAAACACTGAAAAACACCAATACCGCTTAGCAAGTGAAACATACCCTCACTATCCCAGCAGCGTCGCTGTTCTGCCAATTTCTGCATACGTGTTTTGACTGAAAGGGCTGCAGGAGTTTCTGACTTGGTGTTTGTTTTTCCTTTATCAAGGGGCTGAACCAATGAAGCCCTGTTAGAAGCAGCTACATGCAACTCCGAAGTAATCTCAGGAGAATGATGGCTTGTGGAACTTGAAGGAACTGGCTGTATGTTCTCTGAAATGGAAGCTTGAGTCTCCACATTGTTAGGGCAGAGCCTCTTTGATGGTGATGGCTTTGTACCAGGTTTCACTGTACAGGTCAGAGTATTCGAGCAAATTAGTATTCAAACAATCTAAAATATTTTCAGAGAGAAAGTACAAAACTGTAATGCAGATAAAGTTATGACTTATGAACACCCCGATATGCCTCCCCAAAAACTGCCCTTCCTAAAGTCTACCAAGCACAAGGCACTATCTTTGGCATTACACAATTATTTTTGTATAGCTTACTAATTACTTAGAGCATCTGCTCTCAAGTTAAGCTAAACATTAGCCACATTCAGTCCTAGTGATCAGGTAACTACATCCATCGCTGTTTAGCATAAGATAAACACTAAGGGTTTTCACTTGCCCTTAGAAAAAAAAGGAGATGGGACTTGTATTAAGACAGTCTTTATTAAACTTGTTGCAAAATACCTTCTTCACCAGGAAGAGGAGCCTGGTTACCAGTTTCTAACAAAGGCTCTCTGACCCTCTTAGTCTGCATTGTGGGTCTCATTCCCATCTTGGGCCGCTCAGCCATTTTCTTCTGCAGGTTCTCTCGCCTGGCACGGGTTCTTTCAAGGAGTTTCTAAGTAATCAATAAATCATGTGTTACTATACATTGCAATAAGTGTGTTAACTAGTAACAGCTCAAATTAAAAGTGTTTAAATTTTATACAGCATATACTAACATCCACAATACCAGAAATTTATAGTGAAGGCTACATTAAGACAAATGCAACTCTCAGACGTTGCTAACTGATCTACCGTAATGCAATGCAATAGGAATATTCAGAAGTCTGGTTTTCTGACTGGCTATCTCCTCCTGAAAGCAGAACAAACAAAATATGTTTTCTACACTGCCAACAATATGTTTTTTCCGTCTACCTCCTTTTTCTCAGTGATAACCCCTGATCTCCATACTTTGATTGCACCACTGCAATACCCACAGCTTCTCCCATTTTTAGCAAGTTAGATAAAAGGTAGCTCACACTGTAGCACATTCCAAGCTACCTTCTTGCTATCTGGCTGGTCAGTACATGTTTGCAGGTTATCTGAAGTCCTTTGGCCTACCAGACAGACAACAGGCTGCAGCATTTTCTTCAGAGGCAATGGTTTGGGTCTTTTCACCTAGCCACAAACTATCACAAAAACTGTAGAAGCAGTTAAGTTTGAGACACATACTCTTTTATTAGTAAGAGGTGAAGCTAGGTTCCAAAGTTCCAGTCATTAAATGAACTAGTTGCCTCCCATTAGCTTGGCTTTCAAAGGAAACCAGGCTTAAGAGACACAAAGGCAAAATTAAACAAAGAAGAAAGGCTTCTATAGAGCCTGAAGTAGTCAGAAATGTTTGAAAGTAATTACTTTTTTTACTGAATCACCACATAACAGTCTTGAACTGTCAAGTCTTGCGTAGGTTTTTTTGACACATTGCTAAAGCATATGGTCAAGTCACCTGATTGGCACTAACCCTCTAACAAAATAAACATTGAAGTGATCACCAAGCAGTCATTTAAAAAATGGAACAAATTAAACACATGGTTATTAATATTAAAAAAAATATTGTTGCTATTACACCTTCTAAATCAAAAGGTGAATTTCTGTTCCTCAAGCTTAAGTTTTAAGAAGAATAGACTGATGTTATAACTAGTTGTCTTAATAAACAGGCTATTTATCACAATGTATCTGTGTAAAGAAGAACATATAGAGATACCAATTAAGCTATCTAACATTCTCTTTCATTTCCTATCCATTGGAAATTTGAGTACTATGATCATACAAAATAGCTGTTCTAGTAAGTGTTCCACACTAGTATAAAGTGATTCCTTATAGCATCCAAGTTAGATATATATTGCGTTGTTGTGGGGGGTTTTTTGTTTGTTTGTTTTTAAATACTGCATCATAGATATTATCACTCAGTTTGATCACATCTAAAGGCTACTTAATTCCTTGTTTGATCTAGGTTTTAAGGCACTTTGAGACAAGAAATTGTGTGATTGAACTAACAGCCTTTAAAAGGAAGCATATAAACTGCACTTGTTTGGTAGCACATAAATTATCGTGAGAACTGTGCCAGGCATTATCTGTGCTGTTGCACAGCAATTAAATACACATTTCACATTTTTAACTGTCTAAGGCTGAAGTCTTAAACAGCGTTCCATTGTAGGCAACACAGGACAAATGGAATGTCAATCTCAACAGTTTGTTGTGAAAGCAAAAAATCAGCTTCTCTAACTTCCACAGAAGAGGAGGATTTTGAAAAAAAGAAAAAAAATAAAATTTAAAAAAGGGGACACATGAAATGCCAGGAGGGCCTTCAATGCAAGTTCCATGGCTAGTTGTGTCCACAAGTCAAGTTTCCTTATTTCAATCTCCAAAAGGCAGAGCTACAGAGCGCAGGTAATACCCACATAAATAAAATCTTAGAGGCTATATAAATTAACTGTTCTTCTTGTGCAAAGTTGAGTATATCTTCCACAACAGTATTCCTACAGTTCTATTCAAATGCAGTCACATTCCTTTCTGTTTTGTTAGTTCAGTTAAGATGGAGTTTCAGTTATTACAAATAGGATGTCACTTCCCAAGAATGCACGCCTCTGTTGTTGAACTCCAGCTCCTATTGGCTTTTTGTATCTCAAGTTTTCCATGCAACTGCTGTAATTCAAACTCTGCTATTACACACGATGAGTAAGCCAGCCACAACTTGAGACTTACTTTTCAAGTTCATCAGCAGGGTATTTGCTACAAGTGCATTCTCCAAGTGTTCTGATGACAGGCAAAGTTTCAGAGTAGGACATACCTATTTTATTACATCTAGGAATCTGAGAACTGCTAACTAGCATTTAGAGGATCATGGTTTGTGTTGCAAAAGCACCTTTTAAAAATCAGAAAAGGCCTTCCCACTTTAAAT
The DNA here is from genome assembly GCF_035582795.1 of Mycteria americana. Classification (NCBI taxonomy): domain Eukaryota; kingdom Metazoa; phylum Chordata; class Aves; order Ciconiiformes; family Ciconiidae; genus Mycteria; species Mycteria americana. Next base: position 54,202,596 of record NC_134366.1, read on the forward strand.
GTTGATGGACAATCTTGCTTTTAAAAAAGTATGTTTTAAAGTACATATTTAGCAGCATTAGAGAAGATACTCAGGCCCATATGTGATTACAAGAATTTGTTCTAACTACCCTGCTTTACTAGCAGAATGCAGCAAAGGGAGCAAATTTATCCATGAAATTGAAGGAACAGTTAACTTCAGACTTCATATATGCAAATTTTTCCCCGAGCAACTGCATCACTTCTTTCTCTTTGGTCATCCTCCATGCTAGGAAACCATACTTCGCTCTATGAATGTTAATAAGTACTTCAAAGTACAAGATAAACTAGACTTTTTTTAACCTTCTATAGTACCAGACATAAAGCTTTCTGTGCAAGAAAGGTGAATTATACAATCAGCTATAAACCGAAAGTCACAAACAGTACATTCACTGTGATCCTACAAAAGTGTCCAGTGCACTGTCTCCTCAGTGTGTCCTGTATTAATAATTTGGTTGAGATTCAGAGTGTTATTAGTTTTTGCTTGCAAGATTAATCAAAAGAAATGTTATTCCACTGAATCTTACAGCAAGATTTATTTGAGCTTAAATTCAGTGAGACCAGGACAAAATTTGTTACCGTAAAGCGATCAGCAAACACTGAATTAACAGCATGCTTTGACCAATTAAGGCTTGAATTACCCTGCTTTACATAATCAACACTTACAATGCCTCACCAGTTCCCTGCAAGTAACAGAGCACTGTAATTTGTAGACAAAGATTATCTGAAAACAGCTCAGCTAAGGAAACGTTACATTAAAAGAAAAAAAAAAATCAGAGCATAGATACTTCATAGTAGGTGGTAAAAAGGTTCCTTTTCAGAAAACTTTTTTGAGGAAAGTTATTAAACTTCAATACTAATACACTAATGTTGGTTAGATTTTTACAGAACAGTGGAATGTCCTCCACAGCATAAACATTCTTGCTAAGGCAACATTTAGGTATTCTGCAATACTAGCTAACATTTGAATGAAGTTTACTCTAAGGAGCGGCCTCACGGTTGGTCATAGCTTTTCAAAGTCAGTTATCTACAAGAAGGGTGTGTTGAGGTTGGAATATCTCCCAGCATGCAAAACCATTTTAAACTTGATTCAGTAGCCTGGACTTGAAGTTTATGTAAGACTAGTCAGATCACTACCAATTAAGGAAGGAGGTTTTAGATGCTTATACTTAGCAAGCCTTTACATGGGAATAGGGTAAATCTGCCTTGGCATAACACATTTAGTAAATAAGTTCAGATCAATACCTTATGTTCAGCTTTTTAAATCAGATGTGTGCAGTCACCTTTTTTGGGCACTCAGTTTATTTAAAGTATGTCAATTTGAGATACAGATTGTTTTCAAGGGGAGAAGAGAGTATTTCACCAAAGTATTTGATTTGGATTTTTTTTTAAAGTAGTTTAGGTTTTTGCTTAGGCAGGCTGTAGATTGAAGGCCATTTTTACTACAACATTTCTCAAAGCAGTCACAAGACAGCTCCACAGCTCTACATCTGTCACATATAAAATCAAGAGTACAGTACAGCATCTTTAAGAAACCTCCAACCTTCATACAGATTCAAGCCCGTCAATTCCGCTCATTTTATTACAATTTTGCCTCTGTAAAACCCAAAAACACATGTGCAAATCCACCCTAACAACTTTTTTTTTTTAAAAAAGAGGAACTGTGCCTGCAAATTAAACTGACCAATCACAGATGGCAACAATGTCAAAAAGGACGCATTTTTAATCAGATGATCACTGCTTTGGGCAAACTTCACACTCGACCTTTAGGTACGGCAGGCACAATGTGTGTCAATAGCACTGCCACTAGCTCCCGGTGTCCCTTCTGTTTCAGCCGAAAATCTTATCTGCCGGACGCACATGAGAGGCAAACACTAAAGCGCTAGGAAACGCAGTCAAGTATCAGCCCGGTTTAGAAAAGGTCCTCTCCTTTGCAATCCCTTGCACGAATAACCTCTGTCCTCTCCTGGAACAGACCTGATGCCTCACAAATACCCGGGCAGCTGCAATGTTGGAGGTACGAGCAAGACAAGGGCGTAGAGAGAGGTGGCAAGGAGACCTGTCTCCCCATTGCAGAGAAAGAGGCTCTCTACAAGCCCACGAACGCCCGGAGTAATGTAAGGGGGAACGGGGGGCGCTGACAGGCCTTAGCCAGGAGCCAGGGCTGGGAGAAACTATTCCGCCCCAACAGCACGGCAACAAGGAGCAGCTCCCCTGCGGACCCCGACCGGCCCTTGCCGCTCTCTGTTCCTGCTGCCCCCGCCACTGACAACTCGCCCTCGCCCCCGCCCCCTCCCCGGATCAAACCCCAGGTGCACCCTCTCGACAGCTCATGGCTCGGAGGCTGGCCCACGCCGTGCCCTCACCTCAGTGAACGGGTCCATCGTCGTCGTCGTCACTGCTGCTGCTGCCGCCCGCGCTCCGTCCGCTCCCTCAGGCCGCCCGAGAATGGCAGAACCACCACCCCAACCGCTCCTCAGATTTGAATTTCAGCGCCCGCCTCAGCTGCGCATGCGCGAGGCGGGGCGCGCACGAGAGGCGGGGCAAACCGCCGCGCGCGCCCAGCCGCTGGCCCACGCCCGCCGCTCAGTCACGTGACATCCAGGGGCGAGTGCCCCGCCCCGCCCCGCCCCTGCCGTGGCCGAGGCGGGCACGACGGGCGGAGGGAGGTGAGCGCCTGCGCACAACGTTCCGCCCCGCTCCGCAGCGGACATTGATTGACAGGTGAGCTATCCAATCCGACAGCAGTCTGCCCGCTCTCCCTCCCCTTCGCAGGCTGCTCTCCCTCCCTGTGAGGCAGAGGGTGCGGAGGCGGGAGGTAGGTCGGGAGCTAATGCGGGCCGTACCGCTGCCGGCTGGCCCTGCGCAGCTCTCCGGGCTGGCTCTCCCTTTCCCGGGTCTGAGAGCAGGCCTGGCTTCGCGTGCTGCACCCCCGGGCTCTGGGTCTGATCCCTGCGTGTGGTCGTACTGCCCAGGGTTTCCGTGTGTCGTGTGCAGGGAGTGTTTCCAGCCATGGCAGCCCTGTCACCTTCCCTTCCTCCTCTTCCTCCTCCTCTTCCTTGTCAGCCCAGCCGGGCGCACACTGCGGGTTTTTTTTAAAGAAAACAGGCTTTTACGTCCTTCACAGGCAAGTAGAGCAATACTGCCTGGTTGACTCCACATCTTGCTGCAGCTGCTCAGTAGGAGTGTCCCCCAAGCCTTTTTCATTTGAAACTTCATTTTTCAGCTGGCATGGACAGGAAAACATGATTTTAATGTTACTCAGTGAATGAGAGGATACTTATCCCAGGGCAGTTGTGAAAGTCGCAGCTCCTTCTCATGGCTCACACTTCTCCTTACGTTACAGCCCATGGTCTCATCAAACCTCACCCACCAGTTCCTCCTGCTGTCTCCTTGTCCGTTTCGCTAATAGACCTTTCTTAATGCGCAAGTGTTAGCGTTGCTGAATTAGCAGAGACCCATTGGGTGCTCAGATCCAGTCCTTGCTATCTGGGTGCCATCTCGACCTCCCTTCCCATAACTGTGTTGAATGCAATTGCAAATACAGCTTGGTTTTTTGTCTCTGCTGTTCCCCCTGAGAGGCTGCTATAGGCCTGACTGCCCAAATGACTAAACCTTGTCAAATTTCCAGCCTATCCATACATATTGGCACCCCTTTATACCTTTTTGCTCATATGCAAATGGTGTTCATTACCTTGCATGAATGCCCTTCTTCCCTAGCGCTGTGCTTCTTGCCTCTTGGATTATTTATAGGCAGCAGTCATTTCCTCTTCCAGCCTTTACTTTGCCTTGCTAAACAAACCACACTCTTCTAATTGTCCCTCATTAGAAAATCTTTCCAATGCCTTAGTTGCAAACAGCATGGCATCAGTGTGCAACAGAATCTAAAAATACAATATCAAATAATCCTTTTCTGAAGAAATCTTCAAGACTGGACACCCTGGCCAAAAAATGTCCCTGCAGTGTTCTCAGATAAACGTGGGTTGGAGCAGCCCGAGGTCCAGCATCAGAACTTGCTCATACACCAGGCTGAAAATTGGGACTTACCAGATGGGACTCATCACTTATTCATAATCTATGAACCAGCCTGTACAGTGATAAGAAATGACAGGCTTTATTTCCTTCAGGAGAAACTAGGTATAGCTAGCTATAACTGGGAAATAACAGAAACATTCCTTTAATGGAGCAGTAGAGAATCAATGCAGGCAAATACCAGAAGACAAAATAGCCAATATGGAGCTCAAAGTCATCGGCAGAAAATAAAAAGAGAGAATTACCATTAAGTCTTTTCTTTCTCCTGACATCCCAAAGGAAGAAAAGTCATGCACAATTTGGGCCCTTTAAATGTAACAGAATTATTGCAATTTAAACATGCTTTCGGCTTTACATGTGGATCTATGAGATTTACACAATGCAGCTCCAGCTATCGTTGGTGCATTTCCAAACATTGCTCCATCCATTGGTGCCGTCTTTCAACTGGTACGGCATCGTGCATGATGCTCAGCCTGGGGGCCAACCAAAATGGTGTTAGCTGCACTGTTAGCGTACGTAATAATCTCATCTGCTATTTAATATTAAAAAAGAGGGAAATAATCATGCTTTATTCTGTAAAATAAATTTCTTGTTAAAAATATTTCTATGAAGTTTATTCTGAAAAATGAAATTGAGATTCCTAGGAGTCTATAACTGTTTAAAACATGAATGCAACATGCATGTGACAAATGTCCTTTCCTCTTGGTCTCTACAGAGCCAATAATTTCTTCATAATTTTGATCCAGACTCAATGGGACCCTGCTAGAAATAAATAGAATACTTAGTTTCTCATCTTCTCAAGGGGTTATGTCTGTCTTCCAGAAGAGTGATGGACAGTAGATATATCTTATCCTTTTATTGCTCCAAAGAGCCAAAGAAAGTCAGTCTTTTTCAAGAATGGTGCTATAAAATGGCTACGAGATCTGTTGTCTGTGTAATGGTGGGGGCTACAGCCTGTAGCAATGGAATTTCCAGTCAGTTATTTTTTTCTTAATAAATTAATAAAATTATTTGCAACTTATGGAAAAAATCAACTGATGTTTCACAATCTGAAGGCATAAATAAGAAGAGAGGGAAAGAAAGGAATGCCATGTTGAAACCAGCAGAACAATGAGCCGGCTCTGCCCGCTGAACAGCATTATGTTTTATGCCAGCCTTTTGCATTCAGAAATTATGAATCACACCCTTCACTGTCTCCTCACCCCATGTGATATGGTTTAAGATTTCTTCTTGCCAGGGGTAAGCTAATGAAAAGTAATCCCTTCTGTAACAATAACACAATACAAAGCAGTTGGGGAACGTTTTTTGCTGGCTTGCAGTTTTCATGGGAATTGAGAGCGTGGGCACGGAAGCCAGTCATTTGTCTTTTAACATGGCAAGAAAAACATTTTTACTTTCCCAAGTTTTCCTTCAAAAATTTTTAAAGCATATTGACTGTTTTCAGGGGTGTATTTTCATTTTCAGAAGGTTATAGAAGTTTGCATTAGCACTTTAATAAGAATGGAGCACTTTTTAACTAATAAGGAGAGCACTAGCCAAAGTTTTTGTAGCTCTGGCTTCCTTACAATACCAATACCATCATAAATGTAAAATATTGAAGGCGAAAATGCTGATCCCAGTGTAGTCCACTGTATAGCTCCATTCTGTAATCCTCAGAGAATATTTCCTAAAACTTTCTTTCTGCTGAGAAATTGAGTTCACAATTCTGGTTCCAAAGGAAAGATGAGCAAGATGCTTCCTTTGATTCACAGAAAAATCCCAGTAATCCTGTCATTTAGAGAAAAATACTATTTTCCAACTAGTAATTTCCTTTTATTCACAGTTAAATAATTCAAAGTGAAAGTTGATGCTCACCTATCTTGCCCTTGCAAGCAGATTCAATCTATTGCATGGTAATACAGTGCATTATAATACAGTACATTGTAGTATTCCTTGTAGTTTAGATTTACCTTCAAAAGGCATTTTTTACCAGAAAATTCACTCTTCTGCTAATCAGTTGGAGAGCTGTCATGATTCTGATACTCATTTCACAGTGGTAGTATGATTGCATAGGATGCCATGAGAGGAGAAGCAAATGTATAGTCTAGTACAGAGTGTTGTGCATCATTGTTTCTGGACTATAGTCCCATTAGAATTAATTCTTCCCAGTGACTTCAGACAAAGGGTTTAACCTTGGGGAAGAGGCAAGGAGACAGCCCTTGCAGAGCTTGCTGAGGACTGTGCCACCAGCACGGACATCCCTTTCCCCTAGCCCACCATCCTTTTGCCTCCAGTGGATCCTGGAGGACGTATGGTGCAGGTGTGACTCTCTGTGTCTTGGTGCCTAAGATGAAGCCAGGCTGTAAGAAACTCCTCCCTTCACAAGCTCCACACCAGGACCCCTGTATAAGGGAATCCTGCACTACAGAAGAGCAGTGAGAATATAATATTCATCCTTTCCTCACTGATTCTGAAATGAAGACCAAATTGTGCCCTCGGATCCTCTTGAATATCCTAGCATGCCAGAGACTTGGCCTGGGAAAAGGTAATTTCACCCCCAAACAATGAATAGAAGGGCTGGTCCGTAGTATGGCAAAACACAGCAGTTTGGATTAATCAGTATTTTCTATTGCAAATATTACATAATCAGAAACATTTTGATGGGCAGCATTTAGGATCTGTTCTCTGTGCCAAGCCAAAGGTGATTATACTGCTTTTGTCAGCTCCTATGATAATCGCAGAGGCAATTTAGGCTGACATTATCCAGTAAAGGAATATATTTATGTCAGGAACAAGACAGATTTCGTGAGTAAGTAACCCAATGCGTGACACGGATTTAAATTAGCAATGCTCAGAGCACAAGTCTCTCTCTAGTAGCGCAAGTAGGAAATTGATAACCAGCTCAACCAGACTAAAAGAGACCCCATGGCCATTACAGTCTAACTTTCAGCTGGGGCTGTGCTTTATTGTGCCAAAAGACTTCATTTATTACTCTGCCTTGGTAAGTGTAGTTGGGGGGAAATCCTTTAAACTGGACATTTGCTGGGGGAAAATACACTACATTTTCAGAATGTACAGAATGAATTTCAAACAGCGTGAATTTTATTTGTTCCCTCACTTGTCATTTGCAAAATATGGGAGGTTCTCAAGAAAACACTGGCTCGCTGAAGACACCATTTATATTAAAGGTTGGAAAAGCACACTGTCATTTATATTCTACACTAAATTACCGTATGATGACGTGGATGGATTAGTGTTAACTGTTGTCAGAGCTGAAATGCACCATCTCATATGAGGAACGACTGAGGGAAAATCACGCAGAAATCAAAACTGGAGGGAAAAGCAAAAACATTATGGGGAGAGAGAATAAAAAAAGAGAAGAGTCGAGAATGGCAAATAACAAGGGAGGATAACAAAGAAAATGGGAGGAAAAGACAGAGGAGAAAATATATTAAAATGGAAAAATAGTGAAACAAGGAATGAGACAAAACTCACGTTTCATCAACAACAAGAGACAGTTGTCAAGTGGACTCAGTTTCAGAAAAAGTCTCTGGGTGGTTGAACTCTGCATTTTTACAAGGCTGTGGGAGTTAAGAAACATTTGCCTGTCATGCACTCTGAAAGATTTATTGTGTTCACAGTTTTCTTAGTATAATATTGCATTTGTATCACTAAATCATGGAAGGTTTCTCAGGACCTTTCATTTAGGTCTCCTGACTGATTTACACAAGAGAGGGGAATTAGACTTCCTTCTTTTGTGTCTCAGTTATAAAATGCCTGTTTTTCCTTCTTTAACCATATGGTACAGCTGTACCATTTGCTCACATAAAAATTCTGAAATGAAGCAAAGGGCTTAAGTGACATTATGTTAATTTAGACCATGATGTTAATTTACAGTACCTGAGACTTGCAACTCTGCAGCATAATGCAAATGGATTAATCACATAATCACATCAGCAATTTCACCAGCCAAATTATATCACATTTTATATTCTTGAAATAATTTTCTGAAAGATGGAAAAATTAGGAGATTCTTGTTGAAAAACCATTTTTCACCAAAAAAAAGTGTTCTATCAGCTCTAGTTCCTTTTTCTGAAGACTCAGTATACTGTAAGCTCAACAAGTGATAATTTTCTGACCTCATTCTTGCCATCTTGTTCTCATATTTTAAATAAATAAATGAAACTGTAGACACACATAAAATAAATCATAAATGATGCATAAGGAAGGCCAAGAATGTTACCTACAAAATTACCTTAAAGTTTTTAAAACTGAAGTAGGTGCTCCAAGTTAAGCATAGCCTATCTGCTTTGCTAAACAAGAAGAGACCTAAGGATATGAAATGGGTTTTACATGAGTTCATGATACTTTTTTTCTCTTTACTTTCCATGTCATTCACCTGAAAAAAATCCATACAGTAACATGGAATCTTTTCTGCAATAGTAGTATGTTTACACTAGAGGGTGCTACTTAGACAGGATTTTAGGCTGCTTAGTGTTTTGCTTTGGAAATCTTTTTCAATATTTGGAAAAAAATGCACATTTGAAATAAGAAAAAGCTGTTTTTAGAGGGAGAAATTCTACTGAAATTTGAACAAACACAATTAAAACGTAACAGTGATGATATTTTCCGCACACGTACCCATGAAGGACACTGGTAATAAATACAGTCATCTCAGCTTCAGTAGAAACTAGATATATAATTACACTAGGGCTGTGTTAGAGATGAGTAAATGTCCCTAATATTTCAGTCTGCTTTTGCTTAAAAAACTATTATGACATGGAAAATAGATTAACTAAAGGAATATGAAAATAAGATCATGGCTCGTTGTTAATGAGAGAGACAGAAACATCTGATGGAGTAAAACATAAAGTAGCAGTCTATAGTACAAATACAGTGTCACTGAATGTCTGGGTGTGATATGATGGAGAGTTGCCTCACCTTGCAATAAAGCATGAAAGAAGGCAAAGGGAATGGAAATGGCCAAGAGGTTACTTTAAATAATTCTTCCCTTGTCCTTCCAGTGGTGATGAGGATTGTCAGAGCCCTGAACATATCTTTCCACATCTCTGGGGGCTTTGGCTGCCTAGAGTCAGAGCCCACACGGAGATGGTGGAGATCTTGGGCCATGAAGAGAGCTGCTGCTCCCTGACAACAGTTTGCAAGTGGCTTGGTATGGGCAGCTTGTCTTCTTATATGTCTAATCCAAAAATCTCTTTTCAACTCAGCAGATCTGTAAGAAGGCAAGATGGTGTGTGCTCTGCACTGTCCCCCACTCAGAGGCTCTGGAGCTCCAACTCTGGGACTCTAGTAACACCATGATAAAGTGGTACCCAGGGAATCTCCAAAACCAGACATGAGATGGAGGAGAATAAAGTCTGAAAAGAACTCTGTCTTGGCTTATGCTTCTCCCAAGCTTGAACACTATTTCCCTCAGCTGAATTTGTCACTGGTACCACTTGAAAGGGATTATTCACCATGGAGTAAATAAAATAGCCCCAGCTGTGTTATAGTCCTATCTAACCCCACAAACTATGCAGGAGCCTGCAAGGTAAAGCTAGGTAGCAGTGCCAGGCATGTACTTGGAAACTGGAAAAAGAGTGGGCTTACACCTTGGGTTCTGCCCCTCATTAAGTCCAGTGCTTCTCCTTGAAAATGGGACTTACCAGAAGACCACCTTCTCCAGGCCAGGCAAAGCCCCTCTGCTCTACAGGTCCTGTCCTAAGTGAGAGGATCTGGATGTCCCATTAAAGGAAATGTTTTGATGAAGAAGTAGATCACTGCTCTTTCCCCAGCTGCTGGGTCTTTGCCCACTGAGGTCAACTGCGAAGGGTCCCCTGCTCCTAGCAGTGCTGGCACTCCAGCTCTAGGAGAGCACTGGCCCCGGCATGCAGGTGAGCCCTCTTTCTCAAAAGCACCATGTTGTCATACCTATTACTGCACAAGTTGCATCTTGTAAAAAGTTGCTAAGATGGTGTTTTGTGTTTCTTGGATATTCCCTTTTCATTTTCTAAGTCTGTTGTACAGCCTGGACCAGCAAAAAACAGGGATCAGGTAGGCAGTGTGGAAGAAGAAGGGATAAGGAAATGAATAGCAAGGAACGTTGTGGTTTTCTCAGGTTGGTTAAGAAACAAGTGAAGTCCCCACCTGATCAGCCAAAAATGCATTACTATGAAAACATTTGCTTTTCAACTGAAATTACCCCAGCACCACAAAAGAGCTGGCAGACTTCAAAAGGCCCAAAGACAAAGTACAAACATTTAAAAAAATCTCATTATTTGGAGGCAGATTGTCGTTAGCCCTGTGCTGCCTGACCTGGTATTTGTGTTGCCACAGCAAGGTATCTGTGACTCATCTGCAGGTGTTTGCGGTTCGGCAGGCAGCCTGCGCTCAGGCTGCCTGCCAGTCCTGCCTGCCAGTCCTGCCTGCCACTGCCGAAGGCAACGTCCTGCCTGTCTCAGAAGGACCCCTGTGGTGACAAGGCATTGCTGCAGAAGTGGGCAGAGGAGGAAAGGTCAAGAGGGGTGTATTGGTCCATCAGTCCATACTGTAAGCAGGTGCATGCTTTACTGTGACTAATGCATTTCTATAACCCAGTTCTCTGCCGTAGGAAAGCAGCCTCTTTTTTCTTAGTAGGCATAAGTGCATTTTTGAGTGTACAATAGACATCGCTGATTTTTTTCCCCCATATGATAACAGACAACAGTCAGCTATGTTTGTAGGTTCACATCATGAGGATCACATTGCTTTCACTTCTCTGAACTTTACTGCAAGGTTTGCCTGCATTTTGTTTCCCCTTGTTGAGCTGGGTTTATGGTATTGAGCCTCCTCAGCATAAAGCGGGAACAAATTCAGTGGATAAATCAATCTGAATACTGGAGCTGTATCAAGTTGTGCTCTTCAAGGCATCTTAAAATAGCAGTCCCATTGAGTAAGACTATGAGTAAGCAGCTGCCACAAGCATGTGCTGCCTTTGCTGTGTACTAGAAACGTAGGACCCAGCTGGAATCAGAAGGCAATGTGAGACATTTCAGAAGGAGTTTCTAGAAAGAATATGTCTGGAAGGATGGTCAGTTGGAGTCATTTGGTCAATGAAATTGTTTGGTCAGAAGATATTCAGCCAGCTGAGAGTCATTAAGTCAGGGAGGGGAGGCTAACCTTGCCACTCGGATGGCCCGGAAGCTGTGCCAAATTATGCAGAGTTAGTTAAGGACTCTTGTTCTCAGCTTTCCTAGTTCCTCAGGGATTCTTTCTTGTCAGCACAGAGAAGTGGAAGAAAGATGTTGGTGTGAATATGGGGGAGGAATCAAATAAAACTGGCACTAAACCAAGTGTGTGTATATATATGTATATGCATATTTAAAATCCATATGCACATATACACATATATATTTATATATGTGTGTGTGTTTGAATTTTGCAGTGTTAGCTTGTGACAGATGTAGAGATCAATAAAATGGATCACTGCTCTTCCAGACTGTACATGTTGCAGAGCTTATTGATGCTAATATTCCTATGAAGATACTCTTCTGCGTGCGAGACATTGCAGTATTTTTGACCGGGTGAGTATGAAATTATCTCTGAAGGCATGATGAGGTAAATCTGAAATTATCTCTGGAAGTAATGTTATGTTGAAGCTGAAATACAAGATGCGTGGTCAGCTTTAATTCTGTCTCCTAACAATGGATACGTGACACCACGATATAGATCTATTTGTATTGTGCAACTGTATTATTTAAGCTGTATTCCACAGTGTGGCTCATCTTAACCTTACCATTTGTCCCCATGTCCCCTTACCTCGCTACAATGCGATCAGTGCCAGCTGCACTGATAGCCTCCAGGAATTTTTTTCATGACAGAGTAGCTCGTCTTTTTCCCACTGTCCGTCCAGACAGACTTACAAGCTAATACGCCTTTGAGGTTAGAACTGCTAGAGGTACAGTAAATATAAATATATATAGCATTCTTGTCATATTGAGATACTTAGTAATGTTTTTCTTGACTGAGCTTTCCATGTTATGCTTTTAATCAACAAGCGTGACAAAACTTGCTCAGAGCCAAAGCAGAAAATGGGCAGGTGGCCTTTCAGCATCCCTCCTTTGTGCCTTCTGCTACTGCCTTTGGCATCCTCTTGCTTGAGCCAGGAGCTAGCATGACCTAACGAAACCTTCAAGCCATCCTGCAAAGGAAAAAGGCTAGTGGGGAAAGAAAAAAAAAAAAGCAGAGGCAGTGGATTCAGGGGTGACTAAATGCCCAAGCGCTCAGTGAAAAAGGACTCACAGACACCAGGGGGAAGTAGGCAGGAGATGAGAAACATGGAGAGAAGGCATCCACTGGAGGGAGCAAGGAGGGGGGATAGATGTGTAAAATACACATCAAATGCTGGAGTTACCTATTTAATTGCTATGGCTTCCAAGCATATATAAAGTATCACCTCTAAGAGGAGAATTTAGGGTCTACACAGCAAAACCATTGGGGAGTTATGGTAAAATGGTACATTGACTTTATGTTGTAGCAGCCATCTATCGTTTCTTCATCTGCTGTGCTGATTAATTGCAGTGCTTGAACCAATTCACTGTTTGGGGTTTTCTTTCTGTAATTGCCATGTATCACAAGCAAACTCTAACCCATTAGTGATAGCTTTGTCTCTCTAAATTTAAAAGTGTTTATTCGGTTCCTGCAATTTGAGATTTGGAGACAAGCCTGCGGGTTCCAGATACTACACTGTTAGCAAAGTACTTTAGAGGGTATTTTAGGTTAAACTTAGACATGTTGACAGGGCGTGTATCTTCTTTGTTCCTCAAAGAACTCAAGTTAAAAGGGACATCAAATTTGTCAGTTAGGTAGAAGTGTGTTTCAGCACTAGCTCTTCATTAGCAGACTGAGAAAAATGACACCTCAGTCTTCTTATAACTGGTCTTAAAGAGTGCCTGTCTTTGACTGTGTGTGAGGCAGTAGTAAATAAAATGAAAATATGTGCTTTAAACTCTTTCTTTTCATTATTGCCTGTGAAGAGTGATTTGAAAGCAGACAGAACTATCTGATCAATATTCGCTCAGTTGTATGATTGCATACATGCAAGTGTCTATAAGAAGGATTCATGAAATTCAGTAAAACTTTTCCAGGTAGGACACAGAAAGGGGTTCTCAGAAGTATCAACGAGCTGTGATCTGTGGAATTCCCATCCCTGCTATGTGATGATACAGCCAGATCTTATACCTTATAGGATGACGTTATGGAGAGAATCTATGTGTACAGTGCATTGTAGGTATGAATGTATTGATGGGAGGGAAGGTGGCAGAAATTTAAGCTATTCAACCAAAGCAGCGCACCACTTCGCAGCTCTCCTCTCCCTGGCAGATCACGACATTCCCATAATGTATGTTGAGCGCTAGTGTGCTGTTAAGTCACTTTCAATTAAATTGCTTTCTCCGTTAAGTGTTGACCATTTAGAAAAGTAAATGCATTAACACACTAAAATGTATTCTTGTGTAATCTGACTTCAGTAACGCCGTTAAGTCTGCATGAAGAGTACAAAATCTTCCTACACCGTTGCCTATATTAATTGGTTACACAACTGTAATTGCTAAGGTAGAATAACTTGTTCCTATTTGTAATTGCTAAGGTAGAATAGCTTGTTCCTATTTGATGTTCAATAGGCATTTTGAAACATGCAGATTACATTTCAAGGAGTGAAGGGTTTCACAAGCAAAGCAACAGATTGCACAACAGAAGGGTGCAAGATAAAGTCTATCTTCTGGTTTAAATTCTATTTATTACTTATCAATGTATGATAACATTCTTGATTACTAAAATCAGTTACTGCCCTGAAGTGTTGCTCTGATGCAATTCCTCCATTCTCTTTAGCAAGAGACAACAGCTCCTTGTCCTGCTCTCCCAGGGTGGCCCATAACCTGCTGAGCGCCCTTGTCCCATGCAGCCCTTTCTCTGCCTGCCTTAGGCCCAGCAAATAATTATCAATCATACCAATTATTATCAGTTATAGCAACGATGATAGTTGATAATTATCAGTGAACTGCAACGCAGTCGCTGGATTCAGTGCAAGTTATGCCTACTAGACTCCTGCAAAGGATGACGCTGACAACCCGTCGACGTTGCGGGCACCTCACACTAAGCCGTGCCGGTGTGATAAAGCGGGCTCTTTCGGCGATGTTTTTGGGAGCAGCTCGGCGCCCGCCCCAGGACACCGGCAGGGCCGCCCGGCCGCCGCCGCCGCCCTGTCCCTGCACTACAGCTCCCAGGATACAGCTCGCCCCCCGCCCCGGCCACGCTAGCGCTCGGGCGGCGCAGGGCATGCCGGGACTTGTAGTCTGCAGGGCCGGGCGGGCCCTCCGCTCGCGCGGCTCCTGCCTGCCAGGCCGGGGCCAGCCGGGCTCCCTCGGCCGCCGCGGGGCCGGGCCGGCTTTGATGAGGAGTCGAGGCCGGCACAGCCCCCACCGCGTCCGGCGCCGCTCGCTGCCTCCCTCCCCGCCTCCCCTCAGGGCTTCCCGCTCCTCCCCGCCCAGGAGGCGGGAGCCCGACGCCCAGAGGGAAGCCAGCGGGACAGAGCAGCGGCGCTGCCCGGCGGAGCACCATGCTGGAGTCCATCCGTGTCACCGGTGAGTACCGCCCCCGGCCCCCAGCCGCTCCTGGAGCGGCAGCCTGAGGCGGGACCGGGCACCGGCTGCGCCTCCGGGGCGGCTGGGGCGTTACCGGCTCGGCGAGGGGCTTGCGGCGGCAGGAGGAGGGGCAAGGTGGGGCCGCTTTCCCCGCGGCCCCTCAGGCACTCTCCACAGCGGCTGGCGGTGGGGCAGGCAGGGTGCTGGTAGCGGCTCCCTCGCAGGAAAGAAAAAAAAAAAAAAAAAAAAAAAAATCACCCGAGGAGGTGCCGAGGGATTTCCGTGAGCGTACCTGCTCCGTGGGGACGAGGGGAAGGTGCTTCGCGCCTACCTGTCTTGAGGAAAGACGGCGAAGCAGGAGTCCTGTCGGTGAATACCTGTTTTACCTGTGGGCCCTATCCCTTCCCGGGGACACTGGGGAGCGTGGAGGTGACACCTGCCTGCCTGCCTTTCAGTGGAGCGAGGGACAGAAGGTGCAATTAAGAATGCTAATAAAACCATTACTAATTCTATCTGGTGTCTTTCACTCTCTGGTTCTCCTCTTTGCCATGTTTTCAGAGAAGTTAACAAATCTTTATAATATGTGCATATAAAAACCTGTATTCTGACTATATAACAATAATATGGAGAAGTATTTGATACCACAGAAAACCACAGCACATATCTTTGGTGCTGTGTCTATGTGGTATGTAGGAAAACCTACAATACAGTAGCTTCTGCAAAACAGATTTTTCACTCAGATGTTTGCCTTGTTTAAATTAGATGTCATTTCATGTGTCATTACTTCAGCTGCTTCAAGTCAATGTTACTTTGTCATGGGGAAAATCTATCTAGAAGAGATCTGGTGGAGATGTCTTAGTGTCCCCTCATACAATACTGTTACGATCATAATTAAGATTTCTTATAGCTACTCTTTCTCTGCGTAATTTATATGCTGTTCCATCTGTGAATGGATGTTACTGTACATGGATCTGTACACAGATGTTCCATCTGTGTAGGATGTTACTTCAGGTAATGGAAGTAGAAATAAAGTTCATGGAATGAAACGGAGCATCCCTAGGGACATATAACAGCAACTGTAATTTTAAAGGATTGAGAATTCTTAAAAGGAAAGATAGTTATTTTGATTCCATACCCCTCCATCAAATATTCCTGAACACACCTGTGCGGCAGTAGAGCAAGCTAGATCTGCTTGGATGGGAGTTTCATCCTGTGAAGGTCCATCTATAATCAGTGTTTTGTGATTGTATCCCAAGTCTATTAAAATCAATGGGAGTTTGTTACTTGATTTCATTAGGGCCAAGTGTTCACCTCTACTGATTATTACTGTGCTCATGTAATTTAATTTGAAGCACCTGAATTTGGAGTCAGTTACATAATATATTTCAGTGTAGAAACATGCAAGAAACTGCTTGCAAGTCAGTTCATACTTTTTTTTTCAGGTAGAAGGTGTACATCTTAAATATCATTATAATTTTAAAGAAGAAAACCAACTGCGCAGTGCAAAATCATGCCAATGAGTCCTGTAAATGCTAGATATTTCAGAGTTATTTGCAAACATTGGCAGTTAATGAATCAGACATACACATTGGCTCACATTGAAACTTGCCCTTGGTTTTAGAGTTCAGAATTAAAGTTGAATGACAAATAACACTGTTACAGGAGGAACGTAAATAAGTAGATATTTTTTGGGGGAAAAAAGTCTTAGGTTAAACGTCAAAGTTGCCAACATCATACATAGTTAGTAACTAATATGCTGTGAAAATAGGAAATAGCTTGGCACCAGTGTTTTTATGGAAGCTCACTGACTAATTCTACAGCTAAACCCATTTTCAGTCATTATAGACAAAGCTTCCATTGCTGTCTAATTCAAATTGCCTGATACTTTCTGTTCAAAGCTTGAATGTTTGTAAACCTTACAGGTGCTTATAGTGGTGAGGAAATATACTACAGGATTCTGGTCAGATTCTGTTATGCCACAAACATAAGCCTGTAGTATTTGAGAGGCAGTGGAACATTACAGATTCATATACAACACTCTCTGTTGCCTGTTTTTTGCAGAATATTCTGTCTACAGCCCTCTGCACCCACAAACCATACAGTTTAGAGCTCATAAACGACAGGTAGTTGTTAATCTATTAATATTATCTGAATATTTAAGATAAATATTTCTTTGTAATGTAATTGTACATCTGCAAAATGTGTCAAAGGAGGAATCTTGTCACATCCGTGTATTTTCTTCTCATCTCTCAGTTTCAAACTTCACTATTTTCTTATTACTTGCAGACAGATCACATACATTATTTGCATTTCTATAAATTTGAAAATTCAAGTCAAGCTATTGGAAGTGGTTTCTGATTTTGAACAAGAAGAAATTCAAGCGTATTCTAACAGGGTAATGGTGAACTGAAAACCAAAAGCAGTGGCTCAGACCATTGCATTCCTGGGATAAGAGGAACTGCTCCAAGAACATCTTTGCTAAGCACCTTAAGAATCGTACCTGCAGTTCAGAAAGGATTTGTCCATTATGCATATATAACCTGCGTGACAGCTGCTTGAAAACCACAGGAGCTCTCTACTTTTTTTAGAGCAAGGCTAGTTGGACAGAGAGATCTGTGCCCACAAATATCTATCATTAACCTCATTCCACCTATGGAATGGGTATTTAAGAAGCTGCTTGGATAGTAGCTACCCGGTAGCCTAGAGGAAGATTTTTCTACAACGCTCTCAACATATTAAAAGATTAGCTCAATACAACATATTAAAAGATTAGCTCAATTCATCAATTTCTAAAGGATGGAAACCAATAATATAACCTAGCCCCTGAATATAACATAAAATCTAGCATATTTTTCCTAACAACCTCTGAGAAGATTAGGCAGTGTCTGTGATGCTATAAGATTCAAAGCTAGCGACTGGGGTGCAACTTAGACATGGAAAGTATTTCATTAGTGCAGAATTATAATGAGATTTGTGGTTCCCATATACCCAATGTTAGCAGTCTTGGGGTACATCTCTTCTACAGTACTCCTGAGACACTGGAATAGCTATATGTATATAAATTAAGTTACACAGGGGTAAAACTCCCCTGTTGGCAAAATCAAGCCTGTGGTATTTTGTAGTGTTCTGTGACACAGAGTACATTTGTATCTGCAGGATGGAGTAAGTCCAGTACTGCCAATTCCAGCAGATATTTTGAAAACAATGGTATTTTGGCTAGGGCATGACCTTCTCTTGTGTGAGATCCTTTAGACACATGGGGGGAGTTGCCTCTGGCTGGCTGCCCTGCTAACCCACATTATAGGGTAGCAGAAACCAAACACAGTGGCTCCAAAGAGGGGCAGAGCTCTGCTCTGGCCCAAGACAGACCAAATTTCCATTGAACAGGAGGGTTTTCTGTCCTTTGGTACCCTAATTATGCCAAAATGGGAACAGGCAGCTCTTCTGCACCCTCCTTGCTTCTTTCTACATCATCACCTTCCACTCCAAACCTGGCAGATTGTTTCATTTAGAAATTCACCAGTGTCTCTAGGAGCTATGTTTTTATTACTATGTTGTTGCAGAGAGGAACAAAATATAAATAAATGGAAGTAAACATGATGGAAAATCTTTTTGGGAGAGACTATGCTAGTTCTGTTGTGGGGTTTTTTACTTGCTGAAGGACTAGGGGCTTTGTGACTTCAAATGTTTGGAAGCCAGTGCAATGAAGAGAATCTTTTTACATGAATTACACATTTTTAGGGAGGTTCTCAAAGGTAACTGGAGGCTTGGGCATATGTTCTTGCAGCAGAAAACTGTAAAAAACCCCAAAGAAATATGTAGAGTCAGAAAATTCAAATTTGTACTTCTCAGAACACATGTAACACATGGATGAGATACAAGAGATAAAACCTATATGATATGTAGCATGATATGCAGGATAGAGTTATGCCATAGTACGGTTTGCCTTTTTCAGACCTTTTAGAAGTAATCTGTTGACATCTGTCCTATGGTATCCAGAGTTTAAAAGCTGGAAATCACTGCTAGCCAATCCATGTAATTAATGTGGGTTGATAATTCATTCTCTGACTGGCTACTTTATAGCAGTATGATATCTCAGTACTTTTTGAAACACTGAAGCACATTTTCAGAACACAGGCTGTGCAATGAATTGATTTTATATTCAGAATAGTAGACCTCTGTTTCAATTACCAGGTATTGCTAATCCTTGGAAACTCTTGGATATAGTTTAGTAAGTCAAGTTTCCTAGAATACAGTGTATTTTTAGTTTGGTTGATGCTGTCTGACTTACATCTGTAAGTGAGTTTAAAATGATAACTGTTACAGATTTTAAAAGCGTACTGGAAAAAACTTTAAAATTTGGTGGTTTGCAACATGATTTTGACATTGTCTCAAATATTTTGTAGTTTATTCTGTAAAATAATTATGTTCACAGGACCAATCAAAAAATTTAGAATGGCAGTTAAATGACTTCTGTGAAAACTACAGTGTTATCCAATATAATCTTTCAGATCTGCAGGATTATCTGTTGATTCTAGGTTTCCAGTACAAACATGCACCAAACAGCATCCTTATTTAGTCAGAAGAAAACTAAGGACAGCCACGCTTAGTTTGGCAGCTGAAAAATCACTTTGCTATGAGTTTGCACATATAAAGTAACTACAGATTTGGGGACAACTATTTTTGATGTCAACCATGTGCATGTGAAACCTGCCAGTGCATGTTAAGCACTTGATGACCATTTGTGACACTTGCAAGAGAATTCTGACTTGCAATGTTCAGAAGTTATCTAGATATAAATACATTTATTACTGGCCAACTGTACTACTTAGCTCTGAAAGCTTACTGTAATGAATTTTTGGTACTGGATCAACACAAGAGCTTGGGGGGATTAAGGTAATTTTGAGTTGTTTCTTTGAATTCTGTTTCTGTTTTTTTTTCTTTTCTATTTATAATTTCTTAGATACACATGTGGTATTAATTCAAAATATTCCCTGTGTAGTAGCAACTTAAGGCTTCTCTGCTCTTTGTGGCTTTTGAAGAATTTATTAGCAGAGAAGGTAAAGCATTACTGCAGCTAGCATTACATTGTTATCTCTCGTCTGTATTTTAAGAAGTACCTCTTTAATTTCCAACTTCAATTTTGTCTACACAAGCAGAGTCACATGCTCAGAAATTTAATATTTCTGTGTTCAGACATTCTGGAAACCTTGCCTTTCATTTCCCCTTCTTAAAAGTAAGGATACTTGTACTGTAATACTTGGTGCAGGCCTGCAGTCAATTGTAAATACTTGCCAAGAAATATGTGCAAGCTGTCATCTTACTCTGTTGTCCAAAAAAATGCCTCATTTTATAGTAGTTGTTTGTAGATAGGTACACACATAAATTAATGCCCACTGCAGAGTATCCTGGCTGCATATTTGATGTTGTTTTCCTCATGATGGGAACTGTAGTTCCTCCCCGCTACAGCTTATGGTAAAGCAAAATAAGCCATGCAGGTGGGTTGTCACATATGCGATGAGAATGATCTGACAGAATTTGAACAGGAATGCCAAGGAGCGCATTCCTGCACCAACCATAGAAAGAGGATTCGCAAACTTACTGTGAAAGAAAAATGAGCTTGCTTAAGATACGCATGCTTTAGTGCAAGAGGATGATCTAATGCTTCTCTCTCTCTCTCTTTCCAGTGGGGGAAACACCCAGGCTGCAGGTTTCCCATCATGTGTTGATGCAAATAGGACCTCTGTCTTTTTGCTTTTTAGAACAGCACCTTCAGGAGAACTGAGGAACACAGATTGACATGGAACTGATAGAGGTCCAACAGCATGAAATACATTGTCATAGAGCTTATGTTGGGAGCAAAACCTAATTTTACTGTGAAAATAAAGCTGAAATTAAACTAGTATTGATTTTTTTGTCCCTTGGAGGCATTTAATGATCTCCTGCTAATGTTTCATTCAGAGTATAATTACGGTATGTAAAGTAATTACAGCTCAGCTATGTATAACTGTGGGCTGAAGCTCAAATCCCTTTTGTGGGCTTTAATCAAGCTCCGGCCATGTCTCCTGTTCTGTGAATCCTTTCATTTTAGGTGTAGAAGTAGAAAGCGTTTCTCTGCGGCAGGATTTATTTGTGCCCCTACTTCCAGCTCACCTAATGTTCTAGGATGAACTGGTTGGCGAGAGGAGGGGATGGCTAGAAGCAGTGAAGAGAGGTCACTTCTCTCTAACAAGGCAGCACAAATGTTAAATACAGTTTTAATTCCTAATGACTTTTCCATGCAGCTGTGCTGCACCAGGGACCTGTCCCCCCTGAAGGCTATGCCAGGGGTTAGAGCAAGAAAGGAGGGTTCATTCACTAAAGGAACCTTATTTGCTTCTTGCATTCAGTTTAGTTTACAGTGATTCTTCTCAAGTGTTTTCTTAAAGCCAGCTGTTATCGTAGAACAACTTTGAAGAGATGAAATGACAGTGTTGTCATAAGGATTCTCAGGGGTGTGTTTATAACTAGCTGATCTCTCTTCTCTCTCCTCTTTAAATATAGCTGACTATCAGTATTAAGAAGGAATACGTGAAACTGAAGTCTTCTAAACTTATATTACTATGCACATGGTGTTGCAAATTGTTCACAGTGGCTGGCCCATTCCAATGTTCTCATCCTTTCTGAGAGTAAATTCTATGAATCAGATTTTGCAGATGAGACCACACCAGACTGCTTATATCACAGCACAGATCCCTGTGGGACTTCACTGTAAATACTGCTTACATACTCCTATATAGTTCCCTATTTTTTAAGTTATTCTTTATCCATACAGAAAGCCTTCCTTGCATGATGAGATCAATCGGGTTTTGCTCAAAACTAAAAATTTGTTAACGTAACAGTAAACATTCATAAAGTCCCGCACAGAGTCTTGTTTTAAACTAGTTCTTAGCTGCAAACAGTGCACTCGTGCATGGACAAGCAAGCATAAAATACTTGTTTAGCTAGGTCTTACAAGTCCCAGTCTAATTGTTCAGAAGTGATACACACACACAATTCTCCCACATGTCTAGAATTCAAGATTAACTTGATGTGACTGCAGTTAAGACAAGTTCTGTGTTTCATTTATGTTGCAGTTTTGAGTCCTTAAGATTAGCATTGCTGTGTGAAACCATCAAATTTGTCCTCAGGTTTTTTTTTCCCCCCCCTCAATGCAGAAAAACTTCACTGGCCTAAGACAGAGCTTTCTAAGAAATCAGTCCTGAGTCCAGAAGAACATAAGGTGAACGTTAATAATGAAAACAGCCTCCAGCACCCACCTTCTGGGATCCTTAAGGACATTTTCACGACAGGAACCAGTAGCTACAACGTCCTTCTGCAGAGCAAAGAGGAGAAAAAACACCAGACTCAAAAGCAGTCATCTGCTCACCACAAGAAACACAGAAAAACTACAAAGTGTTCTACCACCTCGCGAAACAATGAGCACCGCAAAATCAAGGTCCCACTACCCTTGCTCAGCAGTGGATGGTACTGCACAAATGGACAGCCCTCCATCATCATCACTAGCCCGGTGTCTACCAGCATGAAGTTTACAAACAGCATTTCAGTTGCAGGGAACAGCACAGGACTACCACCTCGACCCAGAAGTAGAGCTAAGAGGCATTTTAATCTAACAAAGCCAAAGCAACCCCAGTCATCAAAAAGCCATGGAAAAGAGGGAGATACCTCTGGCCGAAAACTCTGTTTGCTGACTGCAATCAAACCTTCCAATGTGGAGAAAGAGAAAATGAAATTCTTCAAGTCAGAATTCACATACAATCCTCAGTTTGAATATGCAAACCCTGCTTTGCCAAATGTGTTAGCTAAGCATAGCCATGCATCTGACAGATTTCTTAAGCAGGTATAGTTACTTTTTTTCCTCTTTTTCCACTGATTACTTTGTTTTTTCCTACACTTGTAAAGGTGGTATTTGGCTTTGTAGGAAGTGAAAGTTGTTCCCGCTTATCATCCTCCCCTACTGTTTGAGAAATGCATCGATGATGAGAATACAACAGTAGAACTGAAAGAAAATCCTTTTGATTAAAAAATTAAAGCCTTCCTAATATTTTTACAGGATTCTATATAGGATAAAGGCACAGTTCCTTACAAATGGGTTTACATGAAACAATGAGGCAAGAAAGCTTTTTAGGCAATGAAGCAGAGTCAAATACAGGAAAAATACAGTGTCTAAATAGGCTTTAATAAACAGAGGAAAAAAAGCAGTGTAGAAATCCTGCCAATCCTCTTGATGACGCCAGGATTGGGAGGGCATAGCAATTATTTGAGGTCACGGTTATTGGATAAGCATATGTTGATGTACTTTGTTTTAATCAACTTTGAAAGGATATTTGCCTTACATTAGGCTCGATCAAGCAGCAGATTGAAAATCCATTCCAGAGATAAGTAAAATTTAAAAGAAATCCTTCCCCCCCCCCCCCTCTTTTTTTTTTTCCCCATAATACTCAACCACAGTGGTAACATAGCTACAGACATTCCTGTTCTGTGTAACTGCCCTGGCTTCCTACCTGTCTTTGAGTTACAAAAAAACCAAACCAACAAACAAAAAAAACCCCAAAAACCACAAACCAAAAACCAACAAGGAGGACAACAAAAAACATCTTCCTTTCAACTTTGACCTAAGTAACAAAAACCAATGCTTATCTATATAATAACAGAAACAGTCCTCTTCCCACTCCTGTTTTTTTAAGAAATAAGATCTTTCTAAACTATTAAGTCTCACAAGCTTTTTTAAATAGGGAAGCTCATATGTCAAGTGATACTTAACTTGGGAAGAGATCCTGCCATTCCATGAGTTTCACTTCTTTGTGATAGGAATATTTCACTTTAAAACCCCCAAAATTCCTGGTGCAAATGAATTAAAGTACTGTGGATTCTAATAACTGACCCTTGACTTGTGAAGAGTCTGACATTGTTTTTCAAATCCAAGAAAGCACACAGGTGTTATTTCCTATTAAGTCATTGTATTGTAAGGCTTCATCTGCATTTTCACATTAAAAATATCTGTATATGTTAAAAACTCAGTGGCTGGGTTTTCATTAAGAATTTATTTTCTTTATGAGAACAGTGAATGGCTGATCTGTTCTTCAAATCAGCTTCCATGCTTCTAAATAACCAACTAAATCATACTGACACCAAATAAAACCACTCCTTGACTAGGGATTTTTAGCAAGTTTTCCTTTGATTTTTATAGCAATGTTAGCAACATTAATCATAGATTACAGCAAATCAACAATAACTAATTTGTCAAACTGAATTTAAAGCAAATTATCCCTTTCAGTTTGAGGTAGTAGAGCCTTAAAAATTATTTTATGCACGATGATTTTACAGAGCAGGCCTGTCATTGATTTACCCTTCTTTTAATAAACCCCCCCACACACCTAAATAATTAATATTTTAATAATGAATGATTCCTCAGTATTATTCCGATTTGCAACTCTACCTTTTTCACTTCACAGACAAAGCATGGGAAAATAAAGGTTTTATAACAACTTTATAAAAAGCAGTGAAGAATTTAATATTCAATGAAGTATGATATTTCTGAAACTTACCAAGGAGTATACAAATTGTTGCATAAGATTTAGTTTAAGTTACAGAAATTTTTAGCAAGAAAAGCATTTCTCCAAAGTTCAGCTCCTATTAATACTGAACAACAATATCCTGCACTTCATATAAATAACCAGAAAACCAGCTTTAACAGAGCTCCAAGCCCAGCAGGTGGCACTCTCTCTTTTATCTACAACTAGCTTTAGAAATTTTCATCTCCACGCAAATTGGAATTTCATTTCATGCAAATTTACTATCCAGAAAAAGCAGCATTAATCAAAATTTTAATCAGCAAATATTATATGAGCACTTGCTTTTCCTCAGTGCTATTGTTTTTTTCCACGCAGATTTTACTTGTCAGAAGAAACACATAGGTATCTTACAGGAAGTGTTAAGTTCAGGAAAGATGACTTCAGTTGCAAAAAAAGTACTCACAGTGTCAAGATTCAGGTCTGCAGCAAAAACACAATGGCATGTAGTCACCCTTTTTCCTGCAACAAGGATAAATTCAGTTTTGGTTTTTGAAACATTTTTGGCTTTCATTTGTTGCTGTACTTATTTTGGGAAGCTTTGCTTTGTGTGAACAGAAATGGAATTATTCCTATTTTATTCTATAAAAGGTGCTTACAGAAACTTACGCTTGCTTGCTCTTCTATGACTAATATCTCTATAAAACCATCTTTTTACTGACAACTCACCAATTTTATAGGGGGCTTTTAGGACACTTCAGTGAAATGAGCTGAAAACATGACATATCAGAAGATTTTTAATTATTTGAAAAATATTTTTACCCGCAACTGTGCATAGCCTGCTAGGACATTAAAACAGATTGTGTTTTCTTATCGCCCTTTCTGCTTTTGTGCATGTCTGTGGAACTGGTTAATATAGCATTACTGCAACATATCTGGAAGATGAATCACACCCTGCTGCCTTTTTTTTTTTTTTTTTTTTTTTTTTAAGACAACACCATGGATTTGCAAGCCATTAACACAGCAATGTTAGAATGAGGAATGCACAGGCTTGTGAGCACCCACTTCACCCTCAGGCCTCTAGTCAGATCAAAGATTTTAAACCTTGGGTACAGTCCAACACTTTTATCGATTGGCTTTTCACAGACATAGGGTAAACATTTTAAAACTATTAATACATTTGAAAATAATATTTTTAACATGTCTCTTCTCATACTTTGCTCTGTTTCTTTGTTTCTTTCTACTTTATCTTGTTTTCTTCATAATAAGGTTCTTTCATGAGTCACACAATATGTGCTTTTAGGGAAGAGAACTCAAGAATAAAAAATAGCATGCAGACTTGCAGCTTTTCACATTGATTGACATCTGTAATATTACAGAAATTAATTCTCTTATTGCCATGTTTCAAGGTCAGTACAGCAACTGTGTGCTCTAAGTGCTATGAAAGTTTTCTTATTAGCACTCCTTCTGGCTCAAACTACTTGTCCTTCATTGTTAAGTTTTCTTAACACCTAATGTGTTTGTTATTTTTGCACAGATGCTAGAGGTGGCAATACTTAGCTAGAAGTAATTGTCCCAGGTGTTTGCAGAGCAGACGACTTAACAGTTGCAATTTGCTGAACCACAATCAGCAAGGAAGTTGCAACTTCAAGTAACCTATGCGTTAACACCTATTTCTTTGAATTGTATGTGAAGGCAGGAAATCTTTTCATATACATATATATTTAAAAAAAAAAATCATCATTTTGTTGATTGAGTAATCCCCTCGTGAAAGAGTTGTATATCCTTTTCCCTTGTACTCATAAAAATATAGTAGTTTTGAGTTAAAAAATAAATAAATCAGTTGTGCCATGTTGCAAGTATTACACACCTTTTAAGTCATTAATACGAGTTGCCTACAATTAGTAAATCTATTACATGTTGGAAAAATAGTTCGGTGGAGCTGGAAGGCTAAACAACAAGACATTCGACACAGAGTAACCCCTTGCAACGTCCAGGTGATGTCACAGCTTAGGCATGTTGAAGATTCAATAATGTATCACTGGCTGTAAGAGCACTTAATTGTAAAACACCTCATTCTGCACTAGCAACAAACTCCCTCCTAAATTGAGATTTATAGATAAAGTACATTAACATATAACACAAAGCATATCAGGCTATCCAAGTAGCGTAAGTTCTCAGGGTCCTACACAGACTTCTCTCTTCTACTAGAAAAGACAGTAGGTCACTTCTGGTTATACTACAGTAGGAGTATAGGTTTATTTCAGGACACAGTCTCATACAAAAACCAAGTGAGTATTAATTTTTAATTCCTTGTAAAGTATTTGAAAAGTTTTCATTAAAAATATTTCTACCAGCTCTAAATCACACTCTATCATGCAAAGATCAAGCATGCAAAAGAAAAGCCACTGTAAAAACTGAATAAACCAGAAAATATGACCGTCTGAATAGACTAGCCTCAAAACCCACACTCTTACCTCTCTCTCTCCTTTCTACTTGACCCCAAAAAGGAGGGCAGCCACCATTTTATGGCTGCTGATTAGACTAACAAGTCCCATCTGGTACAGCTTAGTGTTACCTAAGGATGCAGCTGGGAAGCTTTTCCCCTCAGCAAATAAGCTATGCAGGGAGGAAAGCAATGGTGCCTGCAGCCCTTGTCTGTCTCACAAATCTCAACAGAGACTGCAAGCCTTTTGTAGCAGAGCTGCTTCTGAATGTAGGACGAGCTGACTGAATGCAGGGGGCTGAATCCTAGGTCACTGAGCCCATTTTCTAACCTTGTTGCCTCAAACAATCCATGAGCATGTCTTATCAGTACATGTATCTACAGTAACGCTCAAGTAACTAAGCTGTGTTGCTGCACATGAAAGACTTGGGATTCAGAGACCTACTTGGCTGTAAATAATTTTTTTAAAAAAACCACCACCACCAAAACCTAAATCTGTCAATTAAACAGAGCCTTGTCTTGCTCTTGTTAGTGCTGCTGTGTCATTACTTTCTTGAGCAACAGTGGAGTTTGCTGTGCAAGGGGACTTGTCTTGGGACTGCTGCTTCTTTTGGCACACTGGTAGCGATAAGAGGGATTAAACCAGACCTTTTAGATAATAATGAAAAGAACAGGAATTACTATTCCTAACCAGTAACCATGGTACAGCCATGCAGTCCTTCTTTTCTTCCATTTTTTTAGCTGTTGCTGAAGAGTTTACAGTTTGGCCTTAGGAACTGTGGCAATATCAGTACCTTGCTTTCTGCTGGCCCAGAGGCTGGAAAATAAGTTCACAGTTGGATGCTGGAATAGGCAAGAGCTGGCATGCTGGTCTGGATTTCCCCCTTTCCCAGCAAGTTCTTGCAACACCTGACTTAGAGTCATCTCACCTCAGAGACAGGTGCAGAACCCCGAATGAAGGGCTCCGTGTTGAATCCAGTGCCTTGGATTCAAAAATATGCCAAACCTTTTCCCCTGAGGAGCCACCACCAGCTGTGGTGGTTGTGGCAAGAAGTGTCAAAACCAGCAGCATCACTGGGAACGGGGCCCATCTCAGCACCGGGGCAATCTGCCACTCCCCAGGGATTTGTGCGCTGGTGGTAATGTGTGTGTGATGGCTCGCCCTGTTGTTTCAGTGTGTGCAGAGTCACACCTGCCCACTGGGAAAGAATTATTGGGACTTCTGTTTTGCTTGAGACAGAGTCAAGGGAGAAGGTGATAGTCGTGAGCACCCTTCTCAGTAGTTTCCTAACCAAGAGAATGCATGTTCAGCAATGAGGAGGCTTAAGCTTAATGACTTTCTCAACATGCATGGGTTCAAACTTGCCACATCTACTTGGAGGTGGCTGAAGTGTCAGGATATAGCTTACTCAGCGTGGCACATAAGGTAGACGAGGCACCCTTCAGTGTCTCACATTTCCCCTTGAAGCTGTCAGCAGTGCACGGGGTTGAGTGGGAGAGGGCAAAGTAGGTCTGTGCTTCTTCAGGGGGAATATATCTCTGAAAACCTGCTATTTACATTGTGCTGTTGGTTCAAGTGTCTCACAGCACTTTAGAAAAAGCCTTAAAACAGCTCGGGGAGAGTTCAGGAGGGTGCCTGCCAGCAGGCAGGAGGAGCTAGAACTCAGGCCTCCTGACTCCCAAACTCATGCTGCCTCCCTTGGTACCCATGGGTCTCAGCTCCAGGGAGTTTGCTGAAATGGATGGCCAAGCAGGAATTTTAAGGCACATTCAGTGCTTGTTTTCTCACTGTTTGTTGTGATTAGGTGGTTTTAGAAAATACCTGCACTCTGACTAAGGCAGGAGAGTCCCCTGGAATAACACCACCAAACAAACCTACATAAAGCTGTATCTCATAGTAGTAATGTCTTTATAAACAGCGACAAAACAGAGAACTGGTTAATAAAGTTTACATGCCCTTCTCAAACACCCTTATTTTTATGTGCTTTCGTGTTGAGAAGAAACTGACCCCTTGGTCTCAAATAGTTTTGGCAGTCCTCTTCTTCATCAAACCTGCTCTCATCCACCCCTACTCGACTGGCCTTGTTTGATTTACTAGTAGAGATGTGTAGCCTGAGTGCTGGTTACTTTCTGAAAGATGTCTTATGATCCCTTAAAATGGAAAGAACCAAATCCTGGCAACTTTTGAAAGGAACATCCATCCCTCTATCAGTTCCTGCGTTAAATAACTTTCAGAGAATTTAAAGCCAAACCATTCCACCTATTGCATCTTGTGTCTTCATCTCACTGTGATTTTTATAAAATGCTATTAATTATAATGATTTTTTTCCAGAATTTATTACTGAGAGATAGAATTGGCCACAGGAAGAGATGGGGAGAAAAGGAAGAGGTTTGAGAGACAAAAAGTGGTGCTGCTGGGCAGCAAGTCTCTTCAGGAACAGAAATCACGGGTGCACATTCAAAGGCACTTAAGCATCAAAGAATTTAAGTGGGTACTTAGTGTGTTTAATCTAATAGATTTTATTGAAATTTAATATCAACAAGTCATGAAGACAAATTTCATGCCAAAAGATTAATTCAGAGAGTTCTTCTTTCAGAGTGAGCAAGTGAAGTTAATTAATTGTTCCGAGAAACCAGAAACACCGAACAAC
Source organism: Mycteria americana (assembly GCF_035582795.1). Classification (NCBI taxonomy): domain Eukaryota; kingdom Metazoa; phylum Chordata; class Aves; order Ciconiiformes; family Ciconiidae; genus Mycteria; species Mycteria americana. The sequence continues at coordinate 54,231,891 of NC_134366.1, forward strand.
TAGCAGGCAACATTAATATCTTAAGGATCTGGCACCTTGCAAAGGAAACTGAAGAACTGATATCATGAATTACTCAGGCTGCCACCTGAGAATAAACTTCCTGGGATAGGGGGCAGGCATTTTTGGGTTGCTTCATTAACCAAGGATTTTGTGTAAGGCAGGAAAATGCCTCAGCATTTGCAGACACTGAAAAATTTATAAAACAGCCGATGTTTTTAGAAGTTAAAAATTCATATGTAATTAAAAAAAAAGGAAAAAATCCTTTGGGAAAATATACAAGCTATTAAACAAGAACTAGATTTTGCTCTAATTTGTTCTTTACACCTAGCCCTTGATCCTAAATTTTGCTAGAAGCAATTGTCATTAGTCTCCAGAAACATTAGCCCCTGCCTGAGGGATTCATGTATTCCTTCTTTTAATACTTAGACACTAACCTTGCTTCATTTATCTGAGGTAATTTTTAAATGACAAGCAATGTTAAGACTTGACTGTTCACAAGAAAAAAAAATTATTATTTACTGACATAGAAAGACCTCTCTAATCTCTTTTTATAATCTTTTAGGCCCTGCCACACCTATGCATTCCTACAAGACCTAATGTATGGGGAAGTTACTGGGAACCAAAATCGCATTTACCTTGTAGGTCACCAGTACAGATGTGTAGTTGTCCTTACTCATATTTCTGTGCAGTAAGTTAATGGGAGTAATAGCAAAAACAACAGCAATGAACCTCTGTCAAATACCTACAGTAGTGGGTGGGCAAAATGATGCCAGAGCTACCCAGTTTGCACCAGATGAGGGTGCATCCTCTATTTTTAATACATTCATCTTGAAAAACATGATTTGTTTTTAAGTTGCAGAAGGACGTTGCAGTTTTCACAGCAGCAGCCCCATCGCCTCTTGTCTTTAGACGCAGTAGGATTTATTTTCTCTGCAAACAATTGAGCCAAAGGTCTGCAGGGTGCCTGTTGATTCTCCTGGGAGTTACCCATTTCGGTGCCGCGTGGGGCTGCGTAACACACAACATCGAGCTGTGCTGCCGTGTGCGCTCATTGCAGTGTTGTAACAGGGAGGGGCAAAGCCAAATCGTTTGCAGTGGCTCAGGTAGTGGCACGGCATTTTTACGATACCTCTCTTCAGACATCCTGACGCCTGATCTTATAAAGAAAACTTGAAAAGATAACGTGTTCCTCATTAGTGCCTTTCTTCATAACACACGCTTCTTACTCATGGTAGCTTCAGCAATTGCAGGGGTACAGCTGCCCAAATGAGCCAGATCCTAGGAATGAGCCAAATATCACCAGGCTCTCAGTGGGTCCAGTGCAAGTCCCTGTCAAGCCTGAAACTATGGCTGGAAACAGCATGGTGGCGAGGGAGTTTTGGCCACACAGGAGGCAGTGAGAGGAGACGGGGTTCATGTAACAACACTCAGTGGCTTTATGGTGAGCCTGTTTCTACCAGAGTCATTCTCGTAAGGCCGCGCACGCTGACTTGGTGACCAAGTTCTGCGAGTAACATATTGTGGTGCTGCTGGGCTGTCCCTGAAGGGCTGGTGCTATAACTCTTGGAACAGCCAAGGGGTGATGGTTGCAACAGATTTCTGTTTATGCCTCAATTTCCAATTCACTATTAATGCTCTCCAGCATATGCCCTCTGCTCCCATGTAAATAAAAACTTACTGTGGAGACTCGGGTGCAGCAGGAATAGAGACCACAGCAGCGAGACACAGGTAGATCCTTTGTTTCCAGATTGCGTAACCCCCCAAAACAACAGCCTTCTTTAAACTAACTCTTTTTTTTTATTCCTCTGTGCTAAGGTAGTAAATTATGCTGCTTTCTTCATTCTTGAAAAAGAAATTCAGATCTGACCAGGAGGCCCTTCAAATTTAATAACAAGTTTTAGAGGCAGACAAAGAAATACTAAACATTAGGTGCAGTATTTCTTTGGCTTTCAGGTAATGAATATTTCTCTCATCAAAGAGCTACAGGACTTTAAGAATACATCTAGCTAGCTTTCAGTAGCAATTACTCAGGGTTGCTTAGTTTCAACTTGAAAAAAATTACAATAGGATTGTTAGCAGCTGTGAGAGATAGAAAATGAATCCTATTTTTGTGGACAATAAGCCAATCTGACAATGTCAGAATTACATAGCTGGAAACAACAAGCATGTTATCAGCTTCATGCATGGATCTAAGTGTACAACGTAAAAAGAGATTCAGTCTGCAAGATTTCCACCTTCATCATTAGTGGTATTTTCTTAGAAAGAACATTGATTTTTTTAAGGTAATATCAGTAATATTTTTTTCTCTATGAGATTATTGGGAGCTTCTGTCATCATATCTATGAAAAAAGCCGTTTCCTGTAGCTAGGCTATTGCTGGGCAAGAAGTTATTCTATACCACATTTTCTTTTAAGGGTGTGAAATGACATGTTGGGAAGTAGATTACTGGGGATGAGCATTTCACACCCCACCACTATCATCTTCCACATGCAGAGTTCAGATTATGTTATAGGCATCATGCTCTGCTTTCCACCCAAAAAGGACTTCTTCCAGCAGCAATACATAAGAGAATTAAAGTTGGTACCGCTTTATTTGCCTACTGGAACATCCCTCCTTCATTTTGAGAGGGTTATAGAGAAATATTTGAAAGGTTTAAATGAAAGTTCTGTGAATAAAGTTCCTGTTCTCTCTCCTCCTTTCTGAAACAGACACCCACAGTACGGAGGATTTCATTGTAAGGAGACATTTTTGGTAGAAATATTAATATCAAAATTGTAGTTATACATCTGCTTAATCATGGTTCAGCATTCCTCAATTAGAAAATACCAAGAAATGAAGCAAGATTACAGTAATAGTTGATATTTTAAAAATTCTTTGGAAAACCATAAAAAGAAACATGCTGACAACTTAAACTGCAAATGTCCTTATGACCTGTTATGTCTGATTTACAAGGCAGTTGCACAACATTTCCAAAATTAAAGAGAAAATGGGTATTATTTCACTAGACTAATAATCATCTGTGTCGTGCTGAGGTATGTGGGTCCAAGATGAGTTGATCAGAATCTTTTTTCAGTACTTTGGCATTAATGTATGTCTGAAGACGATATAAATTGATTATAGAGTGTGTCAGCCTATATCTAATGACTACGGTTTGATATGACTCCCAATTATTTAAAAAAAGAGGAAAGGTGGGGGGGGGGGGGGGGGAAGAGAGAGAGATTGAGAGGTAGAGAAAGAATACACATGCCAGTCTGACACGGGGGTCTTACTGCATTCATATTTGCTATGCTTTTGTATTTTATAGTCCATTAACATTATGGAGCGGACATTGCAGAAATACGGAAGCTATGAAAAATTTGAACAGGCCACCGGAGGCAGCTTGCTGACCAAAAGTCGTATCTGGAACCACGTCAGGAAATACATGGTGAAAGAAGGCTGTCTTGGTGAGGTAAGTCGTACACTGGATCAGGAAAGAAACATTTATGTAGATCTTAGAAATTACACATGGATGGACCTGAGAGATGTCTGGGAGGCCTTTCCTCCGTAATTACAAGAATATTACTTACATCATATTTTTCTCATGGCTGTGCCCAGTCTAATTTTTGAACAATTGAAATGATGCAAATTCCTCGTGAATGCTTCAGCCATCTCTCTGAGCCTGTTTCCTGATTCATATATGCTTGTTCTTAAATTCCTCTCTTTTGGGAGTACCCAAGAACGACACCCTTCCTTCCCTCCTTTTTTCAGCTACTTGGAGACTAGCATATTTCCATTTATTCATCAGTTCTGCCATCCGTTCTCTTGTATCAAATTACTTACACCAAAGGAAAGAGAGTTAAGAAAAGGCCAAGACAAATAAGCAGCAGCCCAAGAGACTGATTTATAAGAAGCAGCACAAATTAAAGTTACATAAGTGAATAAAAATGTCGGAAAGAAGTTGGTTTGTTGAGTTGGTTTGAGTGCTGCTTTTTCCTGACTTTAACCATCTAATTTTTGAGAGCCCTGTGCAAAAAACTTATTTCCTATACTCAGGATTTTAAAAGTCCGGTTTGACTGAGTTAGATAGAATTGCTTGGAAGGGTCAGATTAAATTGAATGTATAAAAAGAGAATTCCAAATGAAAACACCAGCTGACACAGTCCAAGACTTGGATGAGATCGCTGGCAGTGAGCAAGGCAAGTCTGGAGTGGGAGATCAATAGACAAAAATTAGTTTCTGGGAAACTAGGTTTAATTAGTAAACATAATATTATTAGGAGAAACCGTTAAAGTCATCACACCTTTTTGAGATACTGTAATTTGACACTGATACCAGACTTTATTGGTGTTTCTAAGAATGAGGTTACAAAACTACAGTTTAGAGCAAGCAGAAAAAAATTACATTTTCGGTCTTTTCTGTGCTTTTATCTCCCTTTGCGTTCATTTTTGTCTTGGTTTGTCTTCATGGAAGCAGGATCCTACAACCCTCATCAAACATGCCATGTCATTCTTAATGAAATGCTTTACTACTTTTGAAAAGTACGGTTAATACAGCACGCTTAGTATGGTCTAAAATATTACAAAAATACTTTCTCCAGTTGAAAAGGTGTTGATAAAGCTAGTTGGTACTGGTGGTTTAAATCTAAATGCTTTAGGATTTACCTTTCTTTCCTGCATCTTAAATAAGAGTTTTATGGGACTGATTGCTGTTGAACTTGAAGCTGAATGGTGGATTTTGAATACAGGGAAGTGTCATGGTAATGCCTTTGATCCCTGGGTCCTTCTTTGTTAATTTGATAGTAAAAAAAAAAAACAAAAAACTCTCTTGTAGGTACTCCCCCTTGTGCACTTCTGAGAAGTACTGTGGGGACTTTCTTTAGGCATTACTTGAAGCAAAATGTGCTTAGTCTTCAACAAAGAGAGTTTCCCTTCTCCCTCCCAGTCATTTGTTTAAAAATTCTCTTTAAACCCAAATAACTATGTATATCAATATGCATTAATTTCCTTCTCTGTCAGTTTTTTGTTTTGATTTCTAATTTTCCAAGAGAAAACAGGAAAACAAGAACTGCATTCTTTTATAAAACAAAACAATACCAGTATTTTAACAATATTTCAAGTCTACATCATGTATCAGGAAACAAAGTACACAGTGCTTCCCCCTCTCCTTCATGTGGCTTTAGAATTGCAACTAAAAAAAGGTTTCAGACTGTTAAGTGTATAGGTACCCAGTGAATTTATGTGTGCTTATCTAAAATATTTCAGTTCTCAGTAATACCAAGATAATTAGACACAGTTTAAGAAAAAAGTAATTGTCTCTAATTTACTCTGCATTTGATGCCCCTCCCCAACCTAGTCAGTGTTACCATAATGAATTTTGCAGTCTCATATCTGCCTGTCTTAACCCTCATGCTGAGACCACTATAGTTTGAGGTTTTGTCAGCAGCACAGGTGACTAGGGTAGCTCAGTGGAATCAGAAATGTCTCTCACAGGTGATTGCTGGTAGCAAGGAAGAGTTGTGAAGGGCAAGGGACCAAAGAGAAATGCAGTACTGGAAGGGCCAAAGGAAAAAGCAGAAACAGGAGCGCGAAGAGAGCTCTTTGCTATCTGAACTCTCTCATCTTCAGATTGTGGTCCATCTCACGGAGGACCTGCTATCTCGAGCCTCAATGACGGTGGTGAATGGCTGTCCCACTCTCACTATCAATATCTCCACTGCGCGAGAGCACTGGCTGGAAGGGATGCTGAGACATGAAATTGGTATGAGCATGACATCAGTTCTTCAGGCAAAGGGGAGTACTTGCATGCATTCTTTCTTACTTTGCAATGAAGGGCCAGGCACTGTACATATGCAGAAGGAGGGAACATCCCTGCCTAAAGAACCTATTCTGTAGGTGTGCTAAAGGGAAGGAGAAACTATTTATCACTGCACAGCACAGAAGAAGGAAGATAATCCACTAGAGGATTCCTAGGGATCATGTAAATTAGCATTTTAGGTCAGATCAGGAGTGAGCTTTTGAAGCAAGTCTACCAGCTAGTCTCACTTGCTACAGAGGTTCACATGCCAAAGGAATCTTGGAGCAGACAAAGTGTAAACCTTTCAGATGATGCTAGCCCAGCAGCTATGCTCTAGGGCATACCTTCTGTGCTGTCACTGCTCAGGGACATTTTGTTCATGAGACTAACCTAGAGCTAGTCTGGAGTAAAAAAAGGGAAACAAAACCAGCGCAACCATTCAACCTCAGCACCAGCCATTTCACTTTACAGATCTGCTTCTGTTATGCTGCACTGCTTGCAAATGTAGGCATGCTTTAGGTATAAAGAATTTACCCAGCTACCTGTAAACCAGTGCAAGATTGCCTTGATTTTGCATTCTACATGCATGTAGAAATTTCTACAAACTTCTCAGTGAATCTGTTCTAGTTAAGTACATCAAAACTGGATAAACTTGGCTAGTGACTGAATTTCAGCTGAGGAGTAAGCCCTGTGATTGCCTTGAAGCGCTCTTATTCCCATTGTAAGGGTACACAGCATCTTCCAAGGCTGCAGTAGCGCTGTTGAATTATCTTCAAGAGGCAACATTTCTGCTCCCTTACTTGGATTCTCCTTCCTTCTGTTCGCTACAATGCCTAGCCTATGCTAGAGACATTCAGCATGTAAGACACTTCTGAAAATTCCTTATCATGGATTTGGGAACGCAAATCCTGCTGACATTTGTATTCCTTAGGCATTTGCAAGAGTCCCACTTGCAGTCAGCAAGTGAATAATTGCACTGTGTATCTACCTCTGACAAAATTCTCTGTTGTAGGCAAGGCTAAAGTTGGCGTTTTTCCCAGTGCCCAATCTTACCAGTTCAGAGTTCTGAAATGGGCATTGCCTTCATATTTTAGCTTTTTTTTTTTAATCATTAGATGCTACTGTTCTAAGTCACATATTCCTTTCTTTTCAGGAACTCATTATTTTCGGGGTTTTAACAACAACAGCCAGCCTTGGTGCAACTGGAATGGACGTAGAAAACACGGGTTAAAACCAATCAACCCTACAGAAGAGGGGCTAGCGAGCATTCACAGTGTCCTGTTCCGCAAAGACCCTTTTCTTTGGAGGGCTGCCCTGCTCTACTACACAGTGTATCAGGCTAGCCAAATGTCCTTCAGTCAGCTTTTCCAGGACGTGGGGAAATTTGTCAAGGACCCCAATACTAGGTGGGATTACTGCGTACGAGCCAAGAGAGGGTGGACTGACACATCACAACCAGGTGAGTTCCCGATTTGTCTTCTCTATTTTTGTACTTCAGGGAGGTTTTCAGAACGTGCACAGAGCTCCTTCATCACGTCACACAGTAAAACCTTTGCAAAAGGGAGAAATGGGACTCCACACTTTCTGAAATGAGGCAGCAGGATTTCTGCTATTGAAAACAAGGCTGAAAATGCACATCCGTGAGACTTTCAAACTGAATCAGTAATGGATTTTTTTGGTTGAAAGTGGGAATGTAAATTGCAAAACTGTGAAAAAGTTCATACTCACAGCTTTGACCTCCTTTCATGTTTATTACAAGAGATGTAAAGTTGCTGTGGATATTCACAGACACCATCTTCTGTGCTTGATTTCTTTCTCTGGCTAGTGGATTTAGCCTTCTAGTTAGTTTTTGGGAAGGTTTTCAAAGTCTGCAATATAAATACCTAGTTTTTGAAAATAAAATTCTTCTGCTCATAATGGCTTCTAAGAATATGCCTTGAACAAACCCTGATAGAGGACAATGTATCTTGATTCCTTTTAGGCTGTTTCAATAAGGATCAGGTGTACTTGGATGGCATCCTCCGAATCCTGAGATACAGGGAGTCCATTGATTTCCATCTTCTGACAGCCCTTGGAAAGGTGAGTGGACTCATTCTTACCAGAGGGTACGGTTTTATTATTTCAGCAAGTCTTCCTGTAAAGAGCTATGAGTCATTGTGCTCTGTTTTCTTTGATCTAGAAATCTCTATTCCGTACAGCACCTTGTGTTACACAGTGCAAGTTACAAATATTTGAGGTCCTAAAAATTTCTACCAGCTTTTCCTCATTCCTCACTTATCAGATTAAGATTTTATGGTCATATTTCTCAGACTTGCCTTTCCTCCCTTTACAGGGTACTACCTGACTTGCAGTACAATGGACTGTCTTGGGCAAGCAGGACAGGTGCTAGATAAGGTGGTGGTCCTAACAGAAAACAAAATTAACCATTTGATGCTAACGCATCCCCTTCCACCACAAAGAGTTTTTAATCTCAAATTCCTCTCACTGTTGTCACCTCTGATGTTTTTCAAAAACAGGTTGGTTTTTTTTTCCCCAGTCTACATGGTATTTCTGCATTCAGAGAACATGTTTTACGTCCATTCTGTCATTGCTTGTTTGTTCACAAAATCATACTAAGAAGTGCAGAAACTTTGTCACACTTCCTGAACCAAATTGCTCATAATGGCTAAGTTTCCACAGTTCATAAAGCAGGGTTCATACTCACATAAACCAGGCTTCAAATTGATGTTGTTATGCTTGCATTTAGAGCTGATATACCAAAATTTCTGCCTACTTGGCAATCAATGGGTGATAAAGGGAAGCGGCATATTACGATAGAAGGGTTTGGTCCACATTTAAGTTTTGCCTTTAGTGTCAGAAACACCCATATTGGTGAGCAGAGCTATTTAGGTAACTTAACCAAGTTAGGAAGCTCTGAAAATAAAATTGCACTGTCAAATAAGTCTCCGCAACTTTATTCTCTGAAACTTCCTTTTGCTTTAAGCCTGCTTAACTCCACACAGCTTCTGCCTGCTAAACCACTGAACACATACTGTTCCTGTGCTGCTTTATCCCTTTCTCTCTTCGGGGAGTCTGCAGGATTGTCAAGCCACTACAAAAACATAGTAAGTCATTGCTGATATAATTACAGATTCCGCTATAATCCACATGGCAAGGCATCCACATTAAGGGTCTACAAGCAATTTAATTCTAGCAGTAGGATAATGTATAAGTGCTTGACTTTACAACTTCTAAAATCAAGGGATCTTAAAGTCTACTCTGAATGTTTTTGCTGCACACATCTTCTGCAATCAAACTGGAAATTTGTGTCTAAGAGCAGTGCCTGCTCTCAGCATCACAGATTGGTTGAAGTCTGCAGGGACCTCTCAAGATCATCTAGTCCAACCCCCATGCGTAACCAGGGTCAGCTAGAGCAGGTTGCCCAGGACCATGTCCAGTTGGGCTTTGAATATCTCCACTGATGGAGACTCCACAACCTCTCTGGGCAGCCTGTGCCAGTGTTGTACCACCCTCACAGTAAAAAAAGCGTTTTGTGTTCAGACGGAATTTCGTGCATTTTAACTGGTGCCCAATCGCCTCTTGCCCTGCCAGTGGACACTGCTGAGAGAAGTCTGTCTCCCTCATCATTCCTTCCCATCAGGTATTTATACACACTGGTAAGATCCCCCTGAGCCTTCTCTTCTCCAGGCTGAACAGTTCCAGCTCTCTCAGCCTTTCCTCATATGTCAGATGCTCCAGTTCCTTAATCATCTTAGTGGCCCTTCACTGGGCCTGCTCCAATATCTCCATATACTCTCAGGAAAAACACGTTCTCTGACCATCAAGGAATATGAAGCTCTAACTGAGATCTACCCTGTGGTTATTATGAGTTTATCACCACTATAAAGAGTGATTTGTTTGTTTGTTTAGGGTGGAATAGGAGGATCAGGTTCCAAAGGGAGTATTAAGCTCGGCTGGCGTGTCTTCCAGGTTAGAAGAAAAAGCACAGGATTTAAACATAGGGAAGCCCAGCATTTAGTGGGAAAATTTTCATTGCCTTTTGAAGATTCTCAGTGTTGTATAGAATCACAGAATCGTATAGGTTGGAAAAGACCTTTAAGATCATTGAGTCCAACCGTAAACCTAACACCACCAAGACCACCACTACACCATGTCCCCAGGCACCTCATCCAAACGTCTTTGAAATACCTCCAGGCATGGCAACTCAACCACTTCCCTGGGCAGCCTCTTCCAATGCTTCATAACCCTCTCGGTGAAGAAAAATTTCCTCATATCCAGTCTAAACCTCCCCTGGCGCAACTTGAGGCCATTTCCTCTCGTCCTATCGCTTGTTACCTGGCAGAAGAGACCAACGCCCACCTCTCCACAGCCTCCTTTCAGGTAGTTGTAGAGAGCGATAAGGTCTCCCCTCAGCCTCCTTTTCTGCAGGCTAAACAACCCCAGTTCCCTCAGCCGCTCCTCTCAGAAGACTTCTGCTCCAGACCCTTCACCAGCTTCCTTGCCCTTCTCTGGACACGCTCCAGCACCTCAATGTCTTTCTTGTAGCGAGGGGCCCAAAACTGAACGCAGTATTCGAGGTGCGGCCTCACCAGTGCCGAGTACAGGGGCACGATCGCTTCCCTAGTCCTGCTGGCCACACTGTTTTTGATACAAGCCAGGACGCCGTTGGCTTTCTTGGCCGCCCGGGCACACTGCTGGCTCGTACGCAGGCGGCTGTCAGCCAGCACCCCCGGGTCCTTCTCTGCCAGGCAGCTTTCCAGCCACTCTTCCCCAGGCCTGTAGCATTGCATGGGGTTGCTGTGGCCCAAGCGCAGGAGCTTGCACTTGGCCTTGTTGAACCTCATACAATTGGCCCCAGCCCATGGATCCAGCCTGTCCGGGTCCCTCTGCAGAGCCTTCCTACCCTCCAGCAGATCAGCGCTCCCGCACAACTTGGTGTCGTCAGCAAGCTTACTGAGCGTGCACTCGATCCCTTCATCCAATATCTCAGTTGTTATTGTAACAAGTGAGCTCATCTTTCTCAGCATGCCTACCTTGGGCATATTTTCATTGCAAATACAATATGAACATAATAGGAAACGAAAACAGTCAACTATACTGCTGACAACAAATTGTTTCTGTGCTTTAGTAGGTAGTTAACACAGTTGTAAAATCAGAGCATTGCTTTCTCATGTGAATGTATTTAAGACAGAGCCATGCTGAAGTTTCCGTGTCTTCTGTTCTCATCTGAGTACTAGAGATCTGGCTGATGGAGGCAGTCGTGCCTTCCTGATGCTTCTGATATTACTTACAGTGTAGAAGAGAGCAGTGCGTGGAAACAGAACAGATGCAAGCTGTTCGGCATATCTAAAAGTGACTAAGAAAAGAGCTTGAAGCCTGAGAAAAGGTGCTTTTTAGAAGGAGCAGTTTTAAAACTTTGCAGGAAAGAATCAAATATGGGAAGCACTGCAAAACATTCATGTAGTAATCACATGCAAGTAATATTAAAGAGAAACAGAATGCAGATATTGGGTGCACTTCAGTATAGCATAACTACCAGAGTTTTAAAAAGCAAAAGCAGCAAAATGTCACCTACTATTCTGTTTCCCAAGAATGTGAGCACATTACAAAGAGCCTAAGTAAGCCTGTTTTAGCCTCAGTCTTTTTTACCTAGTACAATGATTTTAATTACATGTGGTAAGGAAGACAACCTGTTGCCACAGTAGGACGAGATTATGTTTTGGATCTCCTCAGAATGTCAACTTTTGTCATTTTTTAGCAATTCAAAGGACTGGGGAAATACATCCCATTCAAACCATACCTCGGATCACAGATACTTGTTTCTTGGTTGCTGCAGTAACAGAAACACCTGAATATAAATATGAGGGGGAAAAGGTCCTTTTTCTTTCCTTTTTTTTGGAGGAAAAGAGGTAGAATTTCAAGATGGGACACGAGGGAAGGTCAGTATTTAATCTCATTTGGCGCTGTGTCTCCAGACTGAGACAAGATGGTATGATTTTATATAGCTCCTCTGTATCTACTTCTAAATACGTTAATCAGGTGTAATGCCACACCATCTTCAAACAGCAGTATCTCAGTGACTTGAGTAAGCCTGAGCATGGGTGTATGTTTGTTTTTTTAATCAGGATGCATCTTGTCATTGCAGTTAGAAAAGCATACATGTGTACTCAGATGCAAATTCATTCTCTTTGTGGACTTTGCTCCCATTATCATCAGCGAGATATGCACCCCGTGTCTGACTGCCTCTATGGATCAGGTTTAGCAATCTGGATTAGACCCTCTTATCTTTCCAATCAGCCCTTCCATGTCCCTTACACATCAGTGGATCATCCATGCTCACTTTAGTCTTTTCCGAATAGGAACCATGACCTGCTAAGAGGGCAGGCTGTTTCCAAGGAGCCCTGACCACACAGTGCTCAGCTCCTTAGAAGAAACATGGGGTAAAAAGGTTGGACAGAGCAGGCTCCACTCTCAAGCCACCTGGCACAAACCTGCTGTGAGGAAATAGGATGTGCCACTTACTAAGCACAGCCAGGCTTGTGTTTTTTGCCAGTACATATGCTTCTGTCTGTAGGGTGCCCAGAACACGCAGCTTGTAGACAAAGCAGCAACCACATAAATTTCATCACGCTGGATAGCTGCCCAAGGAGTCCTGTTCTGTGCTTACAGGACAGCTTGTGTAGCTACTGCACAGCCAAAGCATTCATCCTTTCTGGACCATCATTCGCAGCACCTTGAGCTACTGTGAGCTCAAGACTTGAAGTCCTACCTCATAGAATCGTAAGACTATGGAGAAAAATCTCAGCTTTCATTAGAAAAAAAGTAGTAGGCCCTGTAGTAGCTGGAAAAAGTTTGAGAGGGTCACACCTATACCCAGAAGGCTCTGATGCCAAGAGGCAAACCCAATCTCCGCCCTGCTATTGAACGGCAAAAAAAAAAAAAAAGTTGGGATGCTTAAGGGTTGCACATGCTGCAGTTAGTTACTAGAGGTGCATTTTAATTTAGCTTTGCATAAGCACATTTGCTAGTGAAAACGAAAACATCAGAGTTCAGGTGAGCTGGCACCATGCCTTTCCCAAAGCCGGAGCCTGCCTGCTTCCTGTGCCATGCCTGTCCTGCACTCCCTTTCTAGTTCCTCAATCTTTGGCACAGTGTTTTTTCCATTCTCACGTCAATCTTTCCACCTCTTTGAGAAGAGAATCCAAGACTCACATGTGCTCCATCCTTTCCCTCTCTATTCCTGCAGCTGCTGTAGGTCATTCTCATTCAGGTTCCTATAAGTCTGTTCACTGATTGAATCAAAAGCAGAATCAGGAATTACGGAGGCATTTGCTAAAATGACTTTTTTTTTCGCCTCTTCCACTGAGGCACACAGTTATTCATGTTTTCAAATGAGTCTCCTTTTAAATCCCCCTGCTCTGAAATCTTTTCTTATTTACAAGCGAGAGTTTAGAGCTGCAGCAGAGCAGTAATAGGGCTATAGTGCAAAATTAACCCATGTCCTTCCTTGCAGATCTCGTATGAGGACGTGGACCGCCTGAAAGGATTAGCTGTGATTGAGAACATGAGGGTACCGCACTTTTTGCAAGACCATGCCCGGTATATGGAGCACTTGGAAAAGATCATGGAAGTCAATGAGCTGACTGATAAGGAGCTCCAGGATCTCATAAATTAACAGTATTAGCCCACCCTTCACTTACTCTGTGCAACTGAGGATGTAGAACTGGACTTCCCAGAGCTTGCAAAAATGGACTTATGAGGGGTGGGGTGGAAGGGAAGGGAAGGGTGGCCAGAATATGTGGAATTCAGAAGAGTCCCTTTATGTTCCTTTTGCATTGTGATTGTATACTGATTTTTTTTTTTTTTAACAGGTTTGTGCATTTTTTTAAATTTGGCTTAGGAATTCCTTTGCAGTGATCCGTCCCATCATCTGCTCTGTTTTATATGCTACGTATAGTGCTTGACACTGTCTTTTGTAAGATGCTGCCTTTTCCCATCCAGGTTTAGAGGTGAAGGAGAGGAGAAATTCCCCCTTAGTTCACTTGTGTTTGCCCTGTCTTTGGTCATAGCTTTCATGGTTCATAGCAACAGAACTGCTGTAGATTATGCTACATCGTTGTCTGTGTAACTCCTTCCCATTTGGTCATCATTGCAACGAAAAAAGGAAGTCTAAAAACACAGTGCACAGAAGCAGGTCTTTGTGCCATAGGATCAAAATGCTATAAAAAGTTTTGGTTTTTTCTTACTGGGAGACTTAGCATTAAAAAAAAAAATATATAGGTATTGCTGTTTTAATGACTGTAAGCAGGTAGCAAAGTTATCCCCTTTATCCCCTCAAAAAGTTACACTGTTCCATGTCTTTATCTGTATAGTACTTGTTTCAGGAAGCTGAATTCTGGAACGGGTCTCCCTCCTTTGAGGACAAGAATAGCACATCTAGGAAGTTCAACACGGCAGTTTTTTGGAAGAAGGATCGGGCAGAACTGTGATTTCATGACTTACGTGTTTTAAATAAATTCAGGAACACAGGGACATGATTCAGCACAGCAGGCAACACCCGCTTCTCTGGGTCATCTGAGCCTACAGAGGGTCAAGTCCCTTTTTGAGCAGTACCTCCATGCTACAGCAAGCTTGAGCTTGCAGAGCTCATTGAAGAAACAAGATGTGAATGGGGGGAAAAGAAGACTCACAAGTGCCCTATTCCTGTGTTCCAACAGAAGTGCTGCACCACTCTGAAGCCACCTTACCTCTGTTTTAACTGCCGGTGCTATACCCAGAACCAAGAAAAGAAAGCACCTTACTATAAGGCATGCTAGTCACATGAGGAATAGCTTAGATGACACAGGAGGGCTTCCTACATAAACTACATTTTCTGATTCCAGAGTATTATGGAATTATCAAGGCAAATTGAATTTTGCACCCGTAAGTATTCTGACAAAGGCTTTTGTTTTAGTAGACAGCATTTTACCAGGGCTTCTCTGAACTCCCAGAAAGCAGCCATGGTAGGAGAGGCTGGGCAGGAACTAGTGAGAACCTTGGACAGGGCTTCTGCCATTTCTTCCCCTTCTGCCTTGGCCCACTGGTACCAGACCTGGCATTGGGTAAGGTGAGTAGATGGAGCCAAGGTTTCCTCCCCACCACATTTGCATGGACCTGAGCCCTGGTATCCCTCCCTCCCCACTTATCCTGTTCTTTAATGAAACGGATGGAATAACCCTCCCACCTTATTTTACACCCAGGACATTACCAGCCATTACAGCAAAGTCTTGAGAACACATTTTCTGATCCATAGGAAAATCTGTGAGGAAAAGCTCTCAGTTGCCTAAGAGGTCTAAAGGTTTTTGAATAATCCCATAACAGCAGCTGCCTTTCAGATAGTATTGCAGGTGCATTTGCAGTGGCTTGCTGGCTGACTGCTTCAAAAAAGAAAATGCGCTCAACAAGCATAAATTTACTAAATTTGGTTATTTTCAAGGCAGGGACCAAGAACTGCTTGCAGCAGCCTTAATTTTGTATTGTCAGTATTGTTCATGAGCTGAAAGCCTTTCAGCCTCTGTATGCTGAAATAAAAGCCCTTTTCTCTCCTTCCCCCCTTCAGGCTGTCTGGTTTGATCACTGGTAACTTCGCCTCCCCAGCTTTGTTTAGAGCTGTGCCGAGTAGACACGGTGTCGCAGCAGCCTGACAGGAACCATTTGTGGTCACGCGCCCACGTGCTCCAGGTTTTGGCTCCTTTGCCAGGAGCAGCAAGAAAGCCACACACAACTGAGGTCGAGTCAAAGATTGCAGTCAAAAGCTGTCTTTGGAGTAAATCAGGCAGAGATCATTTGAGCTACACCATGGAAGAATCTGGCTCACTTTGCTGACGCAGGGGTATGCGAAAGGGACAGTCCTTTATGAAAGGGACAATTTTGAACTGATTTTTTTCTTACAGAAGAGATCCCTGCCTTCCTCCAGTGACTTCTACATAAGCAAAGTGCTTTTCTTCCTCCCCCAGTAGTAATGTCTTATAATCTAAGTGTATGTACATGTGTCCTTGAAACCAGGAGGCTGTGCTAGTCACCCTGCTTTGTCACAAAATACCATGCCTACAGTCCTTCGTCCAACAGCCAGTTGACTCTTTCACCACTCTGTAGCCCTAAATGCTACTTTTTGCTTTGCTCGAAGACCTACATCACATTTTCTTCGAAGCAGTAGGTGCCATTAAGCTTCTGTTCTTTGTTATTCTAGAAATAGATTTGCCTTGTGCAAGGTTGGAGTCTGGAAGTGGTCAGTATGGGGGAAGTAGTTGCTGACTGGGGCTAAGCCACGACACAAGGTAATACTGTAGCAATAGATGAAGCTGTCAGCTTCTGTTTTCGGCATCAGATTTGTCCTTCCTCCTTTGTAAAAGTGTTTCAAATTTTGAAGTGTAGCTTTTGTAAATTTTCCTGTGTTTTTTTTTTTTTTCCACTGTGAAGAGGCTGGTTACTCAGTCATGATCCTGAAGTTCTGTAATAAAATGTATGGACAGCAGTGCATATGAACTCATGTCACTACAGTTTCGTGATGTCAATCATGTGATGACAGCCTTTCCTAGCAGTCTGGCTCAGTTGCTTTGCTATGTATCCACATCCCGCTACTTCTACATTATTCCTATACAGAAACCTGGTCAACATTGGAAAAGCCTCCCCCTTTCACCAGTCCAATTTTAAAAGGCATTTTATACAACTTTTACAAATAAAAATAAATGAAAGAATGACAGAGACGAGGTACTGAAGTGTTACATTGTGTTGTGTGAGAGCGTTACAGAATCACAGAATCGTATAGGTTGGAAAAGACCTTTAAGATCATCGAGTCCAACCCTAAACCTAACACTGCCAAGACCACCACTACACTGTGTCCCGAAGCACCTCATCCAAACGTCCTTTAAATACCTCCAGGCATGGCGACTCAACCACTTCCCTGGGCAGCCTCTTCCAATGCTTGATAACCCTTTCAGCGAAGGAAGATTTCCTCATATCCAGTCTAAACCTCCCCTGGCGCAACTTGAGGCCATTCCCTCTCGTCCTATCGCTTGTTACCTGGCAGAAGAGACCAACGCCCACCTCTCCACAGCCTCCTTTCAGGTAGTTGTAGAGAGCGATAAGGTCTCCCCTCAGCCTCCTTTTCTCTCGTTACTCTCTTTCGACGGCATTGGCTCCACAGCTAGTTGGACATCCTGAGCTGTGCATGGAAGAGATGGCTTTCTGACGCAGTTTTGAAAAACATCACTTGGGGTTGGAGTCATGAAGGGTCTGTTGGTGTCTTACATCGGGTACGGCTCCCTCTGCTCTGTCAGAAGGCTCACGAGGAAGTTACACACCCTCCCTTTTTCTAGGATATGGTCTGAGGCATCATCGGAGCCACTTGGCTGCGATGCATTTCTCAGCACCACCCATGCGGGAAATGCCAAGTCCAAATGTTCTGCTTTAACACTTTGATCCACCCCCTCTCCCCTGCTGCTTCCTTGTCCGCTCTCACGTTATAAAATGTGCTTGCTTATCTCCAGGGAGTCCTGTCATCGCCTTATGGTTCAGCTCCCTCGTGTATAGGTAAGGATAACATTTAAGGGTTGTGGGTTCTTTTTAATGGAAATACTTCAAAAGTCATTAGCTGATGTGCCTTGCAAGATAGCTAAATATTACTGCATTACATTCCCCCTCCCTTGCTAGCTAGTTTGGAAAACAGCCCAAAATCTCCCCCTCTGCAGGGTCCCAAATCACCAGTGTTCTCCCTCTCCCAGTGCATCCCAGATACCCATTCTACAGTGTCAGCAGCGTGAAACACAACGCTCGAGCTTTGCTGGGCAGGTATATTTCAGTACTGAATAAATTTCACATTTGTTACAGGTGATCTGCAGGACTACTGCAACTCTGAAATCCTTTTTCCAGCACTCGAGTGCCAGGCTTGTGAAGCTGGACGCCCTGCAAGCAGTTTCAGGAGCAACTCGAGCACCAAGGGTCTCGGTGATGCTCCTGCCTGCCTGGTGAGGAGGGAAAGCTGGAAATCATTTACGCTGGAAACCAGGATGGAAGTCTGACAACACGAGTCAGGGTGGAAGTTGAGAGAGGCACTGTCTAAGCCAAGAGAAAAGCAAAAGGAAACAGCTGGAACAACTGGTTTTATAAGGAAGTGTTCATTTAAAAGCGTCTTAATAATTTTCGTAATATGTTAGCACCAAATTAAGAAGTTCTTTGAGTTCTTTTCAGTATGCAGTTTAAAATGAGATTGTGTATCTTTAATATACAGAGGGGAGAATCTATTTTGGCTTCACTGAATGATTATGGACTTCTCACAACTGAAAGTCTATATTAGATTAAATCCAGAAAATCTGGATATTGAATTTTAAACTCATTCATTTACATTGATTCAATAATAAAAAGATGCCATCAGGATTACCTTTCAAAGCACAGCCATACCCTTCCCATTAAAGTTGTCTAAATTCATTTCTTATGGTGCTCCTGAAATATTTTGTGTCTTCCCCAATCGCATAGTGCCTCCGAGACGCCTTAAGCCCCTTTTCCTGAAGTGCCTATGGACACGCAGGGCAAAGTACAGTGTTATTTCAGCTCTTTAGATAACGAAGAAACCAAGGCTGAAGTTACAGCTATGCTGGCCACCATATGAAGCAGGAAAGAACACGGATGGAGACCGCACAGCCAGGGCTCAGGCGAGTGAGGTGAGGAGGATTGGGTTGGATAGACATGATTTTGAAGAGAAAAAGAAAATTCCTAAGAAAACTCAGTGGTGGGAGAAACTTGGCTGGTGACGCAGGAGTGGCTCCAGGCTACGGTACGCCTCTCGTGCCGCAGGGTCAGAGCAGGGTGGATGCCTCCCTGCAGGGACCCTCTCCGCTGGCCCGTGTGATGCTGTGGGGCTTTGGAGGAGGAACAGAGGGCACACACCAACACCAGCCCCCCTGCACAGCTACTCTAATATAGCAGAGCTGGGCTCCTGTCCCAGCAGCGCCCTGAAAATTGCACTTGGAGGGTCTCATGTATATACATTAGGGCCCAATTGCCATCTCATACCGCATCCCAAAAAGAGACCAGTCAGGCTGTCTCCTCCAGCTTACTTGCTTATTTCTCCTGCTTGGATTTTGTCCTGGTCTCTAGCACTCATTCTTCAGGCTGTGTTTATTTAATCCCAGTCCTTCACCTTCCTTTTTATCTCAAGAATATGTTCCCTACCACATCATCCATCTCTGAGCCTAGAAAGTAAGTCAATTCACTCCCACCCACCAAAAAAATCCATACGTGATCTATGAGTCAACCTCTTCTCCTTCCTCTCCCCCCTGCCAATATTTTAAAGCTGAAGTCCCCTGTATTTTTTATCTTCCTTTATAGCTTTCAGAAAAGAAGATTTTCCAGGTTTGGGCAAGATTTGTCACCAGGCACACAGGACCATGTGGAGAAGCCTCCAGCTGTGATTCAATTCTCCATCTGCTCTCCCATCTCCATCCTTCCTCCTTTCCCAGCCCCTCTCTGCCCCACACCCCTCCAGCTCCCAGCATCCTTGCTCAGACATTTCTCCACCCTTCTCCTTAGGACCCTCCATGTTGCAGCTATGTCCTAGACGTGCGTCCCTTTGGGGAGCCCCCACGCCATTCTTGCCTGTCCATTGGCGTGCTCCCGCTATCCCCCCGCTCCCTGTGCATTTGCAATCTCTCACACATCCCCTCCACTCCCCCAACTCTTTGAGGCTCCTTCACAGGTCCTCAACTGTCCCAAGAGCAAAAGAAATCCTTTTCCTTTTGTTTTGAAGTGAAAAATGGGGTTAAATGTAGCTCTGGTCACACCTTCCCAACCCAGAGCCCTGCCTGTTACATCGCTACCTTCCTGCTGCAGACAGAAAGGAGCAATAGAGGGTCCCCAGCCTGGCGGGGACAGGCTTATTTCTAAGCATGAAGCAAAGCACGGTGCTACAAGTAGACATACTACTCTCTCCGTCCCAGAGGTGACAGACAGGGAAAAGCATGGTGTGTATCAGCTGCCCCGTATTGCCACCCTTTGGGTCTCCACATACACTTCTATACATCCCCCCAGGCACAGGGCAGAAGGCAGGGAGGAAATCTAGCACAAGTGCTTCTCCTCCAGCACCTTCTTGACCCAAGGGAGCACTTGGGTGGATGAGGACAGGGTGAGAAGTCCCTTTAAAGCAGCTGGGAAAACCTCATGTGCAAGGGGAAGAGTAGCATGACCACAAAATTACTAGGAAAATGAATAATAGTCCTACAGTTGAAAGAATCAGGTTAAGGTTCCCCCAAATGAGAGCATGCAAGAGTACCGAGGTGCCCAGCCAGGCACATACGGTGAGTGACCTTCGTGGGAGCAGGCCGATAACCTCAAGCAGTAAGAGAAGGGGGACGTAAAGTAACCACCTAGCTGCAAGGCAGCCCCTCTTGTCCTCCAGCGTGCCAAGGGATGAAGGAGGTCTGAAGGGATGGTCTGGAGAAGGAAGAGAGATTCCTTGAAGGCCACTCCCTAAAAACTGGTGGGAAATTGCTCTGAGAGCTTGGTGCTGGTGCTCCTTGTGTTCTCTCTTCACACAAAGTTTGAGCAATATTGCAATTCAGGTCTGTGCACATTCCATTTTATTTTCTTTTTAAAAAGGCCTGTGCTTTTACACAGCTGATAAAGAGACACCTTTGGACCTCCCTCAGGCTGGGAACATCTCATCGTGCAGGGTTACGAGATGGCCAGAAGGATGTGTCATCAAAGGGTCACCCAGCCACATATTTCCTAAACATACAGGTAACCTGTGGGTGCTCTGGAGTAAGTCCTTTTAGCTACTTTGATTCTATGATTCTTTGATTCTATTCTAGCTTTTTTACTTCCAGATATGGAGGTAAAAATGACTTAAGACTTAAAAACCTAAAAACCAACCAAACAAAAATCTCATCTTATGCTATAACCTGATGAGAAAAGGGTCTGCTTGAATGTGCACGTTTTTATATTACATACTGTCCTATATACATGTGGCCTCTCGTAAGAGGCACCTGATCACACAGTTGCAGCCTCCTGACATTACTTATAACCAAA
Organism: Mycteria americana; assembly: GCF_035582795.1. Taxonomy (NCBI): domain Eukaryota; kingdom Metazoa; phylum Chordata; class Aves; order Ciconiiformes; family Ciconiidae; genus Mycteria; species Mycteria americana. The sequence continues at coordinate 54,252,723 of NC_134366.1, forward strand.
GCAGCAACCGGCAGCAGCCAACGCGTTGCTGGGAGCAGCGAAAGGTTTGTAGCAACGCCTCCGTGAGGGTACCTGCCATTCCCTCGTACAAGGTATGCTATCAGCGGCTCCAAAGTTATAAGCTGTTAAGCCTTATTATCTCCTAAAGTGTTTTAAGCGGTGGGAGGAAATCCAACCCAAACCCGTGTGAATGAGCAGAGAAGCCGGGCAGCGGCACAGGCTGGGGTAAGCGGCCAGGGGCTCCGTCTGCAACTGTGGTCACGTCCTGCTCTGCAGGATGCAGGACACGGCCCAGAACTGCTGAGAGACGACGGCGAGAGGCGTG